>NC_045766.1:25374829-25724842 GCF_008692025.1 Phocoena sinus
AGAAACTGGTCCCGTCATAAAAAATACAAATGATGCACACTTTCAAAGGACTTTTGAAAATGACCTGATTTCTAGCAGTTTTCAGCTTTTCATTTAAAATATTCTAAAATACTAAATGAATTATCTTTATAGGCATTGATTTAAAATATCCTTGAAAAATATTTTGATTAAACATCTTAAACAGCTCATATTTATGTCTCACATGAGGGATCCTGGCTAATCTTCATTACTTTGAAACTTCATTTTCATATTTCAAAGAATGTACTTGATCATTGTCAACTGACAATTAAGTTTTGATGGTTTTTAAATATCTAATTTAACTTGAATGCCTAAATATTTTATGCTATCTATAGGGACTTATATGTGATGACTATGATGAAGTTCTTTCTCAGGTTGAATGATTCAGTTAGCACTTTAAAATATAGCAAAAGCAAAAATTAGTAGATCTTAGTTTATTTAACTTTTAAAATTAACGTAAAAACAAATTATAATTTCACAGATTAAACGTGACGTTGTTTTTCAGTAACAAGTATTATCATATATGATTACATTGCTGAGGTTTTTTTTAGTTTTTGGCCTTTTATTTACCTATTTTTAAAACTTATTTATTTATTTGGCTGTGTTGGGTCTTAGTTGTGGCACACGGGATCTTTCATTGTGGCGTGCAGGCTTCTCTCTAGTCATGGTGTGTGGGCTCTAGAGTGCATATGGGCTTAGTTGCCACGGAACATGTGGGATCTTAGTTCCCTGACCAGAGACTGAACCCGCGCCTCCTGCATTGGAAGGCGGATTCTTAACCACTGGACCACCAAGGAAGTCCCTGATCTTTTATTTTTTTACTTACTATTCAATGTATCGACTTTTGAAAAATTGGCAATATACTATCATTTGTCCATTACTATAAGAAATACTTATTGAATGCTTGCCAAGTATCAAGTATAGTCTCTATAATTAAGGTTCAATAGTGTAGATTAAAAACTCATGGGAGAGAAGGACTTTTACAAATTCAATCACAAATAATTATTTGTGAGTGTTATAACAGAAAAGAACCAGAGTGATAGTAATTTGGTGATCTTTATTTTCAAGAGGGTAGGGATGATTTTACAGAATTGTCATTTGTATTAATATCTGAAAGGTGAAGAGAAGTTATTCACATAAAGAGTAAGAGGGCTTATACTGTATGATGCAAAGGCCCTATGTTAAATAGTTTGACACTTTCAAAATACAGGAAAAATACCAGTGTGGCTGGTTGCTGTGAACAGCAAGGGAGGAGATAAAGTCAGAGCTTTCAAGGGCATGCCAAGGATTTGGGATATTAAGTCCATGGGAAGTTATTGAGGGTTTTTAAGCAGGGGAGAGATATGATGGGATTTCTGTTGTATTTAAAAGAAAAAAAGAAAGATCATCCTGGCTGCTACATGGAGAATAGGATAAGATGTGTCAGTAGTGAAATCTGGCAAACAAGTTAGTAGGCTCTTTTAGTACTTCAAAGTAGAACGTAGAGCATAGAGGTGGATAAAATTTACAATGCATTTCATAATAGAAGTGATTGGATGGGATGATGGCTGTGTAGGACAAGGTGGAGGATGTGGAGGGCTCAAGGTGATTCCAGTTTTTTTCTTTTGAGCCATGGATGGTGCTATATCTTCAGGTGAAGATCTGAGGAGAAGTAGATTTTTAGGGAATGATTAAGAGTTTGATTGTGGACATATTTTGCTTGAGAAGTTCTGGGAAAAATTCTAGAGGAATCTCACATAGGTAACTTGATGTATGAGAAAATTTCAGAAAGGAGGCCTGGACCCACATGTTTTAAGTACCATAGAATATAGCTGTGAGTTCCTGCAATACTTCAAGTAAATAAGATTGTCTTTAGTAAAATGTAAGGTAGACAAGAGCAGATTAATATTTAGATTCAACCAGAAAATACTCTATGAATTCCTTACCTCTCTCTCCCTTTCAATATCTCATTCATGAATATGAGCTTTGCACAAAGGATTATCACATTCACAACAGCTGAATTACCATTATTATTATTATTATTTGGATCTCTGTTTAATGGATATGTTAATCTGGCAAAAAGAATTATTTTTTTAATTGAAATTTGATATAACTTATCTATAGAACCATCTGGGTGTAAATTTATTTTCATTATCCTCTTTGACCTTTAATTGGCCCTCTCATTCTGAGGACTCATGACTTCCTTCCTGGGTGATGATCCGGACCAGTAATAACATTAGATCTGAGCACAGGGGACTCCTATACTGGACCTCACACTCAAAATCTCCACTAAACATTTCTTCAAGCCATGTTTTCATCACAGGAGTGAGGTCCACCTGCCCAGCCAGGGCCATGTTCTACCTCAGAACCACACTTCAGAGCACCTGGAAACCTTATACTTAGTTCAGATAGCCCCAGTATGCTCTCAGGGGTTGTGCTGCTCTCTTATCCATCCTCTTGAGGGCTGACTGCTCCCTTGGTTTTACATTTTTTCTAGGGTCAAAAGTTGGCCAAGAATATCTGCTGTTTTCTTTTCTATCACAGTATTGTTCTACACACAACTAATTCTTGACTGTGCTCTTGAATTTTTAGTTTACAGTTCCTGTTAGACTATAATAAGTCTCCCTTGTAGGATGGGATAGGAAGTTTTACTATGGTATATATACTGGCATACTTTCAGGGAGACTGGAGGAAGGAGTCTGTTGTTAAGAGAGAATATTTGCCTTGTCCCTTGGGTATAGACAAAGGCTGCCCATTTTTCCCATTCTTTTCCATCTACTTAGAACAACTTCTCCCTCTGCCCAATTTACGACAGTATTCCTCAAAGAGAAGGGAGATATCTAGGTCATGAGTGGACCAGTCTAGGGATAAAGTGTAAATATCTACCTTCCATGTTGTGGCACCCCAACTAAGTCTTGTTGCTTGCCTACAGGCTCCCTCCCTCTCATTTTCTGACATCATTATATACAGTCAACTTCAAATCACTACTCCCTTGTGCAGTATTGATCCTTGATGTCAAGTAAACAAGGCTTTTTGTTATGTTGGATTTTGAATCTACTTGAGCCCTGGTTTTTATTTTTCTTACCCAGATGTCAAGGAGAAAACCATACCCAAGGGTCCTGCATTTTCTACATAAGAGAAAATCAATACAATGTACATAAAATAGATCCCCATGAAACACATCAGTTACAAGTTAGCAAATACAATGTGGGTTTTTTCTACATTGTCCTACATAAGTCAAGATTCCAGCACTTGGCATTTAACATGGAATGATTCTTCTAAGAAGAAGTTTGTATTGAATAGTTCAGGAAACACCAGTGAATATCTCAGAGAGCTTAATTTCTTTATTACAGAAACTCCTGTTTAAAGTTTAATTTTTAAATAAAATCTTTCCCCTGTATGTTTGGCTTTTTTGTTTCCTAGACCTTAAGGATATTAGAATGCAAGTAACCTGTAAGAGCAGTACTCTGCTCTACAATGCCATCTTTTCTTTGATGACTAGCTTAACATTGTCATGGTACCTGATATGGCAGGATTCTTCTCTATGAACATTTTCTTAGTTATCATTATTACCTATAGTTCATTTAAACTTCAGTCAAGGGTGAATTATAGTAGTTTTAGGTTTGTGAATATTTCCAGTATTCAGCTGCTTCTTCCATCTCATCCATTTTGCATTCTCTCTTTCAAGGACTTTTCACAATTTTAATCCACTATAGCTTTTTTGTTTGTTTGATTTTCCTTCTCCAGCATAATTATAGATTGAGTTAAGATTTTAAACGTTCTTTACACAATTTACAGCATTTGGGACAGAAAGGAGAATCCATAGTGTGTACACAAATTCCTGATATCTTTTTACCTGTAGGAGTTTCTCAGAATTCTCCTGCAGATCCTGATTCAGTAAGTCTGGGGTAGGGTTTAAGGATCTGCCTTTTGTTAAACTTCCAGAGGACTTTTATAAAAATGTACATTAGGGAAACATGATTGTAATGAACAAAAATCCAATTTAAATCAGAAAACTTTGGTTTCAATTCAAGCTCTGTCATTTAAAGCAAGTCACTTACCATCTTTGAACCTCAGTGACGTTTACTATAGTGAATGATACCTACCACTTAGAGTTGTTGTGAGGAATAGAATTGATAATAACTGTGAAGCAAAGATAGATTGCCTGACTACTAATGTTCTATAAATATGAGTTCCTTTTCTTTCCTGAGCTGCCCAGATAAAAAGAAGGAATCCATTCTGGGAAACACATAGACACATTGCTGGTATGGGATCACTTGGATCTTGGGTCTTGTATAACCCTTCCTTGCCATTGTCACCTAGACAAACATAATTGTCTGCAATTATGTTAATTTTCCTTGATTTTTATCTAGTACCTTCTGTGTGATATGCTACATTAGTTTGGATTTTCTCTAATTCTGATATGTAATGAAGACTCCATTGCTGTGCTATGAGCACATCTGGGATGAAGTTTCAGACCACACTCACCAGGCTTAGACTTGCATAAAGGAAGACGCTCCAAAAGCAGCTTGGAGACAGAAAACACCAAAACCCATAAAGGACTGAGGGGAACATAGTTCTGGGTCTAACTTAACTTTGTTTTATTATTTTTAATTTATTTTATTTTATACTTGTATTTTAATGGAGAGTCAGATGGAAAACTGTAGGTTCACTTTAAAAGTAAATTTTGGAAGCATTCTGACTTTTAACTCATGGGGCTTTTTTGTTTGTTTGTTTTGTTTTGTTTTTGCATAATCCATGTAATTTACTACTATTCTGTTTTGTTAAACTCTTCAATGTTTTTTGTAAATTTTAAGTTTTTATAAGTAAGTTTTCCAAGTTTCTCATGGGTAGGTTAACCTGGTCACTATAGGGAAGATCGGATACTTGAAAAAAACATATATATATATATATATATATATATATATATATATATATATATATATATATATACACATGTATAAGTACACATATATATATGTGCATACATAACTAAAACAGTGGCAAACACAATTGTGCTGACCTGAATGATCAAAATTTATTAGACTCACATCCATTCACCATATTATAGCTTTATTACTGAGGCATTTAAACTCAATAACTATGTCAACTATCACTTAACTCTGCATTCATATAATTAAATATCAATTATCAATTGATTAATTCAGAATTTTTTAGATTACAATTGAGTAATTCTATTTTGGCCTCTTTCATGAAACAAACATTTTAATTCACTTAAAAGATTTACTAAAGATGTTAATGATGTTCATTTGCAACATCTCACAAATAGGCACTTGTAGAAGTAATGTATTTTCTGCTGCTTTCTTTTCTAATTTAAATTAATAGCTAAGTACAAAATTAAGTATTGAGTAATAAGTCCTCTATAATTGTTGCTACGAGAAATCCACGTTTGAAAAAAAAGTATTTCGAGTGCTCTAATTAAAAGCTAATGAAGATTAAAATGTTTTTAATTCCAATTTTCAATTATTTGAAGGTGATACTCCCTCAGATTGAAGATGCATATGTATTAAAATCAAACTACCATTTTTAAACAGTGGAATCATTAAAAAACAAGGCAAAGAGACAAAACCATTTTTTAATGCCATTTAATTACTAAAGAGTGAAATAGTTATACTCTGTGTATATGGAACGAAATAAGCTGAATTCTATGCTGGAGGTATGATAAACATAAAACTATGGCAGATATTTTATTTTTATGAGTAATTACATTATATGGATTTTTAAAATTCTAAGCCTAAGTCACAAGTTATGGTTATGATTATCCTAACAATGCTTGTACATGGTTTTAAATTGTAACTCCAGGAGTTTCAAATTAATCTGTGTTTTGTAAAAAAAAAAAAATAAGTTACATACAGATTGAAATATTTTCAAAGTAGTTTATTTCTCAATATGAATACATTCTTATGTATTAAAGATACATCTGTTTAGTTAACAAACACATAACAGTGTTTACTCTCTAAAGATATGATTATTAACTATATTGTGGATTAAAATATACTATATTCTCTGATACATTTTTGTAATGCCAATTTGAATCTATACATTATTCTATATATAAAAATCAATAGCAATAAAAATCAGTTCAACATAGTGAAATCCAAAGGTTCAAATTACTGAATACTGCAATTCAGTGGAGACTGTGCTTTGGTAGAAATAGAGAGTTAAAATCTCTGTTGGGGCAAAATAAAGCTATTAGCTAATGTCAGCAAGACATTTTCCCACTATACCCATATCAACTACCCATGTTCCCGTTAGACTCTCTGTGTTTATAAACATGTGAGCTCTGTTCTTAGAGAATCAACTGTAAAATAAGTTTCAATAAGTTTTCTTTTCTTTCAGGCATCTTTATTTTCTGTTGTGTTGGCTAGAGAAAGACGTGAAGAAAAGGGATTTCACTCAGTTATTTTCTTTACTCATCATCTGTCTCTTATTTCCTAAATGTCTGTATAAACTTCATTTCCCTTAACTAGGTTTGCACTTCCTTTTCTTAATGGAAGATTTCAATTTCTTCTTTACACAAAGAATTTAAGCCATCAGAGATGTACTCAAATGACTTTGTTGTCTCTTCTTAAAATAACAAAAGTAAAATCAACAATCACATTCCTCCTTGTTCCCATTCAGTGTACGGGGTTAAATCTACCCAATCTACTCTTGATGACTTCCTCTTCACTCCCACCTCCTGGGTGATCTAGCTTCACTCTTCAATGTCTCCTAATTAACTTCTTCCTCCTAAGTACTCCCTTAACCTGTAAAATACAGTTTATCATTGAACAACAGAAGTTTGAACTGCGCAGGTCTACCTATGCATGAATCATCTTTACTAAATACATAGTGTAGTGCTACATGATCCTGTTGTTGAATCTGTGAATGTGGAGCCATGGATATGAATGGCTGACCGAAAAGGTACCCATGGATTTTTGACTTTGTGGAGGATTGGAGCCCCACATGTTCAAGGATCAACTGTATTTCCAAACCTTTTTATAAAAAACAAAACAAAAACAAGCAAACAAAAATACAACTTCCCTTGATCCTCCAGTTACTAACTGGCCTCTCTTCACTTTATCTCAGACTTCTTGGATGGGATACTGTGATGCATCATCTGGCACCAACTAATTCTCTGACATGAGATGGGTGTCCAGCTATTCAATTCAATTTGGACACTAACTACCGGAAGTTAGTGTAGACCCTACAGGTTCAGAGCTCAGTCTCACAAGACTGCCCCAACTTCAAATGCCAGTTACAACTCTTGAACCACTCACACTTCTGACTGACTGGCTATAAATAGGGATTTCTATGGCTCCATCCTCAGGTTCAATAATTTGCTAGTATGGCTCACAGAGCACCAGAAATCACTTTACTTGGGTTTACTGGTTTTTATAAAAGCTACAACTGAACAACCAGGTGAAGAAATACATAGGGCAAGGTCTGGAAGGTGCTTGAGTACAAGAGCTTCTGTCCTTGTGGAGTCAGGGTGTGTGGCACATCCAGCTCTCCAAACGTTGTAATTGAAGAGTTTTTTTAAGATTTTTTTTTATGTGGACCATTTTAAAGTCTTTATTGAATTTGCTACAATATTGCTTCTATTTTATGTTTTGGTTTTTTGGCCACGAGGCATGTGGGATCTTAGCTCTGCAGCCAGGGATCGAACCCACACCACTGGAAGGCGAAGTCTTAACCACTGGACTGCTAGGGAAGTCCCTGAAGAGATGTTATCACCCTATCTCCAGGTCTCCTTCCTTACCTTGAGGTCGGGGTGGGGCTGAGAATTCCTACCTTCTAATCACATGTTTGGTGTTTCTGGTGACCAACCCCATCCTGAGACTATCTAGGGGTCTCCACCCTTAGTCACCTCATTGAACCAGAGACAGATGAAATATATTTCTTATTATGCCACAGATACCTTACGTGTCCTGTCTCAAATTTTTTATTTTCTTTTGACTTCTTAACTTACTGCAATAGTGTTTCCACCACCAGCATTTCACTGAAACTAGTTAATAGATTTCTTACACAATAAATTCAATAGATATTTTAAATATTTATTTTATTGGACTTCCTTCCCACATTTGGTATTATGGATCATTTTCTCCTTACATGATGTTTTTTCCCCTCCACAACTTCCATGGTCTTTCTTTCCCCTCCTTTTATATCTCTGCCTTTCACTTCTCACTTGCCCTTTTGGATTTTTTTTCCTTTCCCAATCTCTCCACCCTTACCTAAAATCAGTGGTTTGCAAGTGCCTATTTGGTACTGTTATGTGTCTTATTTTGTCCCATTTGTGTTATTACTAATAAAGTACTACTTTTAATTATGTCACTCCTATTTGCTAGCATTATTTTATACAAAATATTTCAAATTACAGAAAAGTATACAGAATAATGTGACAAATGCTGTGACCCCCCCCCTTCCTGAATCCAATCCTTACTTCTCATTTTAAAATGTTTGCTTGTGCAAATGTGTAAAAGCTAATTAATATATACTGATTCGGGATTTCTGTGTCATAGTGTATGTGTTACTGAAAGTGGGGGTCTGGCTGCTCACCACTCAAAAGCCAATAAAGAGGCAAGTTGTCAGAAAGGAAAGTCTGCTTTATTTCAGGTGCCAGCAACCAGGGGGGAAGGTGGACTCCTGTCCAAATCCAAAGGCCGATTCCTCCTCCCCACCTACCCCCCCCCCCCGACAATCAGTGGACAAGGGCTTTTATAGGCAGAGGGATGGGGTTAAATGTAGAAAAAGCACAGTCAGCTCTGATAGTCATCTTGAAATTGGTCACATGGTGGTCTGACCAGTGTCATCTTGATTGTTTTAAGCACAGTTAGTCTTCAGTTCCAGGGTTGGTTTGTTCTCACTTCCTTGAGGCCAGTTCTCGGAATTGTGGCAGCTTATGTCATGGCTACAGTCTGGTCATCGTGTAGTTAATTTCTTCCAACTGGTTGAGGTTGCAGCATCTATAAGACAGCGCATGGGATATGGCTCAGAATATTATCTGTAGCCCTTGAGGAAGAGCTAAAGGTCCTTGACTTTACTTAATGACTAAACCATTATTATTTGGTCTCCTTTAACTGTTTCCTTTGTTTCTGCATTTTCTTACTTCTCTGATTAAACTTATTTTTTTGGCTAAAGTTTTTCCATGGACAAAAGGCAGGTGGAGGACATGGCAGGCAAGGAACATAGAGTTCTGCTCCGTTTCATAGGTACACCTTCAAGTTTATTAGGTATTGCCAAAATGTTTTCCATAGTGGTCACATGCAGTATGCTACCTCCTATTGTATTTATAGTAGCTGCTTCCGTCCATCTACACCGACACATATTGGCAATATAGATAGCGGTTAAGCGCATATGCCTTGGAGTTCAATCTTGGCTCTGACATTTATTAGCAATGAAACATTGGACAGGAATTTAATTTCTCAGTTCCTCAGTTTCCTCATCTTAAAATGAGAATAGTATAATACTGTCAACTGAAGAAAAATGAACAACCTAAAAGGTGCTAGTTATGTTTTATTTGGGAACCTTACTGAGGACTATAGCTTGGGAGACAGCCTCTCAAATATCTCTGAGGAACTGTTCCTAAAAGGTAACGGAGGAGCCAGGATATATAGGAGTTTTTGCTGGAAAACAAAACAAAACAAAACAAAAAGAACTCATGTAGTCAAACGTCAAAAGAATACTGCTAATCACAAAAAACAGACATCTCAGGTTAATGTTTTTCTGTGTATGGGAAGATGAAAGAGTCTGGGCTCATTGAAATTATTCCTTACATATGTATCTTAACTATCTAGGGTCAGTATCCTGTTTTTCTCCATTCTGAATCCTCCTCAGTTTACACCATCTAGGTGGGCAGCTGCAGTGCCTGATGGCTTGGTGGTGGGCAACACTCTTTGTTTACTGCAATGGCAGGCAACATCCTTCGTCCCAATACCTACTTCATAGAGCTACTGTAATGATTACATGATTTATTAAATGTAAAAATGTTAGAAGGATGCTTGGAAAATAGCTGATTAAGGATTAACCATTTTACTCTTGTTGCTATTATTGCTGTCAGGAAAAATAGCGAACATATTGCAGGTTCAAGGTTGCATTCCAAAGAGGTTTAAATTCCAGCTCCACCACTTATTCATGACTTATCTGGGCCTCGGTATTCATATTTATAGGAGGGAGATTACAATGTCTAGCTCGTAGAATTTTTTCATGAGCTACTGAATTAATCCTTGAACAAGCATAAAACATCTGGTGTTTAGTACAGACTTAGTATTCACAACTGACATCATTATCGTCATTTTTTAATGGCTGGAATGATAGGTATGAACTATTTTAATTTGCATTTCTCTGATTACTGGTAAAGTTGAGCATCTTTGCAAACAGATATTGACAGTTTGGATTTTCTCTTATATAAATTACCCATTGTAGGGTGATCTAAGGACTTAGCATTTTTTCCAGAAATATCTGATTTGACAGTACTCAATTCAGAAATAAACGTGGACCAGGCTGTACAAGCCTGACTCAACCATAGTCAGCTTCTTGAGGACTGACAGTATATCTCATTCTCCTGTTCATTCCCTGCTCCCGGTCCAGTGGCAAGAATATAGGAGGTGATATACATACATACATACATACATACATATAGTGCCTGGAGCATTTAAGTCTTATATAAGTACCAGTTATTGTACTGCCCTATGCCCCCAACCTTTCAGTCATACTAATTTCTAAACTGCCAGTATCTGCATCTCCATGCCTACTGGCAAAATTGACCAGATTTGTGGAGGGTCCATCAAATTTGTGGAGGGTCCATCAAATTTGTGGAGGGTCCACCAGATTTGTGGAGGGCCACAGAGGTACCATCTGTGGCAAGCCAGAAGTACCAGGGAATTCACGCCTCCCCTCCCCCCAGGGGAAGCCCTCAAAATATGACTTGGTGGAGTTGGTTTCTGACTCCTCAGGCCTCTGATTATTTTCTGTCAATCTACATAGACTGCTGGAAGCTTGCTGGTTCCTTGCCTCAGAAGTGGCCTTTGTCTGGGCCTTTTGTGTAGATCTTCGGTTTCCTCTCCTGCAGTCAAAATAGCCAAAAGTTCTGAGTTCAGTGGAAGCTGCAGAGTATCTCCTTGCCATTCTATTGTTTCTCTATCTCTACAATTTTTCCTCCTTAAATCCTATTCACCTGGGCTTCCCTGGTGGCGCAGTGGTTGAAAGTCCGCCTGCCGATGCAGGGGACACAGGTTCGTGCCCCAGTCCGGGAAGATCCCACATGCCGTGGAGTGGCTGGACCCGTGAGCCATGGCCGCTGAGCCTGCGCATCTGGAGCCTGTGCTCCGCAACGGGAGAGGCCACAACAGTGAGAGGCCCGCGTACCAAAAAAAAAAAAAAAATTCCTGTTCACTTCAGCAGCTGTCCCATGACTTTAACCATGTGATTTTAAATTTTATGTGGCTTTTCTAGTTATCTGTCTATAGCAGTTGTGATGTCTGCCTTAGTCCTCACTACCAGAGCCAGAAGCAGAAGTCTGTTTTTGTTTGTATTCTATTACGTGAGTCAAATAATATGGGTTGTATACTGATTCTTAGTTATTTATTTTGTGAAATTATACCAACTTTTGAAGTTGAACATTGTGTTTATTTAATAAAGAATAGACATTGTCTTTTTTCTTTCTTTTTCCACTGTATGGTTTAAATGCCTACTTGATCTGTCAATTTCTGAGTGGTCAACTTTCTTTCTATGATCGTGGCTTTTAAAATTTAACTTAGTGGGATGTCCCTGGTGGTCCAGTGGTAAAGAATCTGCCTTCCAATGCAGGGGACGTGGGTTCAATCCCTGGTTGGGGAGCTAAGATCCCACAGGCCGCGGGACAACTAAGCCCTCACGTCACAACTACTGAGCCCGTGTGCCTCAACTAGAGAGCCCACGTGCTCTGGAGCCTGCACACCACAACTAGAGAGAGAAAACCCACATGCCACAACTAGACAGAAGCCCACAGGCTGCAACGAAGAGCCCATGCCACCCAACGAAATTTCCTGCATGCTGCGACTAAGACCCAAAACACCCAAAAAAAAAAAAAAAAAAAAAAATATATATATATATATAGAAATAGAAATAGCTTTAAAAAAATGAACTTAGTAATTCAACTATTTTGATTTTATCCATATTTTAAGATAATTTGTTATGCTCACGCACATTCAGGATTGTTATTTCTTGTTTCTTTAATTAATGACTAATATATTTATATTTATTAAAGAATAACAATCATTTTGCCATAAAATCTCTTTCCTTATATTAATATAGTCCTATCACATTCTTGCATCGTATGCTCCTTAGGGGATATATTTTATTATTTCTTTATTTTCATTCTTTCTTGTTAGCTATGTTTTTAGTGATCCTTTAAAAATTATGTAGTGACACATTTGTATATTTGTTAATTTTTTATTGAAGTCTAAAAGTCTTTGCCTCATAACTAGTAGTTTAGTCCATTTATCACTATTCTGATAGATTTGGAATTATTCATAATATCTTGTTTTGTGCTTTTCAATACCATGACACTTCTTCCATTTTTCTCTCTTCCATTTGGTTCTATTTATGTTATTGTGTTCTTCCTTTTTTCTCTCCTTTTTTTTTTCTTTTCTCTCCTTTCTTATCATATAACCATCTTGTATTGTTCTCTTCCCCCTCTGCTGCTTTGGAATTGTACTCATTTTGATTCCTACAGTAACTTCCCTTAAGTATTTTCAAACTTATTTGGCCTAAAATAGTTTAAAGTTAGCACTGTTTCTATGGTCTTTCTGCCACCTCACCCCAGCCCTCCTTTCATGTTATTCTGATTTACTATATTATTTGTGTTTGGCTCCAAAGTATTTCTTTGTTTCTGGCACCTGAGGATTTTTTTTTAATATCCTCTATAAATGTATTGTTAGTCATTGATATGGAGAGATTATGTAGTCTCTACCGATTTTGTGTAGACAGACACATATGCATAAACTCTATTTTATCCATGTATTTGAAGTGGGATATGAGGTCTTATAGTCATTATAGGCCTCCATATGGCAAAAAATTATCAACTTAAAAAGAAAATTAGAGAGAATTTAGGAGTACCATTCTCACTCACTTGCATTCCCATATGCTATTTGAGAAATGTAGTTAGTAGTAGAGCTTTACTCAATAACTAGGAATTGCACATAATCTGAAACTGACTTAGTTATGGCCTAATATACAGGGATTGACACTATTATGTACCCATTATTAATTGTGATAGTGCTTCATATTTTCAAACATATTTGGAAAGTTTCAGTAAAATCTGGATGTGAGTTTTATGTGAAAATGCCATTTCTCATGTGTATTAGTATGGAAACTATTTGAGAGTGATTTTTTAAATATCACTTTTATCTGATTCCATCCTCGGCCCACTCATCTTCTTTTTCCACATTCTGATAATCACCCTGGTATGTTTCCACTGTCGTAGTTTTAATCACATTCCATGTGTTTCCCATCTAATTGATCTTCAAACTGAGAGATATTTTCGGTTGAATGAGCTGCTGGTACCTCATACTCATCAAGACACAGCTTGAGCAATTCATCTCTGCACTAAACCCTTTGTTTCTTCACAGTGTTCCCATCTTGTCAGTTACCCAAAGTCATTATTTTTAAATACTATGTTTGAATTCATGATTTATAATACTATAAATGTAAAGTCATATCAAAATAGTTTATACTTTACATATAATCAAACCAATATTCAGGGCAGATTTATTACAGTTGAACTCCTTTTATATTTATGGAATAAGAAAGACATGTCTTTTTCTTACCTAACTCTTACAGTATAAAAATATTGATTGAGTTTCCATCCATTTTTTAAACATATGAAATAGCGAATTGAAAGGTTTTTGCCACTTTTAACCAGAATATGAATGTTCTTATGAATAAGAACATGCAGGAAATATATTAAAAAGACACAAAACCACATGCATTGTTTAACCATAACTTCAGGTATCTGAACTGAAATCCAGTAAGTATTTTAAGTAATACTTGCTGGAGTTGTTTTAAGAATGTACTTAATTTTCCATTTAGGAATTCCAGATGTTGATCAATGCTGTGGCTTAAACTAAATAAAGACAGATTACATTTCTTGACCATATTTTTGAATGCTCTGATGGCTTTTCATATTATGCTTAGTTATGACAAGGACTGAGATGCAAAATATTCTATTAGAAAAGTATTCTCTCAGATACTCTCACTGTAGTCCTAGCAAACAGATTTGCGTACAACAAATACATATTCAATTATAATGTAAATATGCACTTGGGTGCAGTAGGAATATAGATATACTGCATTTATTATAATAACTATTCTGTATTTAGTGCTTTGTACAATATGAGCTCCAAGTGTTTTAAAAAGAATGCTGCTCTTCTCTCTGTTCTCTGGAGGGAAAATTTAAGGAATGATGCCGAGCAGAACAATACAAAAGGAAAGGGAAAAAATGTATTTCAACTAATTATTTCCCATTATTTAGATTAAATCAAAGTTCTTGGGGGATTTTTCAATATATATAATACAGTGAGAATACTGTCTTTCCTTGATTTTTCTTACCTCTTTTATCTCTTATGTTTCCTTTCCATCCACACATTTAAGAATCTGCCCACTTTGCTGTCATGTTCTTAACAAAGCCAGTATTTATCTTAAAATATATATCCACTTTTGAGGTTAGTAATGTTTTGAATTCATTCAATATTTATTTGAAGAATACATATTAAACACCTATTATGTATCAGGTACTGTACTAAGAATGGGATCATGGAAACACGACAGAGTTCCTGCTCTCAAGGAGCGCATAACATGGTGAAGGAGACACACATGTGAAGAATAATTCTATTACTTAATTCTATAATGAATCAATGAGAAATACATGCCTTAATAAGAATGGGAGGCCACTAGAGACCAGTCAAGAGACCCTTCACAAAAGAGGTGGTGTTGAAGTCATCCTGAAGGACAAATGCTGTGCCAAACAGAAGGCATGGCATGTGTACAAGCGCGGAGCTATGACAACTACATTTATGGAGCACGTTACAGTTTAATGGGGAAGCCATTGGTAAAATCCTTCTAAGGACATAAGCTAAAAAATTGTTCATGAGACTAAAATATTACTTCTCATTTGTATGTTGAAAGTGCTAATTATATGAACAGCATCACTTCTAAATTAAACATGTTAATTATGTGGTAATTACAAATCAGAGAAAAGAGGATGAGCCAATTATCAGAAAATGACCAGTTTTAAAGTGAACTATTAGTAACAGTCTCTTGAAAATGAGGGTGCGTGGTAAAACATGTCTCAGAGTGGGACTGGAATTATGCAGCAGAGAGAAATAGAACTTAGTTATGACAATTGGATAAATGAGGTAATAAACAATAAGTCACTGCCCAGTGGCCATGTGGCTGCCTCTGTGCACTTGAAACAAAACATACAACAAAAGTGAGATAATTACACAAATTCTAGGCTCCAAGTAGACATCAGACATGGGTTGCTGATATTGGTAGGCCATTGGTTTAAGACCTGGGCAAGACTGACTGAGTTGCAGCTGGAAAGTAAATTGACAATATAAGGACAGAATTAGAAAACCAACAAAGCTGGCTGACCATATTTTAATCACCAAGCGAGATGATTTTTGCAGTTTCTGTCTAGTGAATACCTTTTTTTTTTTTTTTTACTTGTGCTGTTCCTTTTTCTTGAATGGTCATATAAAATACTCTGTGTCCTTCAAAGTCAGTTCAAATATTACCTCTTCTCTGAGGTCTTCCCCAACTTATTACCCTCTCCGCACATTCAAGCGAATGTGGAAATCAGCCGTTTCATTTTTACTTTCTGTGTAGAAGTATGTACATTTCTTATGCTAAAAGGCATCACAGTGTATAGTTATTTAGGGTCTGAGGCATGTCCTTTTGAAAATGTTCCATTTCAGATTCATAAAGTTGACATGATTATAAGTTTATTTAAAATCAAGGACTGCTTTTAGCAGAAAACATTTAATTTGAAACAGAGAGTAACAAAAAGGAAAATAAATTTGTATATGTGTTCATTGATACAATTTCATCAAAATGGGATGTTCTTTCCAATAATTTTCTCTACGTTATATGATATAGCTTAGCTTCAGCTATACTCACTGTGTGAGGTGTAAAGGGTCCTAAACTGTTAGACATGGCTCTCTCTAATTCTGAATCTGTATAATTTAGCAGTCATTCAGCATATAACTTCTATTCTTTAGAAACATTAATTTGTAATTTGAGGATTGAAATTTTCCCTATGTTTACTTAATATTTTTAAGTTATTACTCCCCCACCTCACTTTCAATTTTGACCTTCATTTGCTCATTTTATTCTAGAATAGCAAGTGATGGCCTTTTCTGTCATCTTCACTTTTAACAGTCACAGTCATATTTCACTCTTAGAGGTTTAGGCTACCCCCTGTACAGTGATTGATTATATGCAATACTGAGAATTCTGAGGAACTGGTAGAGATTTACAACCCTTTCTGACTCATAGAAGGAAAATATTTTAAAGAAATAAGCATAATTATATCTTTCCCGCAATATTAGTGTACCTGCATTTCGCATGGCGTCTCTGACTTAGAGTAAATTTTATTTTATTACAATGCATTTTTTCCAGACCTAAATGGCACATGCTTCTTTCCCCCTCTGAGTTTCCTTAGGTCATGCCTTATATGTCTTATATAATTAATTTATCCCATTCATTGTTTATGTCACTGAGCATGATACTGACTACAAAGAATTTTTTAGTCAGGATTGCCTTGGATTCTGACCTGTCCTATTGTTCAGATGTCATGGAGCTATACAGTGGAAGACTCTTCACACACATAATATTTTGATCCCTGTGCACCATGGATCACCTTTGAAAGAATATTCTACAACAATGACCTCTTTGTGAATTTAAAGGCTCATTAGTATAACAGCTTTAATTACTCATTTTTATTACTAACTTGAATAGTTAATGCTGTGAAGAGATTGCTTTTTAGAGATAATTAACAGTTATATGATTTCTATCAGTGTAATAGTCCTCTAAGATATATAAACAGGACACTATAATTTTTACTCCATACTAATAATAACCATTTATCATAACATTATTAGAACACATTATATTAGCATGTGTATATCTATTTTTATTCTCTCTGTGACCCTAATGAAACCTGCATTCATATTATTATTATTGCTATAATTAATTTTTGCTTTTCCCTTTTTGGGGAAAGAAGCTTTCTGAATGTTTTGAACCTGAAGTTAAGCAAATAAGGTTATGTTCAGGGAAAGAGTCCCAGGACCTAGGACATCTCAGATTCATGGCTGTTCAGTTGCACACATGTTTTATGGCCTTAAGTAAGTTACTTCAACTCTCTGAAACTAGGTAAAATTAAATGAAAGAGATATACAGCTTGGGAAAAGTTATAGTAAGATATAATTTACATGGATGTTTTGGTGACTTAGAAAATTCACTTTCCTTCTGAGAGGGTAAAGGAGGATAGCAAGGAGTGTAAAGATGTCAGAGGTGAGTAGCACACCTGAGATTAAAGAGTATATAAAGTGCGATTGGTTTAAAGGAAGACACCATCATCTTATCGATACTTATAGTTTCTACCATGGTTCCTGCCCACAGGAGTTCTTCTACAGGCATTTGCTGCCCACTCTATTATTGCACTTGGTGAGTCACATTTGTAAAGGGTAAAATCCTGGATAGCATAGATTATAATAGTTTATAGACTATGTATATTTCTGATTATGCTTAGAAATACAAACCATAATTTTTTTTTTGCAATTTACATTAAAAACTCATGCATAATATCTTTTATGAGAAATATCAGAAAAGCCTTCCTAGGTAATATTCCTAAAACAATAGGAATTGTAAAAGATACACAAAAATGAAAATAGTAATCCATGATATTGCTAGTACATATTTCCATTTTTCTGCAGAGTTAAATAGATTACATTTTAAATAGTATTTGACAATGCCTTTTGAACAAGCATACAAACCATTACAGAATGTTAAACTCAGGCATTAAATAGATATGATCAAACTTATTTTTAAGGAAAAATAACTTCTTTTGTGTATATGGTATTAATGCACTTTTCAAGGAGTGAGTCCACTGATACTCCTACCATGACCTAATTTTTCCAAAACTAATTCAATGTGAAAGTCAACTGGCCACAGTTATCTGGGTTTTTTCTTTAATCATAATATTTATGTCATTACTTCCTGAAGACACAAAAAAAATGCTCATCCAGCTCAGTAGTGGGTCCTCTGACATAAGCAGAATATTCTTGAGTTGTAAATAATTATACTTTTGTTATTCTTGAGTAATTGCATGCACTTTGGAACCAGAATAAGTAATTCTAATAAGTGAAGTGCTGGGTGGAGTGTAGTTCAGCAAATTGGGGCAGAACGTGAAGCACAACTTCTTAAAAAAAGACCTAGCTTAGCATATCATTTGACATGTCTCAAATGAATCAAACCAAACATGTTTTCCTGCAAAGAACTGACTGATGTCAGTTACATTGATTATATTGTTGTTGCAGAAATGATTCAAGTTAAGCTCTAGTATGCCTTCATTCAACAAAACACTTAGCAATTATGTGCCATACACTGCTGTAGGCATGTGTGACACAGTGTGACAAACCTTCAAAGAGTCTTGTCTACAAGAATAATGAAGTTAAATGATATGAGAGAAAGCACTGCATTTCTGTATTTGTTACAGTAGAAAGTGTCATGTTCTGACAAAATCCATATTTTTTTACACAAGTTTCTGACAAAAGAAACTAAAACAAAGGAAAAGATGCTTTTCCCCACTTGTCAAAATGTGCCGTATGGACTAATAGCAGCCTTGTCTATACTGAGATTTTCATTGTATGAATTAATGAGCATAGGGTCATGAATTTGATTCTTTTGTGAATCCAGTACTGCCCTTTGATTGCCTTGGGCAGTAGGTAATTTGGTGCCCCTACTTTAGATTGCCTTTCTTGACATTTTAGAATCTTTGTTTACTGCCAGGGGCTGGATAGGGCTGACAGTGCCATCCACACTGGCGTCCTCTCCAGATAAGTATCCATTTGATCCCTAACACCCAATTTTCCCTTTCAGGTCATTCTCTGATACTTTACCCCATATGTTGAATCAACAGGATGCTTCAAGGCGTTCTGAAAGTCACTCTTGTGGGTCCTCCTTGGGGGATGCTCTAGGAGGATGGCCTGATAAGCAGATCACTACCACTGGCTGGCATGGTATTTTTTCATAGGATCAAGAGACATCTGGCCATAATAGTGGTGTTGTTATGCTGATTTGGTGACCAATAATGTTTATATAAACAGAAGCCCTCCAAAAATAATTTCTGAGGACCCTGCACATACTGGGGGCAACCATGTATTGATTAATTAGCTTTTCACCATTTTTTAACAAGGAATATAATATTCACCCTGATCAACGTTCTTACAAATGGGTTCCACTAATAGCTCTCCTCTTGTCTTCTTTATTATAGAATTATTTCCCTTAATTTCCTTTGTTATGGTTTATATTTTCTCAGGAGGTAGCGAAAATAAATGCATGTGCTCATTCTGCATTTTAAATGAAAAATTATCCCTTTATGCTAACAATAAAATTATGCTTTTTGCTTAAGTAATTTTTGAATATATTTCTGTTACTTTAAACAAAAAAAGATTACTTGAATGTGATTAATTGTCAGGCTTAAAATATAAGAAATTAGCAACTTTATTGTGTTGTCTTTCTAAGTTTAGCTGTGTTCTCAGCATAGGTTATAACTCATTAGTCTGAGGCACAGATTCTAACATCTAGGTTATCATGGGAGTCAGATCCTGAAATAGTTAAGGCTGTAGATGGAAAGAATGAAACAAGGAGTTGGAGGAAATATATGCAACATATAATATACTGCCCTTGCCTTTTTATAGAATTAACAGCAATGTGCATTAAAACATTCATGTATGGTAAGTAAGAAATCAGAAGATGTGGAAGAGGAGTTAAAAAGGGAGAAAAGAGCAAAGAAACAGAATGTCATCTTTGTGGGTGTGTGTTTAGTACCTCCTAACTAGATGGAGGACGTAGATGATGTTTTTCCAGTACATTTTCAGGTGATCCCAAGACGCAGGGCAGTTTGGGGAGACTCTATCTCTTAAATACCCCAAATTACTATATCCTTAATGAAAGAAATCCATGTGTGTGTGTGTAAACAGGGTATTTTAGAGATTATTTAATGGCTTTGGTAACTTGGTTTTACTTTAGCAACTTGAAGAGCCATTGTGAACTAATAAATTTGACCTAATACTCAATGGAACAAGACTGACTGGAAGTAACTGAAAACTGGGATGATGGTGACCATAACATGTTAGAAGCTATTATAGTCAAAGAAGAGGAGCAAAATGCAGTTTAGGAAAACACAATTAAAAGTGTGCTAAGTCAAGATAGGATTTTTTTTTTTTTTTTGTGGTACGCGGGCCTCTCACTGTTGTGGCCTCTCCTGTTGTGGAGCACAGGCTCCGGACGCGCAGGCTCAGCAGCCATGGCTCACGGGTCCAGCCGCTACGCGGCATGTGGGATCTTCCCATACCGGGGCACGAACCTGTGTCCCCTGCATCGGCAGGTGGACTCTCAACCACTGCGCCACCAGGGAAGCCCAGCATTGTTTTAATGCCAAAGATTTTAAACAGAATAATAGTGGAGAGTGATGGAAAGAACTTAACACTAAAATTTGGGCAATAAAAACACAAATGGTACTGAGGGGGTGATATTTACATAAATACATGTTTTCAACAACTGTCTTTGGGAGGTTTCATTGTGCCAAGATACTGTGGTAAGCCTCACAACACAATTGTTATCAAGACAGACCAGATCCTGCCCTAAAGAAGTCCATTTTCTAGTGGGATAAATGGCTAGGATGGTGTAAGTTCCAGCATGGCCAAAAGTCCAGTGTTCCACTTGCATTCCATATAGGAATGTGTGTCCTGGACTTCTATCCATCCTATTCAGATTCCTTTTCCTAGTAACACCATACCACTCTAAAGGTGACAAAATTTATAGTGAGAATGAAACCCATACTCTGGAACACTTGATTCTCATTATTTGCAGATTCTGTATCTGAGAATTTACCTACTAGCTAAAATTTATTTATAACCCCCAAATCAATATTCATAACACTTAACGTGGTCATTTGTAGACATGTGCATGGACAGAGCAGTGAAAAAATTGAGTCTCCCCAGGTGAACATTCTCAGATGAAGTTGAATAAAATGACTGTCTTCCTGTTTCATCTCTCACACTGCAAAGAAGTGTCCTTTTTGCAGTTCATTCAGTGTCATGTTTTTCTCGTTTTTGCTTTTTATTGATTCTGCTGTTAAAAATGGCCCCTAAAACCTAGAGCTAAAGTGCTGTCCAGTGTTCTTTAGTACAAGGAAGCTGTGATGTGCCTTATGGTGACAGTACAGATGTGTTAGATAAGCTTTATTTAGATAAGTTACAGTGCTGTTGACAGTGAGTTCAGGGTTAATGAATCAACAATCTATATTAAATAAGTTGTCTTTAAACAGAAACACACATAGAATAAAGTTATGTATTGGTCAGTTGACAATAGGCTGGCAGAAATCTAACTCTGTATTTTCCCTAAGAGCCATTATAATTTGGTATTTGCTAATTAGTGTTCCCAGTGCCTTTAGCTAACAAACTACTGCAAATTGACTGTATATTGTTTTCTTATAGTTCATGTAACTAACATGCAATCATTCAATAATTGTGTTTAGTGTTCATTTATAGCCCTATTTTCTTAAAAGTTGGTGAAATTATTAACCCTTGCTCCCACCAGCAAACTCCCTGCCCCTTAGCAAGAGCAGAGCTATCTGACCTTGTTTGAGTCTCCTCCTTTTATTGTTTTAATATATTGACACTTTTTATCTACATTTTCTGACCTACTTTCCAACTGCCCCATATCTCATCTTACTATGGCTGCTTCTTAATATTGGAAGTGATTAACTTACTGCAGAGACCTTTGGATTTCTCCTTAGGCAGCAGGTCTCTGTTCATTTATTAAAGTAGTGACTTTCTGTATCAAGTATATGGACTTTATCAACTGTATTTCTATTACTGTCACTATTTCCCTTCTTAACTGCCCTGCCCAAAATCCATGCAAATGCTGAATGTCAAGAAAAAAAACAGGTTTTTTTCTATGCAAACTCATTCCATCAAGGTGCTTTGCAAAAACATCTATGAATACCCACTTTCACTTTGATAGGGTTTTATAGATCATTTCAATTTTAGTCAGAGAGAAAAAAAAGAAAAGAAAAGAGAACATCATCTAGGCTGCAGTCTGGATGACCTTGTGTGTGTCATTATTCAAAAACCCTTTATTCTAAGATTGTTTCTTGTCTCTTCCAATAAAGCAGCTGGTGGAGATACTATAAACCAAAGGTACAATTCTGTAAGAACAGCTGGAAAAATTTAAAATTCAAAATAAACTATAGATTGTGTAAAATGGTAGGCAACCGAAAAAGGAGTTTATAAATTTGGTTTATTCTAAGCTAAGGAATCATGTCAATAGTTGAGAAAAATATAGACCATTTTTTCCCTTCTGTTTATTCAATTTAAAAGAAATATTTATCTGTAAAAAATTTTTTAGAAGTTGAGAGGAAATTGAAGTCAAAGATATTCAAACTGAAGGTAAGAAAGCTGAATGCCGGTAAAATGGTGAAGATTCAGGCCCAGACATATTATTGCCTCAGGTACTAAAGAGGGTATTGGATATAATCATGGAATTATGTGCCAAAACTCAAGATCTGAGTACATTTTTGAAACAGTGAAAAGGATGATTTTAGAAAATACAGTGTAGAGAAGCATGTGATCAAATCTTATAAAAATTCTGAAATTATCAGATCAAGTGGTCTTTAAGAACTTAGATATGGAAGCCCAAGTTGCCAAAAGTCAGCATGCATTCCTTTATGATAGATCATAGCCAAGATTTTTAAGCCTGTTTTTTAAGCCTATTAAGTTTATTAAACTTAATAATTTGTTTGAGTTTCATTTATTTGTATTCTAACAAAGTCTTTTTAACTTAACTATATAGTGGTAGCCTAAGATCATAAATATGGATTCCATGATTTTAAAGTTTGGAGAATAGACACTTGGTTGAACCATCTCAAGCAGGTTGCGGTATTCACACTTATGAAACTTATGAATCTTAGGGTCTAGAGCAAGGGTTGGCCAAATATGGCTGCAGACCAAATCTGTCTACTACCTGTTTGTGTGCTGCCCACAAGCTAAGAAACTTCTTTACATTTTGAGCAGTTGTAAAAAAATCCAAAGAAGAATAATAGAGAGAGTATATGGCCCACAAAGACTAAAATATTTATTTTCTGCATCTGTCCTTTTGACAGAAAAGATTTACCAACCCCTGGACTAGATAACAGTTTCTGCCTCCATATTTTGAGGACTCTGTCCTTGAGCCAGTGCTGTTCTGTATTTGATCAACAATCTGAAGAAATCTGAAGTGTACTTGTTAAGTGAATGGATGGTAAAACCTGGGAAGGCTAGCTTAAAATGAGAGAGTATCTAAATTTTGACACACAAATATATACAAGGATAAAAGCACACTCACACATACCAGCTGGAACAAAAAAAAAAAATCTAGAAAATGGAATTTAGTGGCTACTTATATGTAATATATACAATGTAATATATTAAGTGAAAATGGCTTGATGGCTGTACACTTGGATAATTTGAAATATTATGATGCTGTTTCAGATGTGACCCATTCCTATTTAACTTAATTATACTTATAGTTATCATCTATCTACCCCCCAACCAGAATCTAATGATTCATATAGACAAGAATAAAGCAATATTAATAATGTATATCTCACATCTTGGCTAGTAAACAGCCTGGAATATTATTGATACTAAATACTTAGTCACTAAATAAATGAATAAAAGAGTATATGATGGAATCTAGTACTGTGCCTTATGTAACAAATGCTAAAAAAAATACTGTCAATGGATTAATGAATCATCTCATAAAATAAATTACTGTTTAACTGCATTGTTAAAATTCTGTGCCTATGCAAAGAGTCATTCCCAATTAGATAAACTTTAAATTATTTTATTCAGTTAAGGAAAATTCATTATTTGAAGTCATTGATTAACCTGGACTGTGTCAGGAAAGATCTAGAAATTTAGGGATATGATAAATAGAGAGCATTTATCATACCCCTTCTGAGTGAAGAATTTTCTCTAACATTTCTTGTGAACAGACATGCTGACAATAAACTCCCAGTTTTTGTTTGCCTAGGAAGCCTTTATTTTTCCTTCATATTTTAAGGGTATAGAATTCTGGTTCAGCAGTTTTGATTTTTCAGTACTTTAAAGATGATGCTCCTTTTTCTTGTAGCAAGCATTGTTTCGGATGAGATAGGCTGCTGTAATTTCTTTCTCCTCTCTATATAATGTGTGGTTTTACTCTTGCTGCCTTTAGGGTTTTTTTCTGTTCTTTTTCTGTTTTTAGTAGTTGAATATAATACATGATGTGCCTCTATGTGTGTGTGTGTGAGGGGGGTGTTTTCTATATGTCTTTCTTGGTGTTCTCAGAGCTACTTGGATCTGTGCTTTTGTGTCTGTCATTTTTGAACATTCTCAGTCATTATCACTGCAAACATTCCTTCTTCCATATGTTAGAACAGTCGATATTCTTCTACAGCTCCTGGTTGTTTTCTTTCTTTATTTTTCCTCTTTCTGCTTCTATTTGGGTAATTTCTATCTTCAAGTTCACCTATCTTTGAGTTCACTGATTTGTTCCTCAGCTGTTGAAATTTTTCTGCATGGTGGCTGCTTTCTTTTTCATTGTTAGTATTTCCATATGATTTTTTGTATAGTTTCAATCTCTGTGCCACAGTTGACCATCTGATCTTGCATATTTAACATATCTATTTGAAATTTAATTTTAGTTATTATTTTTATCACTAGAATCTTTATTGGAATTTATTTTAAATTTCCATTAAAATTTTTCCTTTTATAATTTAAAAATTTTCCTGATAAAGTTCTAAGGCCTGATTTTTTCTCTCAAATATTATAGCATAGTTTTAAAAAGTCCTATGCCTGATAATTACTATATCTGGAGCCTGTGTGTCTGTTTCTTACACCTGTTGATGATGCTGGTTTGTGTTCATGTTTTCCTCACTGCCCACATGCCTGATAAATTGTTTTTGTGTTTTGGACACACAAAATATATAATATTTATGTAAATAATTTGAGCCCTAGAAAGACAATATCTTTTTCCAAAGAGAGTTTTGGTTTGCATCTGGCAAGAATATTAACAATCTCAGTTTTAGGGATTCTGATAATTCAGAGCTGAGTACAATCACTGCAAGTGTCTGTCTATTTTGAACTCATATTTTAGAATCCTGATCTGTATCAAGAGATTTACCAATCTCTCCTTAGTGGTCCTGAATACCATTGTTGTTTTTACATATACTATATGCTTGAGTCTTTGAATTGCTATAAGCTGAGCTTTGAGTCTGCTTAACTTCTCAGCCTTCTAGTTGCCTTTTGTGGAATGATAGACATTTCAGAGTTTAAAAGTTATCCTAAACACCAGATTCAGTTCACTGGTATTCCGTGTGCTCTTAGATATGAGTTAACTAATTCTTCACTGTCTTGATACCTTCAATAACTTCAAGCAGACAAAAACAATATATTGTGCAACTTTTTTAGTGGTCCTAGGTAGGAAGGTTGATCCAACTTATCTAGTTTCCTGAATCCTTGGAAGATGATATGTTCATTGTCCTTATTTACTTTTTTTCCATATATGTTGATTAGGCTGGGGTATGCTTTCTCTGAAATGATATGTTTGTGAATGGAGTTTTTCACCAATGTACATTCATTAATTGTGCATGATAGTTCTATTTGCCTCATATCCTTCTTTTTCATCCATTCTTGTAGATTTCTAGTAGTATCCAAAGATACTTTAAGATGATTTTAATCTGTATTGCCCTAAAGACTAAAAGAGCTAAACACTATTCATATATATATATACATTTGCCATATGGGTATTCACTTCTTTTGCCCGTTTCTCATTTTTCTCCTTTTCAAGAAAACTGAATTATATATACTATATATATATATAGTATATTTCATATATATATACTTTCTTTTATTCCCCACTGCATAATTGTTTAATTTCTTAAAAAGATATTTTGAATAACAGAAATTTTAAGTTTAATGTAGTCCAATTATTTTTTGAATCTAATAATTTTTGTCTACTAAGAAATATTTGTTACCAGGACTACAGCAAAACATTTTTCTACATAGTCTTATAGGTTATTATTTTACTTTTTACATTTAGATTGACAATCCACCTGAAATTGATTTTTATAAGTGTGCAACTGACCTAGTATGATTAACTTAAAGTATTATCCTCCTCTCTACCCTGCATTGTTACCTGTGTCATAAATGATAATGACCATATCTGGATGGACCTTTATCTTTCTTTCTTTTTTTTTTTTTTTTTACTTAGACTACTTTTTATTTTATTTTTTTACCGTTTTTATTGGAGTATAATTGCTTTACAATGGTGTGTTAGTTTCTGTTTTAATAACGAAGTGAATCAGTTATACATATACAAATATCCCCATAACTCTTCCCTCTTGCATCTCCCTCCATTTCGCACTCCCTATCCCACCCTTCTAGCTGGTCACAAAGCACCGAGATGATCTTCCTCTGCTATGTGACTGCTTCCAACTAGCTATCTATTTTACATTTGGTAGTGTATATATGTCCATATATACACTACTATGCTCTCACTTTGTCCCAGCTTGCCCTTGCCCCTCCCCATGTCAAGTCCATTCTTTAGTAGGTCTGTGTGTTTATTCCCATCTTGCCCCTAGGTTCTTCATGACCACTATGACAGACTCTAGGTCCATCCAACTCACTACAAATAACTCAATTTCGTTCCCTTTTATGGCTGAGTAATATTGCATTGTATATATGTGCCACATCTTCTGTATCCATTCATCTGTTGCTGGACACTTAGGTTGTTTCCATGTCCTGGCTATTGTAAAGAGAGCTGCAATGAACATTGAGGTACATGACTTTTTTTGAACTATGGTTTTCTCAGGGTATATGCCCAGTAGTGGGATTGCTAGGTCGTGTGGTAGTTCTATTTTTAGTTGTTTAAGGAACCTCCATACTGTTCTCCATAGTGGCTGTATCAATTTACATTCCCACCAACAGTGCAACAGGGTTCCTTTTACTCCACACCCTCTCCAGCATTTGTCGTTTGTAGATATTTTGATGATGACCTTTCTGATGGGTGTGAGAAAATATCTCATTGTAATTTTGATTTGCATTTCTCTAATGATTAATGATGTCGAGCATTCTTTCATGTGTTTGTTGGCAATCTGTATATCTTCTTTGGAGAAATATCTATTTAGGTCTTCTGCCCAATTTTGCATTGGGTTATTTGTTTTTTTGATATTGAGCTGCATGAGCTGCTTGTAAATTTTGGAGATTAATCCTTTGTCAGTTGCTTCATTTGCAAACATTTTCTCCCATTCTGAGGGTTGTCTTTTCATCTTGTTTTTGGTTTCCTTAGCTGTGCAAAAGGTTTAAATTTCATTAGGTCCCATTTGTTTAGTTTTGTTTTAATTTCCATTTCTCTAGGAGGTGGGTCAAAAAGGATCTTGCTGTGATTTATGTCATAGAGTGTTCTGCCTATGTTTTCCTCTAAGAGTTTGATAGTGTTTGGCCTTACATTTAGGTCTTAATCCATTTTCTGTTTATTTTTGTGTATGGTGTTAGGGAGTGTTCTAATTTCATTCTTTTACATGTAGCTGTTCAGTTTCCCCAGCACCACTTATTGAAGAGGATGTCTTTTCTCCATTGTATATTCTTACCTCCTTTATCAAAGATAAGGTGACCATATGTGCATGGGTTTATCTCTGGGCTTTCTATCCTGTTCCATTGATCTATCTTTCTGCTTCTGTGCCAGTACCATACTGTCTTGATTACTGTAGCTTTGTAGTATAGTCTGAAGTCCAGGAGTCTGATTCCTCCAGCTCCATTTTTCTTTCTCAATATTACTTTGGCTATTCGGGGTCTTTTGTGTTTCCATACAAATTGTGAAATTTTTTGTTCTAATTCTGTGTAAAACGCCAGTGGTAGTTTGATAGGGGTTGCATTGAATCTGTAGATTGTTTTGGGTAGTAGAGTCATTTTCACAATGTTGATTCTTCCAATCCAAGAACTTGGTGCTTCTCTCCATCTGTTTGAATCATCTTTAATTTCTTTCATCAGTGTCTTATAGTTTTCTGCATACAGGTCTTTTTGTCCTTAGGTAGGTTTATTCCTAGGTATTTTATTCTTTTTATTGCAATAGTAAATGGGGGTGTTTCCTTAATTTCTCTTTCAGATATTTCATCATTAGTGTATAAGAATGTCAGAGATTTCTGTGCATTAATTTTGTATCCTGCTACTTTACCAAATTCATTGATTAGCCCTAGTAGTTTTCTGATAGCATCTTTAGGATTCTCTATGTATAATATCATGTTCTCTTCAAACAGTGACAGCTTTACTTCTTCTTTTCCAATTTGGATTCGTTTTATTTCTTTTTCTTCTCTCATTGCTGTGGCTAAAACGTCCAAAACTATGTTGAATAATGGTGGTGAGAGTGGGCAACCTTGTCTTGTTCCTTATCTTAGTGGAAATGGTTTCAGTTTTTCACTATTGAGGACCATGTTGGCTGTGAGTTTGTCCTATATTGCCTTTAGTATGTTCACGAAAGTTCCCTCTATGCCTACTTTCTGGAGGGTTTTTATCATAAATTAGTGTTGAATTTTGTCGAAAGCTTTCTCTGCATCTATTGAGATGATCATATGGTTTTTCTCCTTCAGTTTTTTAATATGGTGTATCACCATATTAATCACCATTGACTGATTTGCATATATTGAAGAATCCTTGCATTCCTGGAACAAACCCCACTTGATCATGGTGTATGATCTTTTTAATATGCTGTTGGATTCTGTTTGCTAGTATTTTGTTGAGAATTTTTGCCACTATGTCTATCAGTGATACTGGCCTATAGTTTTCTTTTTTTGTGACAGTTTTGTCTGGTTTTGGTATCAGGGTGATGGTGGCCTCATAGAATGAGTTTGGGAGTGTTCCTCCCTTTGCTATATTTTGGAAGAGTTTGAGAAGGATAGGTGTTAGCTCTTCTCTAAATGTTTGATAGAATTCGTCTGTGAAGCCATCTGGTCCTGGGCTTTTGTTTGTTGGAAGATTTTAAATCATAGTTTCAATTTCAGTGCTTGTGATTGTTCTGTTCATATTTTCTCTTTCTTCCTGGTTCTGTCTCAGAAGGTTGTGCATTTCTAAGAATTTGTCCATTTCTTCCAGGTTGTCCATTTTATTGGCATATAGTTGCTTGTAGTAATCTCTCATGATCCTTTGTATTTCTGCAGAGTCAGTTGTTACTTCCACTTTTTCATTTGTAATTCTATTGATTTGAGTCTTCTCCCTTTTTTTCTTGATGAGTCTTGCTAATGGTTTATCAATTTTGTTTATATTCTCAAAGAACCAGCTTTTAGTTTTATTGATCTTTGTTATCATTTCCTTCATTTCCTTTTCATTTATTTCTGTCTGATTTTTATAATTTCTTTCCTTCTGCTAACTTTGGTTTTTCTTTGTTCTTCTTTCTCTAATTGCTTTAGGTGTGTTGCTTTTGTTTATTTGAGATGTTTCTTGTTTCTTAAGGCAGGATTGTATAGCTATAAACTTCCCTCTTAGAACAGCTTTTGCTGCATCCCATAGGTTTTGGGTCATCGTATTTTCATTTTCATTTGTTTCTAGGTATTTGTTGACTTCCTCTTTGATGTCTTCAATGATCTCTTGGTTATTAAGTCGGGTATTGTTTAGCCTCTATGTGTTTGTATTTTTTACAGAGTATTTCATGTAATTGATATCTAGTCTCAGAGCATTGTGGTCAGAAAAGATACTTGATACGATTTCAATTTTCTTAAATTTACCAAGGCTTGATTTGTGACCCAAGATAAGATCTATCTTGGAGAGTGTTCCATGAGCACTTGAGAAGACAGTGTATTCTGTTGTTTTTGGATGGAATGTCCTATAAATGTCAATTAAGTCCGTTTTGTTTAATGTATTATTTAAAGCTTGCGTTTCCTTATTTATTTTCATTTTGGATGTTCTATCGATTGGTGAAAGTAGGGTGTTAAAGTCCCCTACTATGATTGTGTTACTGTTGATTTCCCCTTTTATGGCTGTTAGTATTTGCCTTATGTATTGAAGTGCTCCTATGTTAGGTGTATAAATATTTACAATTGTTATATCTTCTTTTTGTATTGATCCCTTGATCATTATGTAGGGTCCTTCTTTGTCTCTTGTAATACTCTTTGTTTTTAATTCTATTTTGTCTTATATGAGAATTGCTACTCCAGCTTTCTGTTGATTTCCACTTGCATGGAATATCTTTTTCCATCTCCTCACTTTCAGTCTCTATGTGTCCCAAAGTCTGAAGTGGGTCTTTTGTAGACAGCATATATATGGGTCTTGTTTTTTAATCCATTCAACCAGTCTATGTCTTTTGTTTGGAGCATTTAATCCATTTACATTTAAGGTAATTATCGATATGTATGTTCCTATTACCATTTTCTAATTGCTTCAGGTTTGTTATTGTAGGTCATTTCCTTCTCTTGTGTGTCCTGCCTAGAGAAGTTCCTTTAGCATTTTTTGTAATGCTGGTTTGGTGGTGCTGAATTCTCTTGGATTTTGCTTGTCTGTAAAGCTTTTAATTTCTCTGTCAAATCTGAATGAGATCCTTGCTGGATAGAGAAATCTTATTTGTAGATTTTTCCCTTTCATCACTTTCAATATGTTTTGCCAGGCCCTTCTGGCTTGCAGAGTTTCTGCTGAAAGATCAGCTGTTAAACTTATGGGGATTCCCTTGTATGTTATTTGTTGTTTTTCCCCTGCTGCTTTTAATATTTTTTCTTTGTATTTAATTTTTGGTAGTTTGATTAATATGTGTCATGGCGTGTTTCTCTTTGGATTTATCCTGTATGGGACTCTCTGTGCTTTCTGGACTTGATTAACTATTTCCTTACCCATATTAGGGAAGTTTTCAACTATAATCTCTTCAAATATTTTCTCAGTCCCTTTCTTTTTCTCTTCTTCTCCTGAGACCCCTATAATTCGAATGTTGGTGCGTTTAATATTGTCCCAGAGGTCTCTGAGACTGTCCTCAATTCTTTTCATTCTTTTGTCTTTATTCTGCTCTGTGGTAGTTATTTCCACTATTTTATATTCCAGGTCACTTATCTGTTCTTCTGCCTCAGTTATTCTGCTATTGATTCCTTCTAGAGACTTTTAAACTTTATTTATTGGGTTGTTCATGATTGTTTGTTTGCTCTTTAGTTCTTCTACGTCCTTCTTAAACGTTTCTTGTATTTTCTGCATTCTATTTCCAGGATTTTGGATCATCTTTACTATCAGTATTCTCAATTCGTTTTTAGGTAGACTGCATATTTTCTCTTCATTTGTTAGGTCTGGTGGGTTTTTCGTTGCTTCTTCATCTGCTGTGTGTTTCTTCATCTTCTCATTTTTATTTTTTTTTTTTTTTTTTTTTTTTTTAAACATCTTTATTGGGGTATAATTGCTTTACAATGGTGTGTTAGTTTCTGCTTTACAACAAAGTGAATCAGCTATACATATACATATGTTCCCATATGTCTTCCCTCTTGCGTCTCCCTCCCTCCCACTCTCCCCATCCCACCCTTCCAGGCTGTCACAAAGCACCGAGCTAATATCCCTGTGCCTTGAGGCTGCTTCCCCCCAGCTATCTACCTTACTACGTTTGTTAGTGTGTAATGTCCATGACTCTCTCTCGCCCTGTCAAAACTCACCCCTCCCCCTCCCCATACCCTCAAGTCCGTTCTCCAGTAGGTCTGCGTCTTTATTCCTATCTTACCCCTAGGTTCTTCATGACATTTTTTTCCCTTAAATTCCATATATATGTGTTAGCATACGGTATTTGTCTTTTTCTTTCTGACTTACTTCACTCTGTATGACAGACTCTAGGTCTATCCATCTCATTACAAATAGCTCAATTTCATTTCTTTTTAAGGCTGAGTAATATTCCATTGTGGATATGTGCCACATCTTCTTTATCCATTCATCCGATGATGGGCGCTTAGGTTGTTTCCATGTCCTGGCTACTGTAAATAGAGCTGCAATGAACATTTTGGTACATGACTCTTTTTGAATTTTGGTTTTCTCAGGGTATATGCCAAGTAGTGGGATTGCTGGGTCATATGGTAATTCTATTTGTAGTTTTTTAAGGAACCTCCATACTGTTCTCCACAGTGGCTGAACCAATTCACATTCCCACCAGCAGTGCAAGAGTGTCCCCTTTTCTCCACACCCTCTCCAGCATTTATTGTTTCTAGATTTTTTGATGATGGCCATTCTGACTGGTGTGAGATGATATCTCATTGTAGTTTTGATTTGCATTTCTCTAATGATTAATGATGTTGAGCATTCTTTCATGTGTTTGTTGGCATTCTGTATATCTTCTTTGGAGAAATGTCTATTTAGGTCTTCTGCCCATTTTTGGATGGGGTTGTTTGTTTTTTTGTTATTGAGCTGCATGAGCTGCTTGTAAATTTTGGAGATTAATCCTTTGTCAGTTGCTTCATTTGCAAATGTTTTCTCCCATTCTGAGGGTTGTCTTTTGGTCTTGGTTATGGTTTCCTTTGCTGTGCAAAAGCTTTGAAGTTTCATTAGGTCCCATTTGTTTATTTTTGTTTTTATTTCCATTACTCTAGGAGGTGGGTCAGAAAGGATCTTGCTGTGATTTATGTCATAGAGTGTTCTTCCTATGTTTTCTTCTAAGAGTTTGATAGTTTCTGGCCTTACATTTAGGTCTTTAATCCATTTTGAGCTTATTTTTGTGTATGGTGTTAGGGAGTGATCTAATCTCATACTTTTACATGTACCTGTCCAGTTTTCCCAGCACCATTTATTGAAGAGGCTGTCCTTTCTCCACTGTACATTCCTGCCTCCTTTATCAAAGATAAGGTGTCCATATGTGCGTGGGTTTATCTCTGGGCTTTCTATCCTGTTCCACTGATCTATCTTTCTGTTTTTGTGCCAGTACCATACTGTCTTGATTACTGTTGCTTTGTAATATAGTCTGAAGTCAGGGAGCCTGATTCCTCCAGCTCCTTTTTTCGTTCTCAAGATTGCTTTGGCTATTCGGGGTCTTTTGTGTTTTCATACAAATTGCGAAATTTTTTGTTCTAGTTCTGTGAAAAATGCCAGTGGTAGTTTGATAGGGATTGCATTGAATCTGTAGATTGCTTTGGGTAGTAGAGTCATTTTCACAAAGTTGATTCTTCCCATCCAAGAACATGGTATATCTCTCCATCTATTTGTATCATCTTTAATTTCTTTCATCAGTGTCTTATAATTTTCTGCATACAGGTCTTTCGTATCCTTAGGTAGGTTTATTCCTAGATATTTTATTCTTTTTGTTGCAATGGTAAATGGGAGTGTTTTCTTGATTTCACTTTCAGATTTTTCATCATTAGTATATAGGAATGCCAGAGATTTCTGTGCATTAATTTTGTATCCTGCTACTTTACCAAATTCATTGATTAGCTCTAGTAGTTTTCTGGTAGCATCTTTAGGATTCTCTATGTATAGTATCATGTCATCTGCAAACAGTGACAGCTTTACTTCTTCTTTTCCGATTTGGATTCCTTTTATTTCCTTTTCTTCTCTGATTGCTGTGGCTAAAACTTCCAAAACTATGTTGAATAAGAGTGGTGAGAGTGGGCAACCTTGTCTTGTTCCTGATCTTAGTGGAAATGCTTTCAGTTTTTCACCATTGAGGATGATGTTTGCTGTGGGCTTGTCATATATGGCTTTTATTATGTTGAGGAAAGTTCCCTCTATGCCTACTTTCTGGAGGGTTTTTATCATAAATGGGTGTTGAATTTTGTCGAAAGCTTTCTCTGCATCTATTGAGATGATCATATGGTTTTTCTCCTTCAATTTGTTAATATGGTTTATCACAATGATAGATTTGCGTATATTGAAGAATCCTTGCATTCCTGGAATAAACCCCACTTGATCATGGTGTATGATCCTTTTAATGTGCTGTTGGATTCTGTTTGCTAGTATTTTGTTGAGGATTTTTGCATCTATGTTCATCAGTGATATTGGCCTGTAGTTTTCTTTCTTTGTGACATCCTTGTCTGGTTTTGGTATCAAGGTGATGGTGGCTTCGTAGAAGGAATTTGGGAATGTTCCTCCCTCTGCTATATTTTGGAAGAGTTTGAGAAGGATAGGTGTTAGCTCTTCTCTAAGAAGGTTTGATAGAATTCACCTGTGAAGCCATCTGGTCCTGGGCTTTTGTTTGTTGGAAGGTTTTTAATCACAGTTTCAATTTCAGTGCTTGTGATTGGTCTGTTCATATTTTCTATTTCTTCCTGATTCAGTCTTGGCAGGTTGTGCATTTCTAAGAATTTGTCCATTTCTTCCAGATTGTCCATTTTATTGGCATAGAGTTGCTTGTAGTAATCTCTCATGATTTTTTTTATTTCTGCAGTGTCAGTTGTTACTTCTCCTTTTTCATTTCTAATTCTATTGATTTGAGTCTTCTCCCTTTTTTTCTTGATGAGTCTGGCTAGTGGTATATCTATTTTGTTTATCTTCTCAAAGAACCAGCTTTTAGTTTTATTGATCTTTGCTATCGTCTCCTTCATTTCTTTTTCATTTATTTCTGATCTGATTTTTATGATTTCTTTCCTTCTGCTAGCTTTGGGGTTTTTTTGTTCTTCTTTCTCTAATTGCTTGAGGTGCAAGGTTAGGTTGTTTATTCGAGATGTTTCCTGCTTCTTAAGGTGGGCTTGTATTGCTATAAACTTCCCCCTTAGAACTGCTTTTGCTGCATCCCATAGGTTTTGGGTCTTTGTGTCTCCATTGTCATTTGTTTCTAGGTATTTTTTTATTTCCTCTTTGATTTCTTCAGTGATCACTTCATTATTAAGTAGTGTATTGTTTAGCCTCCATGTGTTTGTATTTTTTAAAGATCTTTTCCTGTAATTGATATCTAGTCTCATGGCGTTGTGGTCGGAAAAGATACTTGATACAATTTCAGTTTTCTTAAATTTACCAAGGCTTGATTTGTGACCCAAGATATGATCTATCCTGGAGAATGTTCCATGAGCACTTGAGAAAAATGTGTATTCTGTTGTTTTTGGATGGAGTGTCCTATAAATATCAATTAAGTCCATCTTGTTTAATGTATCATTTAAAGCTTGTGTTTCCTTATTTATTTTCATTTTGGATGATCTGTCCATGGGTGAAAGTGGGGTGTTAAAGTCCCCTACTATGAATGTGTTACTGTTGATCTCCCCTTTTATGGTTGTTAGTATTTGCCTTATGTATTGAGGTGCTCCTATGTTGGGTGCATAAATATTTACAATTGTTATATCTTCTTCTTGGATCGATCCCTTGATCATTATGTAGTGTCCTTCTTTGTCCCTTTTAATAGTCCTTATTTTAAAGTCTATTTTGTCTGATATGAGAATTGCTACTCCAGCTTTCTTTTGGTTTCCATTTGCATGGAATATCTTTTTCCATCCCCTTACTTTCAGTCTGTATGTGTCTCTAGTTCTGAAGTGGGTCTCTTGTAGACAGCATATATAAGGGTCTTGTTTTTGTATCCATTCAGCCAATCTGTGTCTTTTGGTGGGAGCATTTAGTCCATTTACATTTAAGGTAATTATCGATATGTATGTTCCTATTTCCATTTTATATATTGTTTTGGGTTCGCTACTGTAGGTCATTTCCTTCTCTTGTGTTTCGTGTCTAGAGAAGTTCCTTTAGCATTTGTTGTAAAGCTGGTTTGGTGGTGCTGAACTCTCTCAGCTTTTGCTTGTCTGTAAAGGTTTTAATTTCTCCATCAAATCTGAATGAGATCCTTGCTGGGTAGAGTAGTCTTGGTTGCAGGCTATTCTCCTTCATCACTTTCAGTATGTCCTGCCACTCCCTTCTGGCTTGTAGGGTTTCTGCTGAGAGATCAGCTGTTAACCTTATGGGGATTCCCTTGTGTGTTATTTGTTGTTTTTCCCTTGCTGCTTTTAATATGCTTTCTTTGTATTTAATTTTTGACAGTTAGATTAATATGTGTCTTGGCGTGTTTCTCCTTGTATTTATCCTGTATGGGACCCTCTGTGCTTCCTGGACTTGATTAACTATTTCCTTTCCCATATTAGGGAAGTTTTCAACTATAATCTCTTCAAATATTTTCTCAGTCCCTTTCTTTCTTTCTTCTTCTTCTGGAACCCCTATAATTCGAATGTTGGTGTGTTTCATGTTGTCCCAGAAGTCTCTGAGACTGTCCTCAGTTCTTTTCATTCTTTTTTCTTTATTCTGCTCTGCAGTAGTTATTTCCACTACTTTATCTTCCAGGTCACTTATCCGTTCTTCTGCCTCAGTTATTCTGCTATTGATCCTATCTAGAGTGATTTTAATTTCATTTATTGCATTGTTCATCGTTGCTTGTTTCATCTTTAGTTCTTGTAGGTCCTTGTTAACTGTTTCTTGCATTTTGTCCATTCTACTTCCAAGATTTCGGATCATCCTTACTATCATTATTCTGAATTCTTTTTCAGGTAGATTGCCTATTTCCTCTTCATTTGTTAGGTCTGGTGGGTTTTTATCTTGCTCCTTCATCTGCTGTGTGTTTTTCTGTCTTCTCATTTTGCTTATCTTACTGTGTTTGGGGTCTCCTTTTTGCAGGCTGCAGGTTCGTAGTTCCCGTTGTTTTTGATGTCTGTCTCCAGTGGCTAAGGTTGTTTCAGTGGGTTGTGTAGGCTTCCTGGTGGAGGGGACTAGTGCCTGTGTTGTGCTGGATGAGGCTGGATCTTGTCTCTCTAGTGGGCAGGTTCACGTCTGGTGGTGTGTTTTGGGGTGTCTGTGGCCTTATGATTTTAGGCAGCCTCTCTGCTAATGGGTGGGGTTGTGTTCCTGTTTTGCTAGTTGTTTGGCATAGGTTGTCCAGCACTGTGGCTTGCTGGTCGTTGAGTGAAGCTGGGTGCTGGTGTTAAGATGGAGGTCTCTGGGATATTTCCACCGTTTAATATTATGTGGAGCTGGGAGGTCTCTTGTTGACCAGTGTCCTGAAGTTGGCTCTCCTACCTCAGAGGCAGAGCCCTGACTCCTGGCTGGAGCACCAAGAGCCTTTCATCCACACAGCTCACAATAAAAGGGAGAAAAAGTAGGGAGAATTAGTAGAAGTATGAGTAAAGAAAGAAGGAAAGGAGGAAAGGAAGGAAGGAAGAAAGAAGCAAAGAAGGAAAGAAAGGAGGGAGGGAGGGAGGGAGGAAGGAAGGAAGGAAGGAGGGAAAGAAGGAAAAAAGACAGGAAGATGATACAGTAAAAATAAAATAAAGTATAATATAGTTATTGAATTAAAAAATATTTAGAAAAAAAAAAAAAAAGGGACGGATAGAACCTTAGGACAAATGTTGGAAGCAAAGCTATACAGAGAAAATCTTACACAGAAGCATACACATACACCTTCACAAAAAGAGGTAAAGGGGGAAAAATCATAAATCCTGCTCCCTGAGACCACCTCCTCAATTTGGGGTGATTCGTTGTCTAAAGGAGGGAAGGAAGGAAGGAAAGAAAGAAAGAACGAAGGTAAAGTATAATAAAGTTATCACAATTAAACTTAATTATTAAGAAAAAGAATTTTTAAAAAAAAGTCATGGACGGATAGAGCCCTAGGACAAATGGTGGAAGCAAGAGTATACAGACAGGATCTCACACAGAAGCATACACGTACACATTCACAAAAAGAGGAAAAGGGAAAAAAATCATAGATCTCGCTCCTAAATTCCACCTCTTCAATTTGGGATCATTCCTTGTCTATTCAGGTATTCCACAGATGCAGGGTATATCAAGTTGATTGTGGAGCTTTAATCCGCTGCTTCTGTGGCTGCTGGGAGAGATTTCCCTTTCTCTTCTTTGTTCTCACAGCTCACAGGAGCTCAGCTTTGGATTTGGCCCTGCCTCTGCGTGTAGGTCGCTGGAGGGCGTCTGTTTTTTCCGCTCAGACAGGACGGGGTTAAAGGAGCCGCTGATTCGGGGCCTCCGGCTCACTCAGGCCGGGGGTTGGGGGATGGGGGTAGGAGGGGCACTACGTGCGGGGCGGGCCTGCAGCTGCAGAGGCAGCGTGACGTTGCGGCAGAGGCCGGCGTGATGTTGCACCAGCCTGAGACCCGCCGTGCGTACTCCCGGGGAAGTTGTCCCTGGATCCCGGGAACCTGGCAGTGGCGGGCTGCACAGGCTCCGCGGAAGAGGGGTGTGGAGAGTGACCTGTGCTCGCACACAGGCCCCTTGGTGGCGGCAGCAGCAGCCTTAGCGTCTCCCGCCCGTCTCTGGGGTCCGCGGTTTTAGCCGCGGCTCGCGCCTGTCTCTGGGGTTCGCGCTTCCCGCCGCGGCTCGCGCCCGTCTCGGGGGCTCGCGCCCTCAGCCGCGGCTCGCGCCCGTCTCTGGGGTTCGCGCTTTTAGCCGCGGCTCGCGCCCGTCTCTGGAGTTCCTTTAAGCAGCGCTCTTAAACCCCTCTCCTCGCGCACCAGGAAATAAAGAGGGAAGAAAAAGTCTCTTGCCTCTTCGGCAGGTGCAGACTTTTCCCCAGACTCCCTCCCGGCTAGTCGTGGTGCACTAACCCCTTCAGGCTATGTTCAAGCCGCCAACCCCAGTCCTCTCCCTGAGCTCCGTCCAAAACCAAAACCCGAGCCTCAGCTCGCAGCCCCGCCCGCCCCGGCGTGTGAGCAGACAAGCCACTCGGGCTGGTGAGTGCCGGTCGGCACCGATCGCCTGTGCAGGAATCTCCCCGCTTTGCCCTCCGCACCCGTCGCTGTGCACTACTCCGCGGTCCCGAAACTCCCCCCTCCGCCTCCCGCAGTCTCCGCCCGCGGAGGGGCTTCCTAGTGTGTGGAAACTTTTCCTCCTTCACAGCTCCCTCCCACTGGTGCAGGTGCCGTCCTTATTCTTTTGTCTCTGTTTTTTCTTTTGCCCTACCCAGTTACGTGGGGAGTTTCTTGCCTTTTGGGAGGTCTGAGGTCTTCTGCCAGCCTTCAGTAGGAGTTCTGTAGGAGTTGTTCCACGTGTGGATGTATTTCTGGTCTATCCGTGGGGAGGAAGGCGATCTCCGCGTCTTACTCTTCCGCCATCTTCAAGGTCCCCCTAAATCTCTATCTTGAACCCAGATATATGAGCTCCAGATTTGTACATTCAGCTGCTTACAGGAAGGTCAGATGCAAGATACATATCTCAACCTGAACTCATTAACATTTCTCCATAATCTGATCTTCTTATATTCTGTACATTGGTTAAAGGCATAAAATACCCAGTTAATCCAAAAAGGTGTTCCTCCTTTTCTCGCTTCCATTCATATAATTGTCCAACTGTCCAAAATCAAGCTCTGTTGACTCTCTCTACTACAATTTTCCTGTCTTCAGTACACATTGCCATGTCTTAATTCTGTCTATTATAAATGATTTCCTTTCCCATCTCACCCACAACCCTTTTTCTGTGGTAGCTTCCCTGCTTATACTATCACCAATCCATCCTCCATCATGCAGCTAACAAAGATTTTTCCAAAATGACAATGTGATCACATCAGTTCCTTGATAATGGATATCTAGCTTACATGCCCCATTTGATCTCTCATCAGGATTCCAACTATAGAGAACCAAGACTAATGAAGGTAATTCTTTTCTGTATTCTCCCAGCTCCATTTTCATGTATTGGCCACAGCTTGTAACTTAGAATTCCTCGTTTCTCCCATTATAATGTGCTGTCTAGAAGGCACTGACTGCCTCTTTTCCCTCTATATTTTCTAGCTTAATTCCTGGTACATTATATGCACTCATAAATCTTTCTGGAATCAATTAACTACTGAACAGCTTATTGGCTTAAATTTTTCAACAACTGTTTCTCATTCCATCCCCCACTGTAACAATGAGAAAAAGTAACCAAGCCGTCTTTTACTTACTCAGTACTTTTCTCTATTATAAAATTTACTTTTATTGTAATTGTCTATACATATGACAGTGTCCATTTATCCAATCCAGAGCAGAGGATGATTTACTGTGAAGTTACTGAGGCTTAAGCTGTAGGGCCACTTAATTCCATGACTTTGTCTAAAACCATGTATCTAATTTTCTTCCCTTAATTTTTACTCTTTTTCTTAAATATAGTTTCCCAAATTATATATATGCCCCACAAAATCTGAATTTATTCCTGTTTTTAAGCACTTTATTAAGTGCTTACCATTTGACAGAGACTGTACTACATCTGCACAAATCCAACAAAAAACGAAATGTATTTAATTCTACATAATATTTCTTCAAGACATGCAGGAGGAGGTCATGCGCACTACATCCCAGATTATCATGATATCTCAATGTCTGATCTCTCTATACTCTTATGTATTCCCCTCATTATTAACAGAATTAATCCCAAACGCTTAGAAATCTAATCTCAACATGCCCTTTTGGTCACATAGCCTGCAACTTCCCCACTTGCTAAACACCTCTTTACTCCACTAATTATATGTTCAAGGCAAACTAAACTACTCATTAATAATGCCCTGATTGTCTCTCTGCTCAAGTTATTTTTCTCCTTTCAGCATCCAGTTTTTATAGTACCGTCTATGACATTCTCCAACTCAAATTGGCAGGCTTAATACTTCTTCCTTTGGTCTCTGAGTAATTTGATCATACCTTTTTTTTTTGATCATACCTTTTGAATGGTGTTTGTCTCACTCTAACAGTGAGGAGATAGTAGTTAGAATTGTATTCACTGATTGAAAGCACAACATTGTTAATAAAAACTCTATTAATTATTTCCTGTTTGCACATCTAGATCTTTTCTCATCCCATTTCCACTCTGCTCTGTGCCCAGGAAGGATGGTTTTTACAGACTGCTTCATTATACCTCCTTTCCCCTCTAGATTCTGGTTGGGGTCAGACAATTGGAGGTACTGTCAGGAAATTGGTATTTACAAGGAGAGAGTGGTCGGAGTACGTATTCCCTTTACTTCCTGCTTGGCCTCAGCGGTGGCTCTGTCCTTCTGCCTGTAACCTCAGATCCTGTTGAGAGACCTTTCTGCTGATCCCAGCTCTTGCTTCTTGTCAAGTTCTGGTATCATCTCCCTCCTTTCGTCATGTCAGGCAAAGGACAGGTAATGACTTTCTGCTCTTGCTGGATCTGGGCACTTCATCATCTTTACTTTAGTTCCTTTAACCTTGACCTCACCACTGAATGTAACCTTTGTTACATTCATTACATTTAAAAAAAAATACCTCTTTGTACCATCTGTTCCCTGAAAAGAGTATTGGTATCATGTGTGGACTCAGAAGACAACCTTCAAAATATATCTGATTATAGGGCTTCCCTGGTGGTGCAGTGGTTGGGAGTCCGCTTGCCAATGCAGGGGACACGGGTGGGAGCCCTGGTCCGGGAAGATCCCACATGCCGCAGAGTAACAAACCCTGTGTGCCACAGCTACTGAGCCTGCACTCTAGAGCTTGCAAGCCACAACTTCTGAAGCCCACGCACCTGGAGCCTGTGCTCTACAACAAGAGAAGCCAGCACAATGAGAAGCCCGTGCAACGCAGCTAAGGCCCAACACAGCCAAAAATAAATTAATTAATTTAAAAAAATGTACCTGATTATCTGTCTTTTCTTGTAATGGCAAGTACTTTTGACAGAATGAAGAAGGAAAATCATACAAATGTTAAAAATTGAATAAGTATTTGTTCCTGTAAAGCATTCCCTTATTGACAGTTGGCATTATTTAGTATTGGTCTCTGCATATCTATCTATAACCATCAAATTATACCATGTTTTTAGGGAAGTGTGAGATTATACTGTCTTACAGAGAAGAGGGAAAAATGATTATATCCTTTGTACAAGAACATTTTTTTGTCATAAACAGCTTTTTCATTCCAGAAATACCTGTCACAGAGAGGATTTCATGAGGAAATTATGTTTTAGAGCAGATTTAGGGGAAAATAATACTTGACTAAGAGTCAGTAGTTAGGTCATAGTTCTAATTCTACTAAGAAACCATTTATGTGACCTTTCTAAACTGTTAGTTTCCCCATCCTGAAATGGAAAGTTTAAGGCACCATGTCTTTGGTTTCTTTTCAAAAGGTTTACAATTTTGGAATGCTGTGAGTAATCTTTGGTTATAAAGAATTTTTCTTGGGAAGATTGAATTGATTTTAGGTTCTGAAATTATCACAAATCTCTCCCCACTGGCATGGTTTGGGGCAAGTCTTTGAAGAAATAATATACCAAGGGGAGATGTCAAATATTTAAGATATTTCTCTTAGAATTGCTTCTAGCTCTCTGATGAAATTATAAACATTAGAGAACCCTAAACTGATTGAAGCCTGCCTTGAACTCCTGAGAAGAAGAGCTAGATAGACCAGAACAGCCCTTTTTTTTTTTTTTTTTTTTTTTTTTTTTTGCGGTATGTGGGCCTCTCACTGTTGTGGCCTCTCCCGCTGCAGAGCACAGGCTCTGGACGCGCAGGCTCAGCGGCCATGGCTCATGGGCCCAGCTGCTCCGCGGCATGTGGGATCTTCCCGGACCAGGGCACAAACCCGTGTCCCCTGCATCGGCAGGCGGACTCTCAACCACTGTGCCACCAGGGAAGCCCCAGCCCTTTTTTAAAGTGACATTTGCTTTTACTCCTCATTGCCTTGAGACCATCATCAGTTGCTTTTTCAGGTTGAAATGTCATGGCAACAGCCCTAACTATCTTAGGGTACTAGAGACCATAGAATATCAGGGTAACTCAATGTCCTCATGCAAGAGGAACTGATGTCCTTCAACATTTGTTCCTCTTCCTTCAATCTCCCTCACTACCAGGGCTTGTTAATTGTCAAATAGGATGTAATATTTATGAAGCTGCTCCTTCCTAAGTTTTCAATGCTGAGATCCTAACCAGAGGAGACTCAGCAAAAGGAGTGCTGTCTAGTGTCTTTGAAGGTCCCAGGGCTTGAGTGTAGGGTTGTAGGTGTTCACAGACTGTGAGTCTAAGTGTTCATCCTGCATGAGTAATTTAAAGGCCACTAGATCAGATATATTGATGTCTCCAGCCCTGTCATTAATGATTCTGCAATATTCTCACTGACCTTCACTCATATAATACAAATAATCTGCCCTACAAACTTTCAGGAAAAAAATAAAATGAATTAATATGTGTAAATATTGTTAAAATAGTTTTTTAAGTGAAAAAGTTTTTTATTTTAATAATTAAAGTTTTGAAAGAGGTTTGGATTATAATTGTTGTTTTTTTGTTTTTCCCACTAAACACCAGAGCTCATGAATGGTAGAAGTTACATCAGAATAACCAGAGCCTGGGTCTAAAAAATGGAACAAAGTAGGCAGCTGCTTCTCAAACTCTATAGTGGGGTTGCTGCTATTTTTCCTATCTTCCCTTTTCCCATTAAATATAATACCATGGATATTGTGGTATATGGATACCAAAGTGCAGTAAGGTATGATATTTTGGGGTAGAAAGAAATTATATTCTCTATGGGTGGGATGAATGTTTACAACTATGGGAACCCAAATTCTAGAACGTGCCCCTCTATGGTTACAATCTAATATCTATCTTACTTTTATTTTGCTTTGTTGCCTTTGCTCTGTGTTTCATAAATAAGATTAAATAATTTATTTCTATTATATGTGTATGTAGTGCTGGGTCCAGAGGTTAGACTTTCAAAGTCACTATTTATACTCAGAATGAAGTTTCAGGCATCTGTCCCAAGTATGAATGTGTGTGAAGAATGCAGGTGATCAGGCCAAACCCAAACAGCATAATAAAAAATGTCTACTCATTTGGGGCAGAGATTTGTAATACAACTCATGGAAGTGCTATAGTAATATTAAGACAAATGTCATATCCAGAAACAATTTAGGCCCTATTTGGCTTGCTAACAGCTTTGCTGACAGAGTTAATAACAGCATTTGTGAATATTAAGAAGAGTATCTGTCAATTTTATTCATGTCACCGATATTTAAGAAACCTGTGATTTATGAGGTCTGTGCTAATAAGTTCTAAAGTGTTGCAATCAATTTTATCAACTGAAAAACTAAATGGCAATTTGTATTCATAAATTTAAATATTTAAAATGAAGATTAAATCTGTAAAAATAATTTCACCTATTTGAAATGATTAAAATATTTCAATTTCATTGTTATAATTATGAGAATATGTTATTGTTAATTTAGTGTGAACCTAATATTAAATTTATTTTTAAATGTCATAAATTATAATATCGTATCTTGAATAATGTATTTTTTTCTTGATATTTACTACCCAAAATACTCATGCCATCTGATAGGTTAAACTACTTTAAAGAAAGCTTTGTCAAATGCTGTTGTCAAGAATGTGACAGGATTGGGAATAGTAGGAATAAATTAACTTAGCAAGAGGAAGATATAAAAATGATATAGGAGTCAATAAGTTTTTCCATCTCTAGAAACACAGAGGTAGAAAGGAACATTTAGAGAAGGAATCCTCTGAATAGGGAATAAAACATAATATCCACGAATCCAAGCAAACCCCAAGGAAAGCTAGCCAGACGTTTACTTTTTCCTATTTTCAGATCTAAATCATACAACGTGTATATTCACGTAGTTTATACCACTAGAAACGACAGGATACAAATAGCACTTAAACTAGATGAGTATTAGGTAGGTGGGGGTGAGGCAGCTCAAGAGTGGATGTATCTTGAATATAATTTTGCAAGAAATGAGAAATATCAGCCATAAAAAGAGTCAAGATGTTGACTCGAATCTTTCTGTAATGGTGATTTCATTTAAAAGTAAGATCTTCATTGAGCAAAAATTGAGGGCTGTGACTTTGTGCCTTTCTCTGTGGTGCCCTTTGCCAAGAAACTGCTAATTATTTATTGCAATTAATATTCTGACAGGAAGCATCAGGTCTCTGGAACAGAGAACAGATAACTTATTACTCACAGAGCATCTTGGTGTCAGTTCCCAGAGGTCAATCATCTTGGATGTGAGAGCCTCATGTTACCCTGTATTGCAGTGCGGGTGCAACACAGGAGAGCAATGCTGAAATTATGAGATCGAAGATGCTATTGAGTTGGGTGGCACAGCTGCTCCTTCTGTTTGAGGTGGGAGGGGAAATGGAGGGAGGGAGAGGGAGAGAAGGAGCTCTAGCTTCACAATCCTGGAATGCAAGCAAATGGCTCTGGGGAAGATAAGTCTCTGAATCTCTCCGGAGTAATTCACTATTACTTAACCTTTGCCCTTGGCTCATAAAGTCTAGACTACGTGCAGAGATGTGAAAATATTCATGGATAATCTTAGCCCAGCAGATCCCTAGACCAAATCTAAGATGTGAAATTTCTTAGTTTCATCATTTCAGTTAAAACCACCTAAATCACCACTGTTTAAGACCAACTTTCTTTACGAGATGCCCTTTGCTGATGCACGTACTCACCACCCATGCTAAGATTGTTCTCAAAAGTGACATAATAGTTTAGCTTATTAGATTTATTCTCCCAGTGGCAGAAGATTGCCACTGTGCTTATATTTAAATAGCTTTCTACTATCTGTGTCTACAACAATCTACCTAGAAGTCTGCTTTTCATCTCAATTGTCATCCTATTAAGGCTTCAACAGTATAGTGTTAGAACCCTTTACTTAAAAATGAGAATCCCCTACTTTTTATCTAGAGGAATAAAGGATAAATAAAATATAACAAATCAATAGATAAATGATTTATCACACTTATTTAATAAATAATAATTGTTTATTAAAATAAATGCAATTCAACATTTCAGTTATTCAATTATTTTATCTTTATTTTCGAAAATATAAAAATATAACATTAAATGCTAATATAAAAATTACTTACATATATTCCTTTTCTTAATTTAGTACCTATGTAGCCACATGGTAATGTTTCATCAAACTAAAAATGATTTATATTCCTTTTCTTTGGTTTTATCTTTAGCATACTATCATCTGAAATTAATACTCCTCTTAGCACTTTATTATATTATTTAAATGAAATAGAATTAACAGTGACTGCCTTTTTTATGAAGTTGGTTTGGATGAATACCCAGATATCCTTTTCTCTTTATTCCATAGGTCATCCCCCTAAGCACACAGACATACTCTAATGTCCCCAAAGCTTAAAAAAATATTTAAAGACAACAACTTTCCACCATTACTTCTTTTTCTCTATCATTTTTATTCATAAACGTATTGAAGATTTTTTCACATGTTATATTCATTTCTTCACTTCTCATTCACTTTTCACTTCACTCCATGCCTACCAATTTATGGAATATATTTTGTGTCAAGGTCACTAAACATATTCTTGTGCTAAATCTAGTAGAAAGCCATAAGCATAATTTTAAAAGATATTTATTATACATATCAGAAAATCCAACTGAATGGCTAAACAATATTTCTTATAGGCATCTTTATGGAAGGTGGAGGAAAGACTCAAAATATTGGTATAAATTGCAAATTGAATTTTGGTTACTTCAATGTAGACTATTAATCCTAATAATTAATACTTTCAATAGTGTTTCTAGAGGTTGAGATATGTGAGTTGGAACTCAGTGAGTTGTTAAAGAAGGATACAAGATTTGTATTTTCCCTAAAGCAAAGCAGAGACCATCCATTTAATCAATAGGCACCACTGTACTTTTCTGTTTCACTCAAATATTCTTAACCATACTGACCTACTTTCTTAGGAAATTGATATTCATGTAACTAAGCCTTTGAGAGGAAACAGAAAAAGCAGATTCTACCCATGTGAGAACTTCACGTGCTAATGGGTTGTTGAACTTAAACTAGGTTGGGCGTAAGGGACATTCATCTTAGTCATAAAATGCATTTAGTGATTCTTTCTGGTTCACTTGGTCAGATCCTTTACTTTTATCTAAAGTTCAAGTAATTACATTTATCATTACTATGTACAGCACTAGATTATATAGTAGTTCTATAACAGAATACATAAACTATTCACATTAGTTATAGATTCCTTCTATACAGATGGCTTTCTCAAATGGTTTTTACTCAGATATGTAAATAGATTATGTTGCCATATTGACCTTAAACTATACATAACTTAAAAAGTGGTATGTATTATTTTCAATTATTTCTGAAAAGATATTATTTTGAAAACAAAATTTAATCCCCTTTCAAATATCTAAAGTAGAAACTCTTTGTTATTTTGCTCTGATATGGATGGATATACTCTGAGATAGACAGGAAACTTGAAGATTAATTTTCACTACAGAATCTCTTCTTGTTTTACTCTTAAGACTAACACATGTCTTAGAAGTATGGAAGAATTTTTTTTTTCTTTTCCTTTTTTTTTTTTTTGTGGTGCGCGGCCCTCTCACTGTTGTGGCCTCTCCCGTTGCGGAGCAACAGGCTCCGGACACGCAGGCTCACTAGCCGTGGCTCACGGGCCCAGCCACTCCGCGGCATGTGGGATCTTCCCAGACCGGGACACGAACTCATGTCCTCTGCATGGGCAGGCAGACTCTCAACCACTGCACCACCAGGGAAGCCCTCTTTTCCTTTTCAGAGTAGAAGTCAGTGAATCCAGATCTCCTCATCCCATAGGAGTTTAGGTGTGTTTATTCATTCAAAGATTAATTGAACATCTACTATGTTCTAGTAATCATCCAGGGAAAGAGATTCTAATAGTGAGCAAAATAGCAAAGTATCCTTGACTACATGAAGCCTACATACTCCTAGTGGAAGATAGATTAGGAAAAAAGAGAGAAATTGTTCATTGAAAAACTTATTTATAATACCAAAGGAGTGCAAAAATCTTGATTCTTAAAAATATCTGATTAATTGATTAATCATATAAAATATACTAGTATCATATACCAAATACAGTAATTTCAAAGCATGAATTTAAATAATTTTTGAAATGAAAATGCTCATAATATAATACTAAAAAATACAACTTTATATAGAGATTATACAAACACACACACAGAATTGATCCTCATTATTAGCAGATTCCTTATACGCTTATTTGCCTATTTGCTAAATTGTATTTGTAACTAAAATCAATACTTGAAGTGCTTTTTTGGTCATTCCCTGACATGTGTGTATGCAGAATGGTGAATAAATTTAACTTTTGACCTCAGTCAAAAGTTCCCAGTTAGGTTGATCAAGGTGAATCAGGGACTTCTTGCTTTGGTTCTTATCTGTAAAAAAACCCCTTGTGCTGTATATTAGATATCACATTTTTGTGCTTTTGATTGGTGATTTTGATGTTTAAAATAGCCCCCAAGCATAGTGCTGAAATGCTGTCTAGTGTTTCAAAGTGGGAGAAAGCTATGATATCCCTTTTGGAGAAAATGTGTGTGTTAGATAAGCTTTGTTCCAGCATGAATTATAGTGCTACAGGTTGTGAGTTCGATTTAAGGAATCAACAAACTATATAAAATAAAGTGTTTTAAAACAGAAACATACAAAGGGAACCTTCAAGATGGAAGAGGAGTAAGATGTGGCGATCACCTTACTCCCCACAAATATATCAAAAATACATCTACATGTGGAACAGCTCCTACAGAACACCTACTGAACGATGGCAGAAGACCTCAGACTTCCCAAAAGAAAAGAAAATCCCCATGTACTTGGGAAGGGCAAAGAAAAAAACAGAGACAAAAGAATAGAGACAGGACCTGCACCTCTAGGAGGGAGCTGTGAAGGAGGAAAAGTTTCCACACACTAGGAAGCCCCTTCACTGGCAGAGACTGGGGGTGGGCAGGGGGGAAGCTTAGGAGCCATGGAAGAGAGCATAACAACAGGGATGCAGAGGGCAAAGTGGAGAGATTCCCACACAGAGGATCAGTACCGACCAGCACTCACCAGCCTGAGAGGCTTGTCTGCTCACCCGCTGAGGTAGGTGGGTGCTGGGAGCTGAGGCTCGGACTTCAGAGGTCAGACACCAGGGAGAGGACTGGGGTTGGCTGCGTGAACACAGGCTGAAGGGGGCCAGTGTGCCACAGCTAGCCAGGAGGGAGTCCAGGAAAAAGTCTGGACCTGCCTAAGAGGCAAGAGACAATTGTTTAGGAGTGCGCGAGGAGAGGGGATTCAGAGCACCACCTAAACGATATCCAGAGATGGGCGTGAGCCACGGCTATCAGTGCTGACACCAGAGACGGGCATGAGACGCTAAGGCTGCTGCTGCTGCCACCAAGAAGCCTGTGTGCAGCACAGGTCACTATCCACACCTCCCCTCCCGGGAGCCTGTGCAGCCTGCCACTGCGAGGGTCCCGTGATCCAGGGACAACTTCCCTGGGAAAACACACAGTGCACCATAGGCTGTTGCAAAGTCATGTTGGCCTCTGCTGCTGCAGGCTTGCCCCACATTCCAGTTACAACTACTGTACCCCTCCCTCCCTCCTAGCATGAGTGAGGCAGAGCCCCCTAACCAGTCGGTACTTTACCCCCTTCCTGGCTGGGCAGGAACAGAATCCTGAGGGCAACCTACACACACAGACAGGGCCAAAACCAAAGCTGAACCCCAAGAGCTGTGCAAACAAAGAAGAGAAAGGGAAATTTCTCCCTGCAGCCTCAGGAGCAGTGGATTAAATCCCCACAATCAATTTGAGGTACCATGCATCTGTGGAATGCCTGAATAGACAATGAATCAACCCAAAATTGAGGTGGTGGGCTTTCGGAGCAACTGTAGAATTGGGGTTTGCTGTCTGTGACTGACTTGTTTCTGATTTTTATGTTTATATTAGTATAGCTTTTAGCACATGTTATCATTGGTGTATTTGTTTATTGGTTTCGTTGCTCTATTCTTTTTTTTTATTTTTCTTTTTAAAATTTTTATTTTAATAATTTTATTTCATTTATTTTTATTTCTTTTTTTCTCCCTTTTCTTCTGAGCCATGTGGCTGACAGGGTCTTGGTGCTCTGGCCTGGTGTCAGGCATGAGCCTCTGAGGTGGGAGAGCTGAGTTCAAGACATTGGGCACCAGAGACCTCCCAGCCCCAAATAATATTAATCAGCAAGAGCTCTCCCAGAGATCTCTGTCTCAATGCTAAGACCCAGCTCCTCCACCCAATGGCAGGCAAGCTCCCGTGATGGATACCCCATGCCAAACAACTAGCAAGACAAGAACACAACCCCACCTATTACCAGAGAGGCTGCCTAAGATCATAGTAAGTTCACAGACACCCCAAAACACACAACTGGATGCAGCCCTGCCCACCAAAAAGACAAGATCCAGGCCTACCCACCAGAATACAGGCACCAGTCCCCTCCACCAGGAAGCCTACACAACCCACTGAAACATCCTTACCCACTGGGGGCAGACAACCAAAACAATGGGAACTACGAACTTGCAGCCTGTGAAAAGGAGACCACAAGCACAGTAAGTTAAGCAAAATTAGAAGACAGAGAAGTATGCAGCAGATGAAGAAGCAAGGTAAAAGCCCACCAGCCCCAAAAATGAAAAGGAAATAGGCAGTCTACCTGAAACAGAATTCAGAGTAATGATAGTAAAGATGATCCAAAATCGTGCAAATAGAATGGAGGAAATACAAGAAACGTTTAACAAGGACTTAGAAGAACTAAAGAGCAATAAACAATGATGAACAAAACAATCAATGAAATGAAAAATTCTCTAGGAGTAATCAAGAGCAGAAGAACTGAGGCATGAGAACGAATAAGTGATCTGGAAGATAAAATAGTGGAAGTAACTACCACAGAACAGAATAAAGAAAAAAGAATGAAAAGATTGAGGCCAGTCTCAGAGAGCTCTGGGACTACATAAAATGTACCAACATTCAAATTATAGGGGTCCCAGAAGAAGAAGAGAAAAAGAAAGGATCTGAGAAAATCTTTGAAGTGATTACAGTTGAAAATTTCACTAACGTGGGAAAGGAAATAGTTGATAACATCCAGGAAGCACAGAGAGTCCCATACAGGATAAATCTAAGGAGAAACGCACCATGACACATATTAATCAAACTATCAAAAATTAAGTACAAAGAAAAATAGTAAAAGCAACATGGGAAAAGCAACAAGTAACATACAAAGGAATCTCCATAAGGTTAACAGCTGATCTTTCAGCAGAAACTCTGCAAGCCAGAAGGGAGTGGCAGGACATATTTAAAGTGATGAAAGGGAAAAAAACTACAGGCAAGATTAATCTACCCAGCAGGATCTCATTCAGATTCGACAGAGTGATTGAAAACTTTACAGACAAGCAAAAGCTAAGAGAATTCAGCACCACGAAACCAGCTCTACAGAAAGTGCCAAAGGAACTTCTCTAGGCAGGAAACACAAGAGAAGGAAAAGACCTAAAAAAAACAAACCCCAAACAATTAAGAAAATGGTAATAGTAGCATACATATTGATAATTAACTTAAATGTAAACGGTTTAAATGTTCCAACCGAAAGACATAGAGAGGCTGAATGAAAAGACATAGACCCATATGTATGCTGTCTACAAGAGATCCACTTCAGACCTAGGGGCACATACAGACTGAAAGGGAGGGGATAGAAAAAAATATTCCATGAAAATTGAAATCAAAAGAAAGCTGGAGTAGCAATTCTCATAACAGACAAAATAGACTTTAACATAAAGACTATTACAAGAGACAAAGAAGGACACTTCATAATGATCAAGGGATCAATCCAAGAAGAAAATATAAAAATTGTAAATATTTATGCACCCAACATAGGAGCACCTCAATACATAAGGCAAATGCTAACAGCCATAAAAGGGGAAATAGACAATAACACAATCATAGTAGGGAACTTTAACACCCCACTTTCACCAATGGACAGGTTATCCAAAATGAAAATAAATAAGGAAACACAAGCTTTAAATGACGTATTAAACAAGATGGACTTAATTGATGTTTATAGGTCATTCTATACAAAAACAACAGAATACAGTTTCTTCTCAAGTGCTCATGGAACATTCTCCAGGATAGATCATACGTTGAGTCACAGACAAACCTTGGTAAATGTAAGAAAATTAAAACCGTGTCAAGTATCTATTCTGACCATAATGCTATAAGACTGGATATCAGTTACAGGAAAAAAAAACAGTAAAAAATACAAACACATGGAGGCAACAATACGTTACTAAATAACAAAGAGATCGCTGAAGAAAATAAAGAGGAAATGAAAAAATATCTAGAAACAAATGACAATGAAAACACGATGACCCAAAACCTATGGGATGCAGCAAAAGCAGTTCTAAGAGGGAAGTTTATAGCAATATGATCCCACCTCCAGAAACAAGAAACATATAAAGAACCTAATCTTACACCTAAAGCAATTAGAGAAAGAAGAACAACAACAACAAAAAAAAAACCCAAAGTTAGCAGACGGAAAGAAACCATAAAAATCAGATCAGAAATCAATGAAAAAGAAATGAAGGAAACAATAACAAAAATCAATAAAACTAAAATCTGTTTCTTTGAGAAGATAAAGAAAATTGATAGACCACTAGCCAGACACATTAAGAAAAAAGGAAGAAGACTCAAATCAACAGAATTAGAAATGAAATAGGAGCAGTAGCAACTAACTCTGCAGAAATAAAAAGGATCCTGAGAGATTACTACAAGCAACTCTATGCCAATAAAATGGACAACCGGGAAGACATGGACATATTCGTAGAAAAACACAACCTTCTGAGATTGAACCAGGAAGAAATAGAAAATATAAACAGACGAACCACAGGCCCTGAAAGTGAAACTGTGACTAAAAATCTTCCAACAAACAAAAGCCCTGGACCAGATGGCTTCACAGGTGAATTCTATCCAACATTTAGAGAAGAGCTAACACCTATTCTTCTCAAACTCTTCCAAAATATAGCAGAGGGAGGAACACTCCCAAACTCATTCTACAAGGCCACCATCACCCTGATACCGAAACCAGACAAAGATGTCACCAAAAAAGAAAACTACAGGCCAGTATCACTGATGGACATAGCTGCAAAAATCCTCAACAAAATACTGGCAAACAGAATCCAACAGCACATTAAAAGGATCATACACCATGATCAAGTGGGGTTCCTCCCAGGAATGTAAGGATTCTTCCATATACGCAAATCAGTCAATGTGATACACCATATTAATAACAAACTGAAGGATAAAAACCATATGATCATCTCAATAGATGCAGAAAAAGCTTTCAACAAAATTCAACAATGATTTATGATAAAAATTCTCCAGAAAGTAGGCATAGAGGAAACTTACCTCAACATAATGAAGGCCATATATGACAAACCCACAGCCAACATCATTCTAAATTGTGAAAAACTGAAACCATTTCCTCTAAAATCAGGAACAAGACAAGGATGCCCACTGTCACCACTCTTATTCAACATAGTTTTGGAAGTTTTAGCCACAACATTCAGGGAAGAAAAAGAAATAAAAGAAATCCAAACCATTAAAGAAGAAATAAAGCTGTCACTGCAGATGATATGATCCTGTAAATAGAGAATCCTAAAGATGCTACCAGAAAACTACTAGAGCTAATCAATGAATTTGGTAAAGTAGCAGGATACAAAATTAATGCACAGAAATTTCTTTCATTCCTATACACTAATGATAAAAATTCTGAAAGAAAAATAAACACTCCCATTTACTATTGCAACAAAAGAGTAAAATACCTAGGAATAAACCTACCTAAGGAGATAAAAGACCTGTATGCAGAAAACTATAAGACACTGATGAAAGAAATTAAAGATGATACAAACAGATGGAGAGATATACCATGTTCCTGGATTGGAAGAATCAACATTGTGAAAATGACTATACTACCCAAGCTATCTACAGATTCAATCCAATACCTACCAAACTACCACTGACATTTTTCACAGAACTAGAACAAAATGTTTCACAATTTGTATGGAAACACAAAAGATCCTGAAACACCAAAGCAATCTTGAGAAAGAAAAACGGAGCTGGAGGAATTAGGCTCCCTGACTGTAGACTATACTACAAAGCTACACTAATCCAGACAGTATAGTCCTGGCACAAGAGCAGAAAGATAGATCAATGGAACAGGATAGAAAGCCTAGAGGTAAACCCAGTAACATATGATCACCTGATCTTTGATAAAGGAGGCAAGAATATGCAATGGAGGGAAGACAGCCTCTTCAATAAGTGGTGCTGGAAAACTGGACAGGTACATGTAAAACAATGAAATTAGGACACTTCCTAACACAATACACAAAAATAAACTCAAAATGATTAAAGATCTAAATATAAGGCCAGACACTATAAAACTCTATACTATAAAATGTTAGCAAAACATTCTTTTACTTTGCCTTCTATTATTTTCTTCCTCTCTCTCCCTCTTTAGAAAGATCTGACTTCAGTGGCTTGACATTAGTACTTAGGAATGTCTGTCAAATAATTAAAACCAATAATGAATGTGTCATTGGTTTTATAGTCTTTCAATTAGTAAGAATAAATCTATCTCTAGCTACAAGGTGTTAACTACACAGTACATGGAAATTATGTAGTAATTTACAAAATAATAGAAATCAGCACAATATCAGATGCCAGCAGTAGGATAGAGTACATTAGGTTTTCAATAACTATTTAATTTGTTGGGAATACAATGCTTGAAAAATGCAAGAAAAATAACTCACAATGTAAAATTAAAATTATTTTTAAAGTGGTTACTCTATCGTGGAAGTTATAGCTTTTATACATCAAAAATAAATAAAATAACCACCACCAGGTTTAAAAATAACTTTACAATAGGTCTATTAATTTTTTCGGCAAGGGAATACTTGTCAGTGAAGAAATCCACTGTGTAGACTGCTAAGGGGAAAACTATAGGAATTTTAATTGCAAAAAGGATGGTAGTATTTATGGTGGTAATGCTGATTAAAAATGAAAATCTAGCACTCTTAATAGTATGAGATGAATGTGTAGGTATATACCCAGTTGGATGAAAATATGTTCCATTGTTCATTGGTCGGGACAGGGTCTTCAATGCATTAGATCCTGTTCGCATCTGGTATCCCAGAATCACCAAAAGTTCATTGTCCTTTATTGGCTTCAGCTTTTTAAGCCAATTGTGATGAAACTACACAGTCATTTCTGACATCTACAAGGCAAATGAGGTATAAGTGGAACATTTTTCTTTATACACACATGATTTTATTTCTGTCCACCTTTCCACATGTCTTTCTACCAGTATTAGTAGCACAAGCACAGTGTATGTACTACAGAAAAAATTAGACTGATCAGGTCTAGAAATTAGAAACTGAGAAACTAAAATATTTTAAAAGAAGGGTTTGTGCAGATAGCCTGCACAAATTAGAAATAATTACGAAATATAAATTCCATTACTAGAAGATTTTTGTCTATTTTACTCTCACTACATAAACTCAAACATCTCTGTCAATTGATTATACATCCAAGTGAGACTACAGTAAATGGTGCTCTGTGGTTCTTCCAGGACTTCCAATTAGGATGGTCTTTAAATTGGCATGCTAATGAAAGGAGGGACTAGGTTGCATTTATTAATAAGCTCTCTGTTCTTGTTTAGAGTGTATGTTTATTTAGCATGGCTTGTGGGAATGGCAATTGTGTGTTTTCTGTTGGAATGGAGGTGGATGGTAGGCATTACTGTAATCTCCAAAAGCCATGGTCTGAACACCAGTGGTTATATTTTAACCATTTAGAATTAACAAAGAATGTAGGTTCTCTGTGGACATTTTGTTTTCTCTAAATTCTGTATTGGATTACTGTTCAAGCATTTCTTTCTACTATCCAGAAAAAAATGGAAAGAGAAGAAAGTTGAATACCTGAATTGTGTGTTTTATACTGAGGGAGGTTTGTAATGAGAACTTTTATACTGATTTATTGACAGGCAGTGTATGGCAAATGTTTGAGGACATAATCTTGTTAATGTCTTTAAGCTCCTTGCAAACAAAATATCTGAAACAAAAGGTTCCTTGGTCCAGACCAAGATCTAATCAGGGTGGTGAAGAAGACTCTGGCCACAACAGACATGTGATCGTTTTATATTTATTTCACAATAATGTATTTTTATATACTTGTTAATTATTTGGGCTGCAGTCACTCAGGTCCAGGACAGCAGTAATTAATGTGGTGCTTCATATGCTAACTAAGTAGAGTTATTCTTATTCTTTCAAATCCTGTGCCCTTTTGGATAAATTTTAAGATCTTATTTACATCTGGAATTATAAGCAGCCCTAGGGGAAACTGAGAAAAGTTTATTACATAACTATCACCACAAATAAAAAAATAATTGTTTCACTTTTTGTAGTTTATTTAAAAATAACCATAGTTGTTTTGGCGGTCGTTTTAAAATTGTAGAATTTTGATGAAACATTGAATATGCTTTTTCAAACTAATATGCTGTACCCTGAACATCCCAATGCTCTACATCTCTCAGGCAGGTGCTAATCTCTAGGTTAGAATATCTCTATTACATATAATTTAACAATTCATTGAAGTAAAATACTTCCAATTCATTTTCACTTTATTTTGTATGCTCATAATAGCCATATTAGATGAAGGGAAACCAAATTTTTTGTGAGTAGTTTCTGTCTGCTCATCGTTTTCTGGGGCCTCTAGGCTGTGATATAAGGAAATATATTTTACTGACTCACTTCCTGAGTCATTTGTTAACATGTATGTATTGAGAGTGTACTGTGTACAAGGCACTGTTCTAGGATGTGGGGATACAGTCAGTTCTATTTTGTTTATTTTGAAAATATGTACATATTTGAATGCAATTCTTCTATTAGGGGAAAATCTGAGCATAACATCAACTTTGCATTTATTTATGCATGATTTCCTTAAGGAGAAACACTTGGTGAATAGAGGAAACTATCCCCTGCTGAACCAAATCTCATAGGAATACAAAACATGCACACACATGCATGCAAGCACGCTCACATACACACTTCACACACTTCAAACCTAACAGTTCATCACGTGTATTATGAGTGACATCCATCTACATATGATGCGATAACTTGCCGTTCCATTCAGATAAACTTCCTTCCACTACCTTACAATAATGTACCACTTGCAACCCTTCTAAAGGCCACTTCCATAAGCCAACTTCAGTTTTTTTCAAGGTAAAGTGCCATACTTAATGAAAGTTTATATATATTTTGACCATTTAACATGTGTAAATCTGTGTTATCACTCTTTAAATGTGTCACTAAGTTTTTGAGTTTGTGTCCTTAACCCCATTTTCCCCACAAATCCTGTGGTTTTTATTGTGCAACTTTGCATTTTGTGGTGATTTTTAGGAACACATACATTATGTTAGAGCAGAACTCACTGTACATCAGTGAGCTAAAAGAAGGAAAAATTATGCTCTTGTAGAATTTATATTCCAACAGGAGGGAGAAAGAACATAAATATAACAGTGAATTATATAGTATGTCAGAAGCTGAGAAGTGCTTTGAAAGAAAATAACAAGGAAAAGCAATAGGAGGCGTTAGAGATGGGCTGTATGGCAATTTTTAAAATAAGATGATAAGCAGAGGATTCACTGAGAAGGTGATTTTTATATAAATATTTGAGGAAGATAACATCCTATGAAAGTATAATTTTTAATAGTTAAAACATGACTCTCATACAAATGTAAAATGTGCACCTACCAAAGATCGTTTTCCAGTCATTAATTAATGAGAGATCAGTAAGATGATCTCATCAAAGAGCATTTTGCAAAGCTTGGGATTTATAGGTGATTTAGTAAGGGATATTAGAGTAAACTCGCTAGGTTCGATACAAAACTGGTTAATGTCTTCTGAACTGTAAGCCATAACCTGTGGGACTTTTGTTTCTACTGGGGAGAAATTACGTCTGTCTTTACCAGTGAAAGGTCTATAGGCCAATATGCAATTCCACCAAATCTTCACTAAATCTTTTTTCAGTCCCCAGTAGGAAACATTGATGCAAACAAAGAGCATTTCTTTAAGTAATCCTTGGGTAGGCTTGTCAAATAATGCTCCCAAATGACAATGAAGGGACCTAACACCCACCTTTTAAAAGTTTTTGTCTTACTGTTAAATTTAAGATAATTTTTAAGATAATTTTTCGTGAGAGGGTAAGCCAGGATATTTTGGAAAAGAGCTTTTTTTTAAAATAAACTTATTTATTTTATTTATTTATTTTTGGCTGCGTTGGGTCTTCATTGCTGCGCGTGGGCTTTCTCTAGTTGCAGCAAGCGGGGGCTACTCTTTGTTGTGGTGCGCCGGCTTCTCATTGCAGTGGCTTCTTTTGTTGCAGAGCACGGGCTCTAGGCGTGCGGGCTTCAGTAGTTGTGGCACGTGGGCTCAGTAGTTGTGGCTTGCGGGCTCCAGAGCGCAGGGTCTGTAGTTGTGGCGCATGGGCTTAGCTGCTCTACGGCATGTGGGATCTTCCCGGACCAGGGCTCAAACCTGTGTCCCCTGCTTGGCAAGTGGATTCTTAACCACTGTGCTACTAGGGAAGCCCCTGGAAAAGAGCTTTTGGGTCAGAGAAATCCACCAGAGCAAAAGCCCTCCAGTAGAAGTTTTCCTACACAGTTCTATAGTCCACAAGTAAACCACTGTGGTTTGAAGGGGGTAAGTGAGGGCATATAAGGATTTATAGGGCCTTGTGGGCCATGGAAAGGATTGTGGTTTTTATATTGAATAAAAGAGGAGCCAAGAAAGAATCTGATGAAAACAATGGCCTCATCTGATATTTCACAAGTTTCCCTGGGCCTGTTGTGTTGAGAATGCATGCAGTGGGTGTGGGTGGGCACAGAGGACCAGTTGGGTGGCTATTGCAATCATCCCTGCTTGGATAAGTGTGGTGTCCATGGAGGTGAGAGAAGTCAACAGAATCTAGATATGATTTTGGTAGAAGAGAAGCAGGGTTTCCTGAAAAAGCACATTTAGGGTGTGAGAGAAGAACATTTGGACTAGAAGCAAATAGAAGATATGAAGTTATCATTAACTGAGAAGGCTGTGGTTGGAGTGAGTTTAGCGGGCAAGATGAAGTTTAGATTTAGACCTGTTAAGTTTGTGTTACATCTTGTCTTAACTTCTTGGCCAAAAGTTTGGGTGTTTAAGTTAAAGTGAAGAAATGGAAGCACCTCTGCTGAAAAAAGTTCATTTCTTCTTTAATATGAGATCTTGATAGACGCAGAATCTCCAGGTTTACTTTAGGCATTTTTTTAAAGTGGAGATAGAATAATTGCTCATAAAGGGTATTCTAATTACTTACTGTAATAAAATAGTAAAAACAGGTATGAAGTAAAAGCATACCAAAAATTAGAAGAGGCATTCAATATTTTCTTAGAATGAATACAAGTATTTGATGTTGGTAAGTTGTAAGTTATGAGTACACTAGTCCAGATGTAAGTGAAAATTTTGGTTTGAAATCTGGCTTCGCATAAGCAAAAGTCACTCAGGCTGACTGAATATTTGACTCAAATCTCTGTGGTTCAATTTAACTAATTGATGAGGGATTAAAGAAGTTTAAATAATTAATTTTCCTATGGTTTCACATGAAATGGCATGGAATTACTATTGTCTGTAACTTTTTATAGGCTCTATTTCAATTGTTTAAAAATTAAAGATATTCAATTGCAGGTACACTATACCACTGTAAATAACATCATATGAAAATGCCGTTTAAAATTGTGAAAAATAAACATCAGTTATTATTATTGCTATTTCCAAATTCAAAACCTGAAGTCTGCATTTGTTTGATTCTCTTTTCTACCAAGATATAATACCTCAACTTTGAATCAAATTGTTAATTTTCTCACTGTTTTAAAATTAAACTAAGAGGAAGAAGAAAACAATCATCTGTTTAATCATATTATATGTGCTTTTTACTTTTCTGTTAAAAAGACATATTTGTATGTTCAGGTACCAAATGAAACATAATTAGAAATATGTTTTTTTATAGATACTTTAATATTAAAGATTAAGTTCATACACATATAATTATTTGTAAACATTTTCTTTATATATCTAATGATCTAGATTCCAGCAGCATAAGTTGTGTTCTCATAATAGAAAATAAACTGTTTTAGATTTTAAAAAGTATTTAGTTTTTCCCTGTATTTTTCTTTTAATAATTCAATTTTAGGTATTATGGAAGATAAGGGATGAGAATTCTATAAATATATCATATGTCAAGATATTTTAAGAGCCTTCTGGAATTCAGGGCAAAAGAACTGTCTTTATGTCAATCACAGAATAACTGAAGAGATAAGGATTTTTCTGTTTTGGATTTTTTTTTAAAGCATATGTTCAAATTCTAGCTATAAATGTAAGATTTATTCAATCCTTTTTTGGTCCAAATGTCCCAGAGTTTACTGTGATGTATATAGTATTGGCTTTATAATATTCCTTAAACATTACAGGTGTATTTTTCCTCTGGAAATTTTTGTTGCCATTCTTTCTATTTTCTCATTTTCTTTAGTTGTTTATTTATTTTTTAGGAATGTAGTAGCAATGAGTCTGTACAATATATGATGCACAATTTGCCAACTAACTATACTGATTAACAAAATAGAATGAAACTCTGGAGGCTGGTGAACTATTAATGCTTACAGAAAACTTTATCATTAGCTTAGGATATAGGCCAAGTTCTTCTGAAATATTATGTATATTCTATACTTGCCATATTGAAACTAAATTGGAAACAATACACTACCTCCTTTTTTTAAAGAGTGGTTTCTCTTAATATAAGGAGAAGTTTAATCTTGAGAGGCTGATTGCAAAACTAAGCTACATTTTAAGAAGTCAAAGTAGCTAAATTATTACAGGCTCTGGAAAATTGCTTCTTTATTATCTCAAGCTTTAAAAAATCAATTTTGTTTGATTATTATCATAGATGTTTGTGATTTGGGATATTATATTGTGCCAAACATAAGCTCTATGTCTTACTTCAATTTTATGTAATTAAAGGAAGGAAATGAGATTGAATTTTTTTAACAGCATGTTTTATTTAAAAGGCAATAGAGGGGCTTCCCTGGTGGTGCAGTTGTTGAGAGTCTGCCTGCCGATGCAGGGGACACGGGTTCGTGCCCCGGTCTGGGAGGATCCCACATGCTGCAGAGAGGCTGGTCCCGTGAGCCATGGCCGCTGAGCCTGCGCGTCCGGAGCCTGTGCTCTGCAACGGGAGAGGCCACAACAGTGAGAGGCCCGCGTACCGCAAAAAAAAAAAAAAGGCAATAGGGACTGAATTGCCTGGAGTATCCACTTTACTATTTTAATCTGCCTAATTGGGGCATATTTTTATTTTTAAAAATGATATTGTATCAAAGGATCCTGGGATATCTGCAGGGCATGTAAATAAAAGTGTAAAGGTGCAAAATATTTATAGAGCAAAGAGATAAAAGGTAAGCGTCTATTAAATGGCTACATAAAGGACCCATATTTATGAATGTTATGATGATAAATCTGTGTATCAAGTTTGGTATTGTAAAAATACTTGAATTAGTCATCAGAAGACTTAGGTAGCTGACCCTGATCTGCCCCATTGTGAGGCTCAGTTAACAGCAAAGGTTTATGTGGTATAGAGAAATGAACCTAGATTTTGGAGCCATTTGGAGCAGAATTTGAAATCTGTTCTACCACTGGCTGCCTAATGTTGGCCAAGTTGCATAAACTTTATGAACTTCAGTGTGGAGATAATGATATGTACATTAAAGATTTCATAATTGTTAGGAATCTTTAATTGACAAGTGATAACATACTCAATGTATAAACTACATTAATTTTTAAAAAGGCAGGAAGAAAGGAGGGAAGAAAGGGAAGAAAAAAAAAGGAAAGGAAGGAAGGAAGAATAGAAGGCCAATTTACTGGTTTATGGAACTGGTATTGCATGTGTATGCTTGCTTTCCAAGCATGATTTGATCCAGTAGATTCAAATAATATTAAACTTAGGCTCTATTTATCTACACTTCTTGACTTTGTTCAACTTTATCTTCTTCTAAATAAGTCCATAATGTGTTTTTCTCCACTTTAAAGGCACTTAAGTTTTGACTAAATCAGAATATGACCTTGGGAGTGCTCAGTAGGCTAATGGCACTATTTTTGTGGGTCTTATTGAAGTAGAGGAGACACTATGGACTTAAAATTATAGTTTATTCCTGGTTTTAAAATGATGCTTTTCTGTGAAAATTGATGCCACTAATGTTATGGTTCTTTTATATTTTGCTTTATTAATCTACATGTATTCCAGTTCTGACTAAGTTAAGTATTTACCATTAAAAAAGTCAATCAAGAGAAATATATATTATTCTATGTAAGACTCATGTAAGGATACTATAGAAACTAAAAATGGTACTAAGTAAGCATTTATTTAAAGGGAAAGGGTTTTGATAACTTCAGGAGTAAATTAAGCTTCTAAAATTCTTTAAGTTATAATGACTATTTAGGCATATCTATTTTAAACTAAATTTAGTGCATTCATGAAAATGCTTAGTAATGTCTTTTCCGGTGTGAGACCTACAGTGCTGGTCAGCAAATGGTAGTTATTAGTCAGCAAAGCAATACCAGAACTCCTGTGATGGTCATTTCAGTTTCTTACCTCTTTCCATTGCAAATTTAATTGCCCACATAAAGCTAAATGCTTTGAAATAATCTGAAAACCTTATCAAATAGTTTTATTAAAGAATCAAATATAAACTAGCAACTTTATGGAAGGTTGGAAATAGTTTTGTGTGGAAATCAACTTTAGTAATTTTTTTTTTTTTTTTTTTTTTTTTGCGGTGTGTGGGCCTCTCACTGTTGTGGCCTCTCCCGTTGCGGAGCACAGGCTCCGGACGCGCAGGCTCAGCGGCCATGGCTCACGGGCCCAGCCGCTCCACGGCATGTGGGATCTTCCCGGACCAGGGCACGAACCCGTGTCCCCTGGATCAGCAGGCGGACTCCCAACCACTGCGCCACCAGGGAAGCCCAACTTTAGTAATTTTTTAAAAGACGAAAATCATATTTTAGATTATCAATATAGAGATAAAAGCAATAAAGCCAAGTTTTATTTATTGCAGGGACATATAATCCATTGTATTTATGTGAAAATGTATGTATATGTGAACGAGCAATTAATTTTGAAGCAGTGATGCAACGCACAAACTATGAGCTCGTGAATGGATGTTTATTTGCCTACTAGAAAACAATATAATATGTGAAAAATCAATAGAAGATGAACATTTATCAAGTGGATCTATTTATATGGTGGAATGAGTGGGGATGATTGATTTTTCTTTTACATTTCCTACTTGTACTACATATTTCTTCAACATTCACAAGGCGTTAAAAATAGAATGCATTCTAGGGCTTCCCTGGTGGTGCAGTGGTTGAGAGTCCGCCTGCCGATGCAGGGGATACGGGTTCGTGCCCCAGTCTGGGAAGATCCCACATGCCGCGGAGCGGCTGGGCCCGTGAGCCATGGCCGCTGAGCCTGCGCGTCCGGAGCCTGTGCTCCACAACGGGAGAGGCCACAACAGTAAGAGGCCCGCGTACCGCAAAAAAAAAAAAAAAAAAAGAATGCATTCTAAATAAGGTGTATTTGATGTCTGTGTTTTCAGATATTGATTTCCAATATTTAGTATTTTCCTATGATAATATTCTTCCCAGAAAAAATGCAGAAAGAAGCAAAATTCATGTAATGTATATAAAACATTTATGTTCTTAATACCACTTAGAAAGATAAATATTGGATTATCCAACCCAGTGCATATCCTTGAGATAGTTTACAGTTAAAACAGATTCCTTCCCTTTAGGTAGCCAGTGTGTGATTGTGTGTGCATTTTCTTCACCAAGAGGAACATTTTACAGGACCATTATTGGAATGTTATAATCAATTTAAATAAACAAATAACATTTTAAAAATATACTGGAAGTATTTGGAAACAAGCTCAGAAGAAGTAAGAAAATGCCTTATAAAAAAGTAGAATTTTGCGAGGAGCAAACAGAAATGATGTTAAATTATAAAATCTACGCAACAGAAAACTCACAAGTCAGACATTTCTAAGTATAAATAGTGTCTATAATTATGGACGAAAGGATCGGTGCAAGCAAATTGTTGCATAGACAGCTGCGGTTAGTGATTAAAAGCTTGTGTCTTGTATACGTCTAGGCATTGATACAATACACGAACATAAATGACTGACTGAGTATTCAGACTGTTTCCTTCAGTATTCCAGTCACATATTTGTGTTGCCTGAGGCCACTTTTAAAGAAATGTGTGAAATTCAAACTTTATTCACAAGAACTCTAAAAAGTGAATTCCTATATTTACTAGATAAGCCTGTGAGCCTTTTAGGGTCTGGAGCACTTTGCAAGAGATTTTCGGAGCAATCAGAAGTCCCTGTCAATGTGGATTTTCTTTGCACTAGAGCAAGGACAGAGAAAACTTGGAGTGTTAATCAATTAATAAAAATTGACATTGATTTTTGTGGGTAGAGGCAGTAACCTATTTATTTTGTGTGCTAAATTTCTAGCATATTATCTGTTTTGTAGAAGGTGGTCACATAAGGGGGGGCATGGAAATGATGACACTGAATTGTGAAAATAATATTGTAACTCTTATTGTAAAAGGAAGCAGGAAGTAATACATTTATCATGGTTGTAGATCAAGTGTTTCTGGTGGTTATAGCATTTGAGTTTTGACAACTAGCACTATTAGGGCAAAGGACTGAAACTGGATGAATAGTTAGAGTCATCTTCTTAAGTAAATTGATTACCCTATTTTGGTGTGTCTTTGTCATTTTATGTTGCATGGACAGGCTCTGAATTTGTTTGTTCAAAATAAAATAATGCAGAAATTAATGATGCATGAATGAATTCTTGTCATTGTTGCCAGCATTCTCTCTCTCTCTCTCTCTCATTCTTACTCTTGCTCACTAGTCTAAGGCTTTACGTTAAAAACAAAATTTCAATTCTTAGAATACAAATTTCAGAAACCTACTTAAAGGTACTTTCCAAGATCCCAAAGGGAAAATTAAGGTTTTGGTATGTCAGCGTTTTTTGCATCCTTGGGAGTGCATCATTTTCTCTCTTTAGTGGGAGTCACTGCCTCCATCTTGCCACCTACTCTAGGCTCTAGACTACAGGTGAACTTGTACCACTGATGCAGATGATTAGCCATTAGATGGAGCAGTCTGATCTTATACCCCAGGTATAAGAATTTGGCTGCTGCCTCCTTCACTTTTAGTTCTGGTAAGTGACTTCTTCCTTGTTTTCCAGAGTCTGCAACCAAGTTTTACAGCCTCAGTAGCCCTTATCTTCTCTTCAGTGTTGCCGCTCCTCCACACCTGATGGCTTGAGATAAATTCTGTTCCTCACTAGATTTCACAAGTTTCTGTGATGTCTTCTGAAGTCCTGGGCTGGGTTACTGGTCCAAATCATGTGTCTTATCTTCTTTTCAAAACCATGCAACTCACAGTTCATCACCTAAAACCTAGTATTACTGACCCATGACTCTTCCCAATGCACACAATTTCCCAGCAGGTTGAGTTCAGTCTTATTACTGCCGTGCTTCTCAAACATTAGCACACATCCGATCCACCAGGAGGGCTTGTTAAAACACAGATGGCTGGGCCCTACCTCCAGAATTTCTGATTTGGTAGGTCTGGCCAAGGCCTGAGAATTTTCATTTCAACAAGTTACCAGGTGATGCTGATGCTGCTTGTCCAGTTTGAGAATCACTGCTCTATTCTGATTCCTTGGCTGGTGGGCAAGTGGCTCTGTCAGATCAATTGTGCTTTCCCATCTCTTCCTAGATCTCTGATGGGTAAAAATATCTCCATGTTACTCTAATAACAATATCCAGCAGCTACTGAGCTCTTATTCTGTGCCAAGTAGCACAGGGATTTCATGTGATTTATTTTAATCCATAAACAAATCTAAAAGATAATTCTTACTTTACATATGAAGAATGTGAGTCACAGAGATGTCCAGAAACTTCACCATGGTTACATAAACTGTAAGTGGGAGAACTGAGATTCAAAATCAGGCTGTCCAATTCAAACCCTCATGTTCTAGAAAAGTTCATGTTATCTTTATGTATCTATAAATGCCATTAGAAATTTTCTTTCAACCAAAGATTCTGACAAATCAGTTTTTTTATCCTAAGAAGTGGTGGTTGTTATAATTATATATTTGTTATGCTGCAAAATCGTTTCCAAGGAGAGTAATTAATTCATATGACTGATAAACAAGATATAAACAGGTTAAAATCAACATCACAAAGACAGAATAGTTAGAAAATTGGCTCTGTGTCGCAAGCACTTAAGAAATAACTTTATCAATACGTATCATGCCAGTAAGAGACTATATATCTATATAGACAACCGTGTATAGCATAAAGTATGCTCATATTAGGGATTAGTTGATAAATGAGTATCTCCTGATACCTTCAGTTAAATATACTTATATATTAAAATAGTTACAACCTAGAATAGGGTTAAATTTGTCAAGAAGAATATTTCTTTTATGTTAGTCAAAGTTGAATGAAAAATTGCATTGTTCCAGTCTGTTTGCCCACCAGTCTGTTGATGACTTTGCATTAGCCTAATATGGTATAGGAAGTTATACATTCTTACAGTTTTAGAATTTGTTTTTGCTGTAATTCAAAAGCAATATATTGCTTCCAATATGCTCAAGACAAGTATCAGCAACATTTGTCTAACCCTATTTGGGGTCATAAAGACACCCTGCTTTCTACTCCAGTGAAGGCAAGTCAGGACTGAGGAGCACAGAGTAAACCAGAGAGACACCCTTAAGAGTTCTATGGTTAATTTCATCATGTGCTTTGAACACCTTGGCAAGTAAGAAAACTTTAGCTACGACCCATTTTGTGTTTAACTTCCTTGACAATTATACAATTACTAAGTATACAAAATAGCATAACTGATGTTTCCATTAAGCACTTTCTTTGCCAGCTTGATTCTGTTTTATTGCTACAGATATACAGTTCGAAAAGGATCAATAGGCATGTAAATTGTGATGGTATTAATGTTAGTTAAAGGTTTCTTAAAAGTCTTTGGCTGAATAACATTTAGCTCTAATATATTAGAAAACTTCTGGATAAATATCAAATTTAATTGAATACTACACATTGGATGAGCTGACAGTTCTAAGTAACTCAGAAGTTGGGTAATTGAGGGCCTTGTTTTTGTTAAAGTTAAGCATACTTCACAGCTGTTTTTAATTGAGATCTCAAGATAGTCTGGACTCATTGGGATAGTAATGTATAAAGGAAATGGACTTGGCGGAATCAATTGTTTATTCAGAGAAACTAAATGCACTATTAAAGCTCAAGTTTTCCTGAAAGTCCCCATAGGAAGAAAAAATTTCCCCTTTCTTTCCATATGAGCAATTTATTCTCACCTGTGCCCTGAGGGAGATAGAGTTTTCTGTCCTTTGTCCAGAGGCTTAAGCCTTTTGTGCAGTGTAAGCCATAGGGGAGAAAGATCCATGTGAGGATTTTGTGCCTTTTCCATAGTGGCTGCTGTTCCCCTGCTCCAAGCCTGCACTACCAGGAAGTTTTCTCTGGTCTTTCCCTTCCCCAATCCTACTGACAAATAGTTAGGTCTTTGGAGAAGAACTTAAAAGGGGCTGTGGATTCCCTTTTATTTGCAGTTTCTAAGTGTATTATGGTCTCAAGCTAGCGCACATGGCCATTAGCAATTTGTTAAGAATCTTAGCTAAATTATTTTTATCAGTTTGTATGGCATCATCAAGTGTCCTCCCCAGGTAAGTAAGTTTTCAAGTTCCTTTCTTCTTGTCTTTCCTTTGGTTTCAAATTAATGATTGCCCTGTGACCTCAGCTCTTTGATTACTTATGTTTTATTGTAGAAAGAAAAAAAGGAAATCTTGAGAAAGGGCAGAGGTGATGGAATAGTCTGAGAGGGGGATTATACTAAGGGTTCAGTAATTAAGATGGAGCTAAGATCGTAAAAAGCAAGACTAAAGTTTTCTGCCTCTGTGATTTTTCAGTCAAGTAGAAGCAAATATATGACTATTGTAAAAAGAAAATTGAGGTTTAGAAAAAAAATTAAAACTCCTTAACCCATTCCTATAGACCAATTAATACCACTCAATGTCAGGAACTTTAAGGAAAAAAGGAAAACTAAGAGGGAGGTTTTGTTAGGTGACAGAAGCAATATGATGAAATTATGAAACAGATGTATATGGTGAATGTGAGCATGACATCAAAATGGGAAGATGAAGATGAAGTTTGACATTTCACCCTCCACTTTTTACTCACATGTAATCCCAAGGAAGGATGTCTTCAAGGTTCCACCCAGGATGGTGGTGGTTAATGATGAATATGATAATTGCTGCTACTAGACCTTGATTTGGTTGTACTGTGTCCCCACAGAAGCTCTCTGGCAGCATCTCCTCCCAATAGCAGTCCAGTTATCATCTTACAGCATCCCCCTTCATTCCACACTATGTTTCTGTGGACCTGAAGGTTTTTCTCCATGATTATTCCATCAGAAACAGCAACTTACAGAGCAGTGCTCTGTATTAACTTCCAAGTGGTATTTTGCTTGATTGTTGAAGGGAAGGTGAGATAAGATTTAATTAATCCAGTAAATTTAAATCTCATTGAAACACAATAAATGGAGTCCAAAAATTCAATCACATAAAATTAAAGCCACACTATTGAGAATTTTAATGGCAAACTATTTTTTAGTCATTTTTTTGTCATAAAAGATAAAAAAATTCAATAAAGCAAATGTTATACTGCATACAAGTAAATGAACTCTGAACTGGAAAAGTTCTAAAGGATCAGGAGTCATTCACCTCCTAACAGAATCTCTCTCTACCACGAGGGAGAAACTTTAACTTATTTATCTTCTCTTGAGATGTTGAACTGGAGTAAGGGAGCCAAGTGTCAATCATTATATGCCATTTTGTGTTCTCCTAGCATTTTAGTGTAAGCATCAAATTAATTTTATATCCCAAACCTTGGATATCAGTATAAAATTATCTCCAATTTATTTTCTTAGAACAATACTCTAAAATGGAACAAACTCTACGTTTCACTTTCTTTTTTTCTGAGGAAATGTAATGACAATATGCAATAGGAAACCCCTCAGACATTGCTGAAGAAGTATACTGATAAAGCATAAGCTGCAAATATCAGTAAAAGAAAGTAAAGAATTTCTTGTGCTGTTAATATTGGATCTGTAATTTGAGCGCATTGATATTTTCTCTTAAATAAAAGTACTTAAAGACCCTCATCAGTTATTGTTTACAGTGTTAGAACTAGTTTTAGTTGTCCTGCAGGATTGAAAAATACAGTAACTGTGTTTTTATAAAGATTATCTAAATACATGTCTGAAACCCTGTTCAGTGATAAGACAGAATATTTTAAAATCAAGATTATCTTGAAAAGCACAAGATGTACGTTTAATAGATGCTTCTACAACCTAGAGGAAGTGCCAAGTATACTTTGGTAGTTGATACTTGTATTCTATATGGGAAGAGTGAAAACAAATCAGAGATCCAGGTAAACTCGATTTAGCAATGAAAGGAATTCTTTCTCTCTTTCACTCATACACATACACACAGCCTTACATATTTACATAAAGACCACATAGATAGCTCCAAAATCAAATCAGAAAGCTAGAAATGTGAGAATATATACTATTTTGATAGCTTCAAATTCATGAATTGATGGTGATTATTATTTGCTTTATTACTAATGTGAAGTTACTATGTTGTCTGATGGCTTTCCGAAGATTCAAACCGGAAGACTAAATTGACTTCAATTTCTATTTTTCAAAATACTTGGTTTTCAAAGAAGTTTTGAACAAACAAAAGACTTACCTTGTACTTACGTAAGAAAACCACTATCGTAAAGATGTCAACTTTCTCTAAAATTTTGTAAAACTAAAGACATATTAATAAAATATTAATTTTATATAACTAGATAATTTTATCTGAAAGAATTTATGGAAAATCAACAATCAAGAATAGCAAGGAGAACTTGGAAAAAGAAGAGACATGAATGGAGATTACAATCACTAAGTATTAAATAATTATGAAAGAGTAATTAATCAATATCCTCCTAGCACATGAATAGGCATATAGGCCAAGCAAATAGAATAAAAGATCTTGAAATAGGACCAAATGCAACTTATTAAGTGTTACAGACAACATCTCAAACATGTACACAAAAATAGACTATTTATAAACTAATGATGAGGCAATGGATCAACATCTAAAAACATAAATAAATTTAGATATACAGACCTTATAACATACTAAGATAAATTTTAAGTAGGTGAAAATGTACATTTGGTACATTGTTTAATAAAAGTTAGGAAATAGATGAATTTCTATATACAGTTTGAATAGGGAAGACTTTTCTAACTATGACTCAAAACCTTAAAGCCTTTGAAGAAAGATTAATCAACTCAATTATATAAGCATCAACACTGTACATGCAAAAATTAATGCAAATAAAAAGAAAACATCATGAGAAAAATAAAAAGAAAATGATATATTTATAATGAAGAACTAATCTCCTTAGTGTACAAAGAACTTCTAGAGGGTGGTGCATTAGTTAGCTTGGGCTGCCCCTTACTGACATCCTATTCCTGGCTCGCCCAAATTTATGTACTTCTCATATGCGAAATACATCGATTCCTTGCCAACAGCCCCAAAAACCTTAACTCATCATAGCACGAATTCTAAAGTCTAAAGTTCAAAGTCTCATCTAAATATCATCAAAATCAGATATGGGTGAGGTTCAAGGTACAATTCATCCTGAGACAAAAATTACTCTCCCGCTGTAAACCTGTGAAAGCAGATAGGTCACATGCTGCTGAAATACAATGGTGAGACAGGTATACATGAGATATTCTCATTCCAAAAGGAAGAAGTAGGAAAGAAGGAAGGTTTGATGGATCCCAAGCAAGTCCAAAACAGCAAGGCAAATTGCATTAGATCTTAAGGCTCAAGAATAATCCTCACTGGTTTTATGCTCTGCCTTCTGGACCCAATGGGTCAGTGTTCCTGCCTCTGCAGCTTTGGTAGTAGGGGGTCCTTCCCCCAAGGCTCCAGGCAGCCACCTCAGGCCTATTGAAACAAAGATGGTGATGAATTGAGAGATTGGCATTGACATATATACACTAATATGTATTAAATGGATAACTAATAAGAACCTGCTGTATAAAAAAAAATAAAATTCAAAAAAAGAAAAATGAAACAGAGGTGATACCCACTTACCCTTTGAAACTGAGGCAGCCCTGATGATCTCTGAGTTGCCTTTGGGTTCATTCTACTGTTGTCTTTAAAAATAGTGCATGTCTGCAGTTTAACAGCTTTATCATCAGATCCTGTAGGATCTAAGAAGTCTAACAGCCTTCCTTCATTTTGTCCCATCGCTATCTCCTTCACATCAAACTGGCAGTGTTTCTGCCAGTTTGTTTGTTTGTTTTTGTAATATTAACAAGCTAAGAATTTTCAAAATCTTTAAGTTCTGGTTCCATCTTGCTTAACAATTCCTTCTTCAATTTCTATCTCTTTTCTCAAAATTTATCAGAAACAGTCAGGAGGAACCAAGCCTCTTTCTCACCACTCTCTTTAGAAAGCTCCTCAGTTAAATATCCAGTTTCACCATTCACAAGTTCTACCTTCCACAAAACACTGAAACATAAACACAATTAAGCCAAGTTCTTTGTCACTTTATAACAAGGATTGCCTTTTCTCTAGTTTCCAATGACATGTTCCTTATTTCTGTCTGAGACCAAACCAGAATGGCCTTTAACATCCATATTTCTACCAACGTTCTAGTCATGATTACATATATATTCTCTAAGAAAATGGCAGCTTTCTCTCCAGCTCTCCTCTTTTCCTGAACCCTCACCAGAATTTCCTTTAACAGTCATATTTCTAGCATGCACCACAAAACTCTTCTAGCCTCTCCCAACACCCAGTTCCAAAAATGTTTCCAAAATTTTAGGTATTTATTACAGCAGTACCCCACTTCTCAGTACCACAATTTGCATCATTAAGCTCTAGCTGCCATAACAAAATATCATAGACCTATGGCTTAAACAACAGAGATTCATTTTTTCACAGTTCTGGAAGCTGGAGTGTCCAAGACCAATATCCAGCAGGGTTCAATTTTTGGTAAAACTTCTCTTCCTGGCTTGCAGATGGCCATTTTCCCTGTGTACTCATATGGCCTTTCTTGGTGCACACATGTGTAGAGAGAGAAAGCTCTCTCCTGTCTCTCTTATAAGGACACTAATTCCATCATGAGGGCCCCACTCTCATGACTTCATCTAACTCTAATTACCTCCCAAAGGCCTATCTCAAAATACTAAAACACTGGGGTTTAAGGTTTTAACATATGAATTTTGGAGGGACACAACCATTTAGTTCATAACAAGTGGTAAGGCAAAGACCAATAACACACTAGAAAAAATGGGCAAAGTTTATGCACACATAGTTCTCAGAAAAGAAAATATAAATGGCTCTAACAGATATGAGAAAATGAGCCACTACATTTGTAATCAAGGAAGTATACCTATTCACTATTTTCCACCTTGATGGCTGGCCAAACCTAAAAGTTTAATAATACCCTCTGTTCATGAGGTTGACAGGAAACAGGAACTTTCATATAACTGGGGGAACTGTAAATTGTTACAATCCCTCCACAGAGAAATTTGGTATAGTCTAGCAAAATGAAGATACATATACCCATAGACCCAGATATTTATCCTACAAGTAGAATTGCATGCCTGACGAAATATATAACACAATTGTATGTAATAGCAAAAGACTAGAAGCATCCTTAATACCCAGCAATCAGGAACTGCTTAAACAATTGAGGGAGCATCCTTTAATGGAATGCTTTACAGCTGTCAAAACAACGAGGCAGCTCTCTATGTACTGATATAAAAAATTTCTGAGATATATGGCTAGTAAAAAAATTGCAGTACAGTGTATATAATAAACTAAATTCTATATAAATTAGGGGTAATATGGATTTCTATTTTTACTTGTATACCTGTGCTTAAAGACAAAGGAACCACAGATAAGAATATGGTGGCTCTTACGCCTCCAATAAATGGTTGGTGTTAGAAATGGGTGAATAAGGAACAGAGGTGAGAGGAAAACATTTGACTGTGTACTCTTTATGTGTTTTATTTTTGTTCTTGACTATTTGAGTGAATAAGTATTCAAAATTAAATTAAAAATCACTTTGAAAAGGTTTTTGATTTTGTAGAAAGGCAGAACCTAGAAAAGAGTCTAGTTATGAAATACTGAAAATGTTATAAACCCTACAATTAACAAGTCTAAATGAAATCGATGAGATTTGTAAGGTCACTGAACTAAAATTTTTAGCATAATGTGTTATATAAAATATAATTTCATGTGTAAAATTAAAATTTACAATTACTATGAAATGGATTGCTGTGTGAGGTAAGAAGGCCTGGAAGAATCAAAACATGCAGTTTTCTTTGAATGATCCCCTTGAGAAGAAAATATCATATAAATGAGGGAAATAAAAATAAGAGAGTTGTTAAGGACTAAAAGTAAAACGTTTAGCTTGTGTCACCATGAGAAAAAGAGGCAAAGGACTACAAAGAGCTAAATGAAGATAAAAGCTCAGAAAGAAGGATCAAGGGCCCCAGACAACCACGGAGCAGAGGCTGCCATCATGACATGAAACTGTAGTTCTTAGGCCACTGAGATTTGGTATCCCTCTCCCAACAGTTTTCCTGTTAGGATGAAAACAGTGACTTAGCACGTGTATGCCTTCTCTTTTAAATGTAATAATTAAATTCACTATCAAATAGGAAGCTTGATAACTTTTAAGCCAGTCCCAATGAAATAGATGGACAGGACTATTTTTATAATACATTCTATCTCTTCTTTAGGGAATGAAAATTTTTCATTACTTCCTTTATATTTCCGTCAGAACTTACCATATGTCAAAACATATCTGGTATACAAATTTTATTTGTTTATTAAAATCAGTTGATACTATTGAGTTATATGTGATCATATGCCAAGTAAATATTAACACTATGTTTTCCTAATGAAGACACAATTTTTAAAAATAATACACTTATATCGGCAGAATTTTTTTAGATATAATTTTGGCACATATAACATATAGTATGAAGTCTCATACTAAACTTCTCAGATTGATTTTAGCTCTCAGAGGCCCCTCTATGGTGTGATCTTGTGCAGAGCACACCCTGATCAACCTTGTATGTACACAACCATAAATGATATGGACAACTTGGAAGTACAGAGAGGTGACACAACTAGGGAGAAGCAGAAGAGGGGATGAGAAATTGGAATAGAAAAGTATGTATTCATAAAGTTGTTTCATTAGTTAAAGCTTGGTGATAACAAAGGCAGTATTAGCATCCTTTATGACATATAGCAAAAGTTAAGATGGTCCATGGTACTTGATTTATATTCAGCTAGACTTTTCGAGAACACTCTTTGGGGACTCTGAGGAGTAAGTTAGAGACTGGTGATGCATTGGCTCTTTCATGACCTTAGAGTTTTCATTTCTCTAAGTGTGTAGTATTAGAAACTCAATGTACCTAACTTGCTCCCAGGGAATCATTGATGATCAGAGAGACATGACTTCCCACGCAGCGGTGATGAGGCAGCAGAACTGAGAATGTCAAACTGTGGTGATGTGTACTACGGGGAAAAATAAGGATCAAATTTGTGATTCCCCCTGCATTTGCTCAGGAATCTCCTTGTGTGCTTGGAGCTGCTGTTAGCATTTTTGAAGCCATGCATTTTGTGGAAATATCGTTTTCTTCCCTTACTGACTCACTGTATTGAGAGTTTGTTGGTATGTGTTACCCAGTGTAGTGAGACACTATAACCTGAACTACTTTTCTCTTTCCTCCTATGGAAATAAATCAGATAGTTTAATTTATTCGTATGCAGTTTGAGTCAAATTCTCTTTGTATTTTTTTGGTGGCATAATAGCTATCAGAAACACTCCCTTGGCAGCCATGAACACTATAATAAGCAAGGTCTCAAAGAATGATTTCATATTATGCTCTAAATGTGCACAAAAATAATTTTGGAAAGCTATATTATTTACTTAATAGTCCATTCTTAGGCAGTTTGAAAATACAGAATGAATAGCTAATGCCATCAACCATTGAAACATTTTGATAGATCTAGGCTGATCGTAAACTTGATATATTAGGATATGCAGTTGCATTTTCAATATAATACATCTAAAATATTAATAAAGATGTAGATACAAAATGGCATCAAAGCATTAAGATGGGCAGCATTGAATTCTGTATGATTATATGCCTGCTTTCTTTTGATAATATATCTTAATCAACTTTATGACCTAGAGAAAGTATTAGAAAAAGATGGATATATTCAAAATCCAGAGACATTAGCCATGTATATTTTTGAATCAGAAAGGAAAAATGTGTTCTGTTTTATTTTGCTAAGCATTGTACTTCGTGGCCAAGAAATTACACAGGCTGTACTGGAAGGTAGACAAATGCTTAATGATAATTGAATTGAGCTGTTGCATTGTTGATGCATTTATATTTAGATATAATTCATGGTTTCCAGGAAAATTGTTTAATGAAATAAGAACACTACTGAATATTTACAATCTGCTATAGGAAAAAAAATCTAGAACAATTTAAACTTTACATTTAAACTTTTATAAAAGCAGAGAAACTAACCTTGAATAGTTGCTTAAACTTTTCTGGTTTCTTTTTATTGTTAATTATTACTGATTCTGAATTCATCAATGATGCATTCATTATCTAAAGTTACTAACAATATAGAAGAAGGCATTAATAATAAATAAAAATCACCCATTCTCTTAATTATGAAAGTTTGCTTCAGATATCTCATTTAAAGTAGCTTCTAGCTGACAGCTCCCAGTGTGGCTTCTCCTAATTTCCCACTAAAGAACTCATGAAGAAAATATCCAAGATAAAAACTTATAGCACAACACTCGGAGTGATAGACAATGTCTTTTAAGAATCTGGGAGTAATTTTCATGATGAGTAGTTGACAGTTAATTTTTTAAAAAATCATAGTCTAATGACTGTCTGTCTCATGAATCAGAGAAGCCCTGCCAGTCTGGAAGATCAATAAACTAATAGGCAGGGGAATGCATAAAAGGACACAGATTAATTGGAAGTGCAGTGGTACTTTATGTAACAATATATAGGGATGGTATATTGGTTCATCCTTCACTGTATATCTACTGATGCTGAGTTAATAGATAAAAGGAAGGCACTTCCTTTCTATTTTATTTTAAGGATTTCCTAACTTTTCTAACTCCCTGCATCCTTATAGAGAATGTAGTTCATGGAAGAAGGGTGGTATAATGGGTTGAATGGAGGCCCCTCAAAGTCCAGGTTGTACTCTCCAGAACCTGTAAATGTTACCTTTTTTAGAAAAAAAAAAAAAAGGTCTTTGAAAATGTAATTAAATGAAGGATCTTAAGATAAGATCATCCTGGATTATCCAGGTGTGCCTTAAATCCAATGACGAGAGTCCTTATACAAGAAAGAAAAGGAAAGGTCACATAGAGAAGGCAGTGCAAAGACAGAGACAGAGAGTGGAGTAGTGGGACTGCAAGCCAAGGAAGCCAAAGAATGCCAACAGTCACCAGAAGCTGGAAGAGGAGAGGAAGGGATCTCCCCTAGAGCACCCAGAGGGAATGAAACCCTGCTGACACCTTGATTTTGGAATTCTGGATGTCAGAACTGTGAGAGAATAAATTTCTGTTGTCTTAAGCCTCCAAGTTTGTGGTAGTTCGTTCCAAGAGCCCCTAATAGAGGTGGGGATAAGGAGTGAGGACAAAGAGTGCACATGTATAGAGCCCTGATGCGATACATTGTTTCATGGAAGGTAGACAAGTGCACACCAGAGAGAATCTTGGTAAATGTACAAACTGGGGTTAATTATAATGATAATGATGATGATGATGGTGATGCTGATAATGATGATGATATCTTCTATGTTTCCATTTTTACTATACAATATTTTATTACTGAGAGTCATAAAACCTCAATTTCCGAGTGCTTTTATTCTTCATCAAACATTTAGTTTCTTAATATATTACTTTCTATATTTTGTTCTGTGGAGTACACTGCAATGAGAAATAAGGACTAAGTTAATTATGGTTCTTCAAAGCATCTTGTTTTTGAACAAATATCACCCACTTTTACCTCCATTGAGAGCATATCTTCCAGACATTAGTCCAGTAGAGCAGGCCCCAACTCAATTAATTGTAATCCTGCCTGGTATGCCATTAGTGTATCTCATGTATCAAGTACGTTTTCTTTTTTTTTTTTTTTTTTTTTGCGGTACGCGGGCCTCTCACTGTTGTGGCCTCTCCCGTTGCGGGGCACAGGCTCCGGACGTGCAGGCTCAGCGGCCATGGCTCACGAGCCCAGCCGCTCCGTGGCATGTGGGATCTTCCTGGACTGGGGCACGAACCCGTGTCCCCTGCATCGGCAGGCGGACTCTCAACCACTGCGCCACCAGGGAAGCCCTCAAGTACATTTTCTTAAATACAAATAATATAAAACTTTATACACCTGCTTTCTCAAAGAAGCTGTCAACACCACTTTTCCACCTATAATCCGAGTCTACTTAAAAATTATGAATTCCTGATGTATTTAATCAGATCTTTCTTGTTGAAGTCTCTGATACCTGTAAGTACCAAGTAATTCTGTTCATCAAAAGAAGGATTCCATATTAGTCTTATTATCAACTCTTTATCTCCAGTTTTCAGAGGACATCTTTTAATAAAATCCTTGATCTGAATTTGTGTTAAAGTAGTTGTTCTAGTTTGCTTTCTTAGATCTTTTATTTTCAGTTAAATACAGGACCCAGTTTTCTTCCAATTTAGTTTTTTGGTTTTATCTAATTTTTTTAAAAATTTAATCTTTTTCACTTGGGTCTAGTTTGTGCTCTGATTTTATGCCTCTCAGAGTTTAATGTACATACAAATAACAAGGATATACTGCCACTTTGGATCCAGATTCCAGGGTGTAGCCTGAGATTCTTCATTTTTAACAAGACCCTAGGTGATGCAGATGTTGCTGGTTCACAACTACATTTGTTTAGGAAGAAAATTCATGTACTTTTTAACGTGATTCTGCTCTTTGTTTCCTAATACTTACCCAATTTACTTTCTTATGTTTCTAATTCTAAAAATGGTTTTCTGGGCACCGTACTGTGTTCACTGACAATATCTGGTAAATATTCTGTCTTAACATAAAGTCACTCAAGGCATAAGTGCTTTTAAATTTTTTATTAAAAAGTGATAAGCATTATATATGTATATGGTTTATCCTGACAACAAACATGAAGTTATAAGATTTCTTGATCAGAGATCAGTTATTTACTTTCAGAATATCTTGGCATTAGTATCCCATGTCCCATATCCAGCGTAAAAATGTTGAGGGCAGATGTCATTCTTCAGGTGCAGAAAGGTCTGTATTATAGGAGAAGAGCCCCAAAATTATGAATCCCAAAGCTTATATTGAGCAGCTTATGCAGCTGCCCCTCCTCCTTTCAGGAGAAACAGACAGATTTTATCCTTCTAATGAAAATAGCAACTACAACAAGATATTTAATTTATCTATGTCCATTACCCTATGAAATGTAAATAAATGGCTCTAGAGGTGATTAACCTGCAAATCTCTCCTGAGAAATTCAACATCTCCAACTTCTAAGGCATGGCTATCATTCAATCATCCTCTAACACAGGTTGCCCGTAATTTTGATCAGAAAGCCTTGGCCTTGCAGATATGTGAAAATATCCAGGAAACATTGATTTTCAAAAACCATATTTTTCTCTTTCATTTCCTTTTTAGGACATCAGGTACCTTAGGTTTCAGAATCATATTCATTAAATAACATTATCGTCATTGTTACTAAACTATAACCTCCCATTTTTCTCTTTCCTTCCTTCCATTTATTTTCTTTCTATTTTCCGTTTCCTATCCACTGAATGTTCATAGCAAACAATTCTACAGAGTTTATTTTATATCTTTGTTTGTGTTCTTGTTATGTTTTAAATGCATGTATTTTTGAATTAAGGTGTAATTTAAATAGTGAGGAATGGAAAAATCTTAAGTGTGCTCTTCAGTAGGTTTTGACAAATGCATATACCCTTGTAAATATTCCCCTATCAAAATATAGAATATTCCCATCAATGCAAAAAATTCATTTGTGTTCTTTCTCAGTCAATCCTTTTAAGCCAGTCAGTCCCTCCCAGAGGCAAAGAGACAATGCTGTTCTGATTTCTAACAACATTGATTAGTTTTGCATATCCTAATATTTCATATAAAGAGCTATGTACTTTTTGTCCACATAGAGCTCTTGAGCTTCATCTCATCATTTTTATCAACAGTGTTCTCCTTTCTAAAGCAGAATAGTATTTTATTACATAAATACACAATCATTTGTTTATTCAGTTTCCTCTTAAGGATATTTGGGTTGTCTCAGTTTTGGGTTATTATGGAAAAAGAATATTAAAAGTATTCTTGTTGAAGTATTTTCTTGCTTAAATACATAAGAATAACATTTTTGGGTTATAGGTAAAATATATTGTAACTTTTTAAGAGTTTATGGGAATTCGATTTGTTCTCTGTCCTCAGCAACATTTGGTATTGGTAGTCTTTGTTTTTATCTTTATTTTAGCCATTCTAAGGTGTCTAAATGGCCTCATAAAATAAATGCTTTATTAGCTAATTTGAGGACAATTTACATCTTTACACTTGTAAAATATCCTATCAAAGAGTATAGATATTTTTCTTTTAATTAAATAAATTACTTTGTCTTTTAATGTATTTAAAATTCATTTTTTTATTCCAGAGTGTACTTATATGATCTTAGTTAATGTCTAAACACTTTGCTAACTTTTGTTAGTATGTGAATTATATCTTATGTTTTATTACATTACTAGTTATCACTGATATAGTTGTAATTGACAACCTTGAACAAGCTCAATTTAACTTTTTCATTTTTCTCCACATTGGTAATTATATTTAAATAATTATAGCTTTATTTCTTCAATTACAATGATTACATCTTTCATCTTTTCGTTTCTTTAATCTATGTACCAGGTATGCCAGGACTATGTTAAATAGTAGGATAAGAGTAGGCATCCTTTCTTACTTGATTTCAAAAGGCGATCATCTAAAGTTTCAACAATAATTATGATATTTGCCTTAGGATTTTGGTACAATCATTACTAAGTTAAGGAAGTTGCTTTTATTATACTTCTGGGAGGTTTTTTTTTTGCAGTACGCGGGCCTCTCACTGTTGTGGCCTCTCCCGTTGCGGAGCACAGGCTCCGGACGTGCAGGCTCAGCAGATATGGCTCATGGGCCTAGCCGCTCCGCGGCATGTGGGATCTTCCTGGACTGGGGCACGAACCCGTGTCCCCTGCATTGGCAGGTGGACTCTCAACCACTGTGCCACCAGGGAAGCCCTATACTTCTGGGAGGTTTTTTTTAATTTATATAATCAAAAGTTTTTAATCTTTATAAACCTTTTCCTTTGGCTGTTGAGATACTAATGGTTTCTTCTCTTCTGATAATTAATAAATTGAACTGCATTCTTAAGTTTTCTGACATTATCCATACTTCCAAGTTTGAGATCTAAGTTAAATATATCAATTGATGAATAATTTCAAGTTTTATTTACTAATAATTGATTTATTATTTTTGGATCTGTACTCACTTGTGTCATTGGGATTGTCTGAGTTTTGGTACCATGGTGATGCAGACTGCATCTAAGGAGTTTGGGGTTTTCTTTCTTTCTTTTTATTTCTTTAATTATTATTGGGAAGACCTGATAGTCTATTTATTGGAATACACTAATAAACCCACCTAGTCGAGAGACTTTCATTGTGGGAAATTTTAAATTTTATATTTCTGGATGTTTAATCACTTCTTGAGAGCTAGTCATGTCTTCTCCCTGTGTTTAATTAACTGGCTTTTCTCTGCTATCTCTTTCAAATGTAATATACTCTGTCTAAGCTTTTAGTAGAACTCGATCTATTTTAACATACATTCTTTATTGTCCCTTCATCAATGTGAAGAATTCTAATCAACGCTTCTTCATATTGTCCAGTACTTTGTTTTGAGCCTGTTTTTCCAACAAATTTTATTTGATGATTATTGCTTTTATTAACTCCTCACATGTTGTTCCTTCTATATTCTATTTCATCTCTTTAGATGTAAATAGATGTCTTTTAGAACTCTCCACCTTATCCTTCATGTCTTCTATCCTCTCCTTTTATTTTTCTATTTGTCTCCCTATACTGAATTATGAATAAACTTATTGAGGTCTATATTACAGTTTATTAAATTTTGTTCAACCTTGGTTGTTCTAATTATTTAAAAGACCTGATGTTTATTTGTATCCTGTTTAATTCTCCTTTTAAAGTTTTGTTCATTGCTTTAAATATATCAACACAGCTATTTAATATGCTATGTCTAAAAATTATAATGTGTGATATTTTAGAAAGTCAGTTCCTGCTTTTTATTATTTCTGTTGCTGTTGCTAAACCGAGATACATAGTTTGCTCAAATAATTTTTTAGGTCGCCTATTGTCTGCTTATTTTCCTTGAAATGTTTTCTTTGGGAATATTTTATGGCCAGGTGGGATCCACATCTTCTGCCAGACATGCAGGGACACTAGCAACACAGAACCAGTTTAAATCAAATTCTCCATTCAGGATGTTTTAGACATCACAAATGGCACAAATGTAAGCATAGGATTCCATGAGAGCATACTCTGAGCTGTGATTTCTCATGGGAGACTCCAAATCTCAGAGGACTGAAATCATTTATCGTATGTTCTCTGACCAGAGTGAAATTTAGTAAGAAAACAATAGCAAGAATAAAAACACCTTTATGTTTAGAAATTTAGAAATTAAGATAAACATTTCTGCAAATATGCATCAGAAAGGAAATCTATTTTGAAAGTAGAAAATATATTGGACTGAAGCACAATTAGCATATCTGTATTGAGGACACAGATAAGACCATGTTCAAAGAAAATATACCAATATAAAGTCATATATTAGAAAAAGAGAAAGGCTGTAGAATCAGTGAGTTATTTCAAGAAGTTATCATAGAAGAAATCTAAACCCAGAGAATGAAGATGTAAGTAAATGTAAAAGCAGAAATTAATTTTGTATATCACAAGCAGCAGAGAGAATTCACCTAGACAATACCTTGCAAGATAGATTCTTTGCAATACTGATCAATTAGAAGAAAAAGAGGAAGCACAAAAACATTGTCATAAATACAAAATGCTCATCCTTACAGATAATATTACAAAGATCATGATAACATGTTGTAAATAATTTATGCTAAAAAGCTTTTAAATTGAAAGATCCTAGAAAAATAAACTGACATAAGATAAAATAGAAAATTTAAGTAATTCTGTAGTTGAATCCATAACAAAGCTTCCTGTATTACTAAAGGTGGGCTAGGATCAAATTACTTAAAATCTCAGAGATTTAAAAGAACAAATATTCATTTCTTGCTCATGGTACCTATCTGTTATGGATTGTTGGGGTTGATGCTCTTCTCTACATCATCTTCCCCTAAGAATCAAGATTTATAGGGGCTTCCCTGGTGGCGCAGTGGTTGAGAGTCCACCTGACGATGCAGGGGACACGGGTTCGTGCCCTGATCCGGGAAGATCCCACATGCCACGGAGCAGCTAGGCCCATGAGCCATGGCCACTGAGCCTGTGCGTCCGGAGCCTGTGCTCCGCAACGGGAGAGGCCACAACAGTGAGAGGCCTGCGTACCGCAAAAAACAAAAACAAAACAAAAATAACACTCAAGAGGGCTTCCCTGGTGGCGCAGTGGTTGAGAGTCCGCCTGCCGATGCAGGGGACACGGGTTCGTGCCCCAGTCCGGGAAGATCCCACATGCCGCGGAGCGGCTGGGCCCATGAGCCGTGGCCACTGGGCCTGCGCGTCCGGAGCATGTGCTCCGCAACGGGAGAGGCCACAACAGTGAGAGGCCCGCGTACCGCAAAAAAAAAAAAAAGATTTATGGAGGTTCTAACTCCATGCTTCCATGATTGCAGGGGAAAGAGAGTTCTATAGTATCTTAAGTGTAAACTTAGTGCTTCTCTCTGAAAACAACATCTATAATGTTCACTCAATTCACTGGCCAGCAAGACAAGCTGTCTTGATCCTTGGGTTCAGAATTGCACAATTTCACCATATGCCTACAATTTCATTAAATGTAAATTCCCCAGTTAAAAAATTTAAGAGTATAGTAGATATAAAATTTATTCAAAGGTGTAGAAAATGTAGATAAAACAAACCTATCTGGAATAATTATGCTAATGATATAGTTGAAGGCAAAAATAGTTAATATGGACAAATAAAGGACATTTGTTCTAATGTTAATGAACTAAGGTCAATTTGCTGCGATAATATCACAGTTTTAAATATGCACGCATACAATACCATACATTCAAAATAAAGTAAAAAAAAAATTACTGAACTGAAAAGCGAAATAAAAAGATCCACAGTCATAGAGAGATACATTAATATACTTCACCCCATAAATGACAAGCAGAAAAAATTAAATGAAATAGACAGATTTTATGAAAAACACAATAAAGGAGTCTACTAGAAATTATAGAACATTGTGTTAAACAATGATAAAATATAAGATTTTTTTAGATAAATGATGTAAAACTTTAAAAAATAGCTCCATATGATGAGTCATACAATAAACCTCATCTCAATTCCATTACTTAAATCATCCAAAGAATTTTCTAGACTAGAGTGGAATAAGAAGAAATCAATAACAAAATGCCAAATAGAAAACCCCTAACTGGCGGGAAATTAAGTAATATACTTCTAAATAGCTTAAGAGTAAAGAAAGACATCACAAGGGAAACTAAAAACCATTTTGAGTTAGTTAACATTAAGTTATGATACATCAATCCTTGAAGGATGCACCTCAGCAGTATTTAGAGGAAGATCTGTCCCCAAAGTGTATACATTAGTGAAGAAGAATATCTGAAAAACAGTAATCTAAGCGTCTACATCAAGAACCTACAAAGTGAAGTTAAGTCAGATAGAGAAAAACAAATAGCGTATACTAATGCATATATATGGAATCTAAAAAAAATGGTACAGATGATCTTATTTTCAAAGCAGAAATAGAGACACAGATGTAGAGAACAAACAGATGGATACCAAGGGGGAAAGGGTAGGTGGGTTGAACTGGGAGATGGGGATTGACATATATACACTATTGCTACTGTGTATAAAATAGGTAACTAATGAGAACCTACTGTATAGCACAGGGAACTCTACTCAGTGCTCTGCAGTGACCTAAATGGAAAGGAAATCCAAAAAAGAGGGGAGATATGTATATGTATAGCTGATTCACTTTTGCTGTATAGTAGAAACTAACATGACATTGTAAAGCAAATGTACTCCAATAAAAAAAAAGAAATAAAATTAAAATAGTAGAAGAAAGGAAGTAAGAAAACAAGACCAGATATCTGCGAAATAGATGGCCTCAGCTGGGGATACTGAGTGGCTCTGCTCTTTTTCGTGTGCCTCTCATTCTCTATCAGCTGACCCTGTGGAAGGCTTTCATATTAAAGGCTGAGAGCAAAAACAAAAGTAAACCCAATCAGGCAAATGCTTTTCAAGTCTCTGCTTAAATAATTTTTGCTACCATCTCATATCCAAGCCAAAGTTAGAGTGGAAGTGTGCTGAAAAATTACCAGATAAGAATGTGGGTATAGAGAGAAGTGAAATATTAGTGCCTTCTGGCAAAGTTAGCCTGTGGAGTTAGGTATCGACATCTTCCAGTAGAAATGACTGGAAGGGGACAGATTGCTTCTGGGATGTTGGTAATAATCTGTTCCATGATTTGACTTTTGTTTTCTCAGGTGTATTTGTTTCTAAAAATTCATTGAGCTGTATATTGTTATTTGTAGGTATAGGTCACTTAAAAATTTCACTTTAAAAAATCCACAGTATAAAAAAATTTTTAATTAAAAATTATAGATGAAAATATAGTTACAAACATGATATATTACTATATGACCACAAGATTTATTAGATTTAAAAATAATTTTAGAATACAAGCCAAGTGTTGGTAAGGATTTGGATAAGAAATTTTATATGCTCCTGATGGCTGTTTTCCCTACTTAGAGATAATTTGTACAACCACTTAAGAAAGCAGATTTCTACTATCTACAAGTACTGGTCCATATGCCATATGACCTTGCAAATTCACATGTAGATATAGACAAAAGAACTTATTACATATGTGCACTAAGTAATTTGTACAATACTGGGCATACAGTGGCATTCTATACTAATATAATAAATGAAATACCACTATATACAATAACACAGATAAATTTAAGAAGCATAGTATTGAACCAAAATATCCAGGTCCAAAAGAGCATATATTATATTTATTCCATTTATATGAAGTTCAAAAGTCACCAAAACTAAACCAAAGTCTTAACACATGCCTACTGAGATGGTAAACCTCTGAAGAAATGCATTGTCATCATTGCCATAGAAGTCAGCATACTGTTAAATTTGGGCGGGAGGGTGGGGTACAATGACTGAGAAGGGGCACGAGAGGGGCTTTGATGGTGCTCATAATATTTCATGTATTTTCCTGGCTGGAGGTTACATGGGTTTTGTTTTGTGATAAATTATTGAGATTTACATTTTTGCTTTATTTTCTTTTCTCTATATGTGTATTCTCTATGTGTAACTATATCATTATTAAAATGGATACAAAATTCATGTGATTTGAATATGATTGGTGTTTTTTGGAGGTATTAGGGATGCATTTGGCAGGAGCTACTTTGAGGACATCAAAGATACTGGTAATATTTTATTTGCCAGTCTGTGCACTGCATCAGGAGTGTTTATTACTCTTCTTTTAAACTAAAAATATCCCTTAGATATACCAGGTTGGTATATTTGATATATTTCATAATGAAATACATTTTAAAAGAACATTTAGTCATGTATTTGCAGGTTAAAATATGCTTTTCTTCAAAATGCTGCCATAATTCTGTAATTCCACTAAAGTATTCAAGTAATGTAATCCAATCGTTCAATTTATATGCAAGCTGAATAATTATAATGACATATATGCAAATGCAATTAAGGGTGCTCATATATGCAAATAAGTATAACTTCCAACTTGATAAATATTTCAGTAATTCCGTAGTGAGGGTAGCATTTTTCAGGAAATGACTGCCTACTACATGTAGTGAAATTTATTATAATTGTAAATATTTCTTTTATGTATATTTTGGCATGGTAAAGATATGCAAGTTTTACTGGAGCTCTTCATACATCCTGCAATAATTGGCACTGTAAAACCTGAAGGGGTGGTGCGAAAGATTGGTCGTTCAATTAAATTATTTCCATTAGATTACAAACCTTACCTGTACAACTCACCTCTCAGCATTTGAAAATATTCAGGTCCCTGTCTCTCCATACCCCCCAAATTTCTATTTATTTATTTTTATCACATCCAAGACTTTTTTTCTTCATTAAAAACTTTTTATTATTATTACACAAAAGTAAACATTTCAGCAACATTTTTTTAATATAAATTTATTTAATTTATTTTTGGCTGCGTTGGGTCTTTGTTGTGGTGTGTGGGCTTCTCATTGTGGTGGCTTCTCTTGTTGTGCAGCATGGGCTCTAGGCACGCGGGCTTCAGTAGTTGTGGCAGGCAGTCTCAGTAGTTGTGGCATGCGGGCTTCAGTAGTTGTAGCTCACGGGCTTAGTTGCTCCGCGACATGTGGGATCTTCCTGCACCAGGGCTTAAACCCGTGTCCCCTGCATTGGCAGGTGGATTCTTAACCACTGCGCCACCAGGGAAGCCCCTCAGCAACATTCTTAACATTCAGTTTGGTATGGAAATGGTTTCCAGAGAAAATCAATCTATTGAATAGAAAAGGTACAAAGCTGAGGCTGGATCCAGGGTCTATGTCATATCCTTCTCCATAGCTGGAAAAGTAGCACAGACTCCAGGCATCACACTGAAAGTTCCTTTTTTTACATTTCATTAAAAATACCAAAATCCTCAGTATGTTTCTGTATTTCTTCTCTGCTGAAATAAAGAAAGGAAACGAACAGTTCATCAATCCAGTTTTTAAACTCACTGAAAAGAACGGATCCCTTCCTCTGCCGCTGGCTGAGAAATGCAGGGGATCCAGGGGAGCATGCCAAGACTTTTATGCTTTTGCTTCTTTCCCATTGTTTTTGCCACATCTACTGACTCTAACCATTTCTTCCCTAACTTTATTTATTCCTATATTTCTTCCCTCTTTCTGATTTAGTCACACCTGTGCTTTTGTTTGTTTCTTTCCTCAAAACTTAGGCAGCCTGGATATTTTTCGTGGTCCCGGATTATATATAAAACACTATGAATTAGTTAGTTAGTTATAGTCTTCATACTATGCCCAGATTTTCCTTGATTGTTTCCAAAGCAATGAGAACAATAAATTAGACAGAAACTTTGTACCTATATCTTCCATTATTTAAATATAATTATGTAGTCAGATTTTTAATTCTGAAAATATTATAAATATAAACCAGAACAAATTAAATGTATTATATTGTTTAAAAGGCTTTATTTAAAGACTTTAGCTTCATAAACTCATCATGTGGCATCTTAAAACATCTTGGGTAAAAAGAATCATCATCATCATCATCATCACAGAGAAAAGCTGTGGATGAAACTCTTATTTCAGAAAAATCATTCAGCAGAGAAATCTGTTCACTTCGGTTGAACACAGGTTTTCTAAATTTACTTGGCAAATTATTTTGTATTGCATAAAACTGCTTAGTGATTTTCCAGTTGATGCTTCTGAATGGTAAATGCTGACTTAAGTTCATGTACATTTCTGCAATAATTCTTATACTTATAAGTCACAATTTTGAACCACATAATAATGGTTATGATTCAGTTAAAACTCACATAACTCACTAAGCAATGACCACAAAATATGTTATTTTGAATTTAAAATTTTTCAATTTTAACATTTTACCATAAAATCTTTTATTTTACAAAGTGCCAAATAATAAATTGTGTTGCAGCCAAATTATTAAGATAGAGTAACAGGAAAATCATCTATCAGACCAATTATGAGTAGTACTACAATCCTTTTATTTGTCACAATAAACTAGAAAAAGAACAGGCTAGATTTCTTGGCATGAATACTAATTTATTCGCTCCACCCATAAGGACCAAATTAAAGTTACAACACAAATTAAAGCAGCAATTATGCTAACACATACAATTATTCATCTTTGAAATAAATGAGGTTGAAAGAGATAGATCTTGCTCTCAGTGCCCCAAAGCCAATTACTTAAATAGTTAAAAATCAATTTAAAATACTTAATAAAGCCTTTGTAAAACTAACTTATTTTTATTAAAAAATAAAAGACTGTGGGCTTCCCTGGTGGCGCAGTGGTTGAGAGTCCGCCTTCCAATTCAGGGGACACGGGTTCGTGCCCCGGTCCGGGAAGATCCCACATGCCGCGGAGCGGCTGGGCCCGTGAGCCATGGCCGCTGAGCCTGCGCGTCCGGAGCCTGTGCCCCGCAATGGGAGAGGCCACAACAGTGAGAGGCCCGCGTACTACAAAAAAAAAAAAAAAAAAAAAAAAAAAAAAAAAAAAAAGACTGTCATACACACTTGATTTCCTTCTGTGACAGAATGAGTGACAGGTAGCTCAACACGAAGTGCTCTTTAAGAGGAATTGCATCAAATTTGGTTCACTATCATTTTCCTAGGGCCTAGCAAAAGTTTTGGGCACTGTGTAAGTGCTCAAAAAAATACATTCAATTAGTGAACATACCTGGTAGATCAAAGCAAATGACCAAATAAAACTACCTTACTTCAACTACATTTATAATTCTACCATATAACACACTCATCAATAATCATGATAGGTTACTAATAGCCATAAAATATGCATATGTGTGTGCATGTGTACACACATACATACATAGGTACATACATATATATAATCAGCATAAGCATCTGGTAAGTTAATAAGCATATGTGATACATGCAGGCAGTAGCAAAGTTCTCTCAGGAGGGAACTGTTCTCACCTAGAAAAATCAAATGTACAATCTTAACATATAATTGATCAGAACTGGAGTAGTCCTATAAATACTTGGTCTAGTCCTATAAAATACTTTTCAGAAGGTTGATTGGAGATGTTAACGTGTGAACCTCAACATAGTATCATTCACAAGAGTGACAGGTCAACCTTAGAATTCTAGAGGACATGGCATCACCAAAGAAAGTCTTATAGGCACCTGTTCGGAAAATATGCAGATGTCTTGTCCAGCAAACACAAGCATGTTTTGCCATAGTTTCATATTGTGAAGAAAAGCATAGAAATTACACAACTAATTTTTTTTGTTTGAAGTCCACGTTCATAAGAATTGTTTGGATAATTGACGTCTTGGAAAGTTTGCCTACAGATAGACAATGCCCTCTTCAGATCAATGCGACATTTTGGTCTTCATGAAATATCCATTTATAGATACCTGTATATCCGGCTCGTAAATGTTACATAGCATTCTATTAATTCTGGACAGAGATAAGATAGAGTTTCAGGGTATAAGTCTGAGAAACAGGTCCTAGATAATGATCATTTCACCAAAATAAATATCCTCTGGTATGGATATGACTAGACAATCAACGAGACTTTCTGAATGACCACCCTTCCCCTACCTATGACCTCCATTTCAAAGAACACCTATCTTTCAATGTATTTCTTTTCTCTTACTAGACAATTGTTAAGGGTAATTTTATGTTCATAGCAAAATTAAGCAGAAGATACAGAGATTTCCCTTTTGCTGCCACATACACACAGCCTCTCCCACTATCAACATCCCGCACCAAAGTGGTGCGTTTGTTAGAATCCATGAACCTACATTGACACATCATTATCATGCAAAGTTCATAGTTTACATTAGGGTTTACTCTTGGTGTTGTACATTCTATGGGGTTTGACATGTATAATGACACGCATATAGTTTTCTACTGTAATAAATAGTTTCACTGACCTAAAAATCCTTTAATTCCTGCTTTTTCCCTAAACCCTGGTAACTACTGATCCTTTTACTGTCTCCATAGTTTTATCTTTTACAGAATGTCATATAGTTGGAATCATATAGTAAGTAGCCTTATCAGACTGATTTCTTTCATTTAGTAATATGCATTTGTTTCCTCCATGTTTTTTCATTGCTTAATATCATTTCTTTTAGAACTGAATAATATTCTATTTTCTGGATATATACCATAGTTTATTCATCCACTCACCTACTGAAGCATATCTTGGTTGCTTCCAAGTTTTGGCAATTATATATAAAGCTGCTATAAACATTTGTGTATAGGTATTTCTGTGGACCTAAGTTTTTAACTCATTTGGGTAAATACCAAGGAGTGCAATTACTGGATTATATGGTAAGAGTATGTCTAGATTTCTAAGAAACTGCCAAACTGTCTCCCAAAGTGGCTATATGATTTTGCATTTCCACTAGAAATGAATGAGAGTTCCTCTTGCTCCACATCCTATCCAGCATTTGGTTTGGGGGAGTTCTAATAGGTGTGTAGTGGCATCTCATCGTTGTTTTAATTTGCATTTCCCTGATGATATATGATGTTAAGCATCTTTTAATATGCTTATGTGTCATCTGTATATCTTCTTTGGTAAGGTGTCTGTTTAGGTCTTTTACCCATTTTTTACAGTTGGGTTGTTAATTTCTATTGTTGACTTCTAACTTTGTATATTTTGATTGAGCCCTTTATCGTATATGTGTTTTGCAAATATTTTCTCCCAGTCTCTGATTTGCTTTCTCATTCTCTTGACAGTCTTTCTCAGAGCAGAAGTTTTAAATTTTAATGAAGTCCAGCTCATCAATTATTTATTTCATGGATCACGCCTTCAGTGTTGTATCTAAAAAGACATCACCATACCCAAGGTCATCTAGATTTTCACCTATGTTATTTTCTAGGATTTTTATAGTTTTGCATCTTACCCTTAGGTCTATGATCAATTTTGAATTAATTTTGTAAAGAGTGTAAGGTCTATGGCTAGATTCATTTAAAAAATTTTTTTTTGCATGTGGATGTCCAGTTGTTCTAGCACAATTTGCATTTCTTTTCCCTTAACATCTTTATTGGAGTATAATTGCTTTACAACGTTGTGTTAGTTTCTGCTTTATAACAAAGTGAATCAGTTATACATATACATATGTTCCCATATCTCTTCCCTCTTGCGTCTCCCTCCCTCCCACCCTCCCTATCCCACCCCTCTAGGTGTCCACAAACCACCGAGCTCATCTCCCTGTGCTATGCGGCTAGTTCCCACTAGCTATCTATTTTACGTTTGATAGTGTATATATGTCCATGCCACTCTCACTTTGTCACAGTTTACCCTTCCCCCTCCCCATATCCTCAAGTCCATTCTCTAGTAGGTCTGTGTCTTTATTCCCGACTTACACCTAGGTTCCTCATGACTTTTTTTTTTACCTAAGATTCCATATATATGTGTTAGGATACGGTATTTGTTTTTCTCTTTCTGACTTACTTCACTCTGTATGACAGACTCTAGGTCCATCCAGCTCACTACAAATATCTCAATTTTCTTTCTTTTTATGGCTGAGTAATATTCCATGGTATATATGTGCCATATCTTCTTTATCCATTCATCCAATGATGGACAATTAGGTTGCTTCCATCTCCTGGTTATTGTAAATAGAGCTGCAATGAACATTTTGGTACATGACTCTTTTTTTTTTGTGTGTGTGTGTGTTACGCGGGCCTCTCACTGCCGTGGCCTCTCCCGTTGCGGAGCACAGGCTCCCGACGCGCAGGCCCAGCGGCCATGGCTCACGGGCCCAGCCGCTCCGTGGCATGTGGGATCTTCCCAGACCGGGGCACGAACCCACGTCCTCTGCATCGGCAGGCGGACTCCCAACCACTGCGCCACCAGGGAAGCCCCATGACTCTTTTTGAATCATGGTTTTCTCAGGGTATATGCCCAGTAGTGGGATAGCTGGGTCATATGGTAGTTCTATTTTTAGTTTTTTAAGGAACCTCCATACTGTTCTCCATAGTGGCTGTATCAATTTACATTCCCACCAACAGTGCAAGAGTGTTCCCTTTTCTCCACACCCTCTCTAGCATTTACTGTTTCTAGATTTTTTGATGATGGCCATTCTGACCAGTGTGAGATGATATTTCATTATAGTTTTGATTAGCATTTCTCTAATGATTAATGATGTTGAGCATTCTTTCATGTGTTTGTTGGCAAACTGTATATCTTCTTTGGAGAAATGTCTGTTTAGGTCTTCTGTCCTTTTTTGGATTTGGTTGTTTTTTTTTTGTTGTTGTTATTGAACTGCATGAGCTGCTTGTAAATCTTGGAGATTAACCCTTTGTAAGTTGCTTCCTTTGCAAATATTTTCTCCCATTCTGAGGGTTCTCTTCTGCTCTTGTTTATGGTTTCCCTTGCTGTGCAAAAGCTTTTAAGTTTCATTAGGTCCCATTTATTTATTTTTGTTTTTATTTCCATTTCTCTAGGAGGTGGGTCAAAAAGAATCTTGCTGTGATTTATGTCATAGAGTGTTCTGCCTATGTTTTCCTCTAAGAGTATGATAGTGTCTGCCCTTACATTTAGGTCGTTAATCCATTTTGGGTTAATTTTTGTGTATAGTGTTAGGGAGTGTTCTAACCTCATACTTTTACATGTACCTGTCCAGTTTTCCAGCACCACTTATTGAAGAGGCTGTCTTTTCTCCATTGTATATTCTAGCCTCCTTTATCAAAGATAAGGTGACCATATGTGCACGGGTTTATCTCTGGGCTTTCTATCCTGTTCCATTGATCTTTCTGTTTTTGTGCCAGTACCATACTGTCTTGATTACTGTAGCTTTGTAGTATAGTCTGAAGTCAGGGAGCCTGATTCCTCCAGCTCCATTTATCATTCTCAATATTGCTTTGGCTCTTCGGAGTCTTTTGTGTTTCCATACAAATTGTGAAATTTTTTATTCTAGTTCTGTGAAAAATACCATTGGTAGTTTGATAGGGATTGCATTGAATCTGTAGATTGCTTTGGGGAGTAGAGTCATTTTCACAGTGTTGATTCTTCCAGTCCAAGAAAATGGTATATCTCTCCATCTATTTGTATCATCTTTAATTTCTTTCATCAGTGTCTTATAATTTTCTGCATACAGGTCTTTTGTCTCCTTAGATAGGTTTATACCTAGATATTTTATTCTTTTTGTTGCAATGGTAAATGGGAGTGTTTTCTTAATTTCACTTTCAGATTTTTCATCATTTGTGTATATGAATGCAAGAGATTTCTGAGCATTAGTTTTGCATACTGCTACTTTACCAAATTCATTGATTAGCTCTAGTAGTTTTCTGGTAGCATCTTTAGGATTCTCTATGTATAGTATCATGTCATCTGCAAACAGTGACAGCTTTACTTCTGCTTTTCTGATTTGTATTCCTTTTATTTCTTTTTCTTCTCTGATTGCTGTGGCTAAAACTTCCAAAACTATGTTGAATAAGAGTGGTGAGCGTGGGCAACCTTGTTTTGTTCCTGATCATAGGGGAAATGGTTTCAGTTTTTCACCATTGAGGATGATGTTGGCTGTGGGTTTGTCATATATGGCCTTAATTATATTGAGGAAAGTTCCCTCTATGCCTACTCTCTGCAGGGTTTTTACCATAAACGGTTTTGAATTTTGTCAAAAGCTTTCTCTGCATCTATTGAGATGATCATATAGTTTTTCTCCTTCAATTTTTTAATATGGGGTATCACGTTGATTGATTTGTGTATATTGAAGAATCCTTGCATTCCTGGAATAAACCCCAGTTGATCATGGTGTATGACCTCTTTAATATGCTGCTGGATTCTGTTTGCTACTATTTTATTGAGGATTTTGCATCAATGTTCATCAGTGATATTGGCCTGTAGTTTTCTTTCTTTTTGACCCCTTTGTCTGGTTTTGGTATCAGGGTGATGGTGGCCTCATAGAATGAGTTTGGGAGTGTTCCTCCCTCTGCTATATTTTGGAAGAGTTTGAGAAGGATAGGTGTTAGCTTTTCTCTAAATGTTTGGAAGAATTCGCCTGTGAAGCCATCTGGTCTTGGGCTTTTCTTTCTTGGAAGATTTTTCATCACAGTTTCAAATTCAGTGCTTGTGATTGGTCTGGTCATATTTTCTATTTCTCCCTGGTTCAGTCACGGCAGGTTGTGCATTTCTAAGAATTTGTCCATTTCTTCCAGGTTGTCCATTTTATTGGCATATAGTTGCTTGTAGTAATCTCTAATGATCCTTTGTATTTCTGCAGTGTCAGTTGTTACTTCTCCTTTTTCATTTTTAATTCTATTGATTTGAGTCTTCTCCCTTTTTTTCTTGATGAATCTGGCTAATGGTTTATCAATTCTGTTTATCTTCTCAAAGAAGCAGCTTTTAGTTTTATTGATCTTTGCTATTGTTTCCTTCATTTCTTTTTCATTTATTTCTGATCTGATCTTTATGATTTCTTTGTTTCTGCAAACTTTGGGGATTTTTTTTGTTCTTCTTTCTCTAATTGCTTTAGGTGCAAGGTTAGGTTGTTTACTTGAGATGCTTCCTGTTTCATAAGGTAGGATTGAATTACTGTAAACTTCCCTGTTAGAACTGCTTTAGCTGCATCCCACAGGTTTTGGGTCGTCGTGTCTCCCTTGTCATTTGTTTCTAGGTATTTTTTAATTTCCTCTTTGATTTCTTCAGTGATCACTTTGTTATTAAGTAGTGTATTGTTTAGCCTCCATGTGTTTGTATTTTTTACAGATTTTTTACTGTAATTGATATCTAGTCTCATAGTGTTGTGGTCGGAAAACATACTTGGTACGATTTCAATTTTCTTAAATTTACCAAGGGTTGATGTGTGACCCAAGATATGATCTATCCTGGAGAATGTTCCATGAGCCCTTGAGAAAAATGTTTATTCTGTTGCTTTTGGATGGAATATCCTATAAATATCAATTAAGTCCACCTTCTTTAATGTATCATCTAAAGCTTGTGTTTCCTTATTTATTTTCATTTTGGATGATCTGTCCATTGGTGAAAGTGGGGTGTTAACGTCCCATGATATGATAGTGTTACTGTTGGTTTCCCCTGTTATGGCTGTTAGTGTTTGCCTTATGTATTGAGGTGCTCCTATGTTGGGTGCATAAGTATTTACAATTGTTATATCTTCTTCTTGGATCGATCCCTTGATCATTATGTAGTGTCCTTCTTTGTCTCTTGTAATAGTCTTTATTTTATAGTCTATTTTGTCTGATATGAGAATTGCTACTCCAGCTTTCTTTTGATTTCCATTTGCATGGAATATATTTTTCCATCCCCTCACTTTCAGTCTATATGTGTGCCTAGGTCTGAAGTGGGTCTCTTGTAGACAGCATATATATGGGTCATGTTTTTGTATCCATTCAGCCAGTCTGTGTCTTTTGGTAGGAACATTTAATCCATTTACATTTAAGGTAATTGGCAATATGTACGTTCCTCTTCCCATTTTCTTAATTGTTTTGGGTTTGTTATGGTAGGTCTTTTCCTTCTCTTGTGTTTCTTGCCCAGAGAAATTCCTTTAGCATTTGTTGAAAGCTGGTTTGGTGGTGCTGAACTCTCTCACCTTTTGCTTGTCTGTAAAGGTTTCAATTTCTCCATCAAATCTGAGTGAGATCCTTGCTGGGTAGAGTAATCTTGGTTGTAGGTTTTTCTCCTTCATCACTTTAAATATGTTCGCACTCCCTTCTGGCTTGCAGAGTTTCTGCTGAAAGATCAGCTGTTAACCTTATGGGGATTCCCTTGTGTATTATTTGTTGTTTTTCCCTTGCTGCTTTTAATATGTTTTCATTGTATTTAACTTTTGATAGTTTGATTAATATGTGTCTTGGCATGTTTTTCCTTGGATTTATCCTTTATGGGACTCTCTGTGCTTCCTGGACTTGATTAACTCTTTCCTTTCCCATATTAGGGAAGTTTTCAATTATAATCTCTTCAAATATTTTCTCAGTCCCTTTCTTTTTCTCTTCTTCTTCTGGGACCCCTATAATTTGAATGTTGGTGCATTTAATGTTGTCCCAAATGTGTCTGAGACTGTCCTCAGTTCTTTTCGTTCTTTTTTCTTTATTTTGCTTTGCAGTAGTTTTTTCCACTATTTTATCTTCCAGGTCACTTGTCCGTTCTTCTGCCTCAGTTATTCTGGTACTGATTCCTTCTAGAGTATTTTTAATTTCATTTATTGTGTTGTTCATCATTGCTTGTTTCCCCTTTAGTTCTTCTAGGTCCTTGTTAAATGCTTCTTGCATTTTCACCATTCTATTTCCAAGACTTTGGATCATCTTTACTATCATTATTCTGAATTCTTTTTCAGGTAGACTGCCTATTTCCTCTTCATTTTTTAGGTCTGGTGGGTTTTTACCTTGCTCTCATCTGCTGTGTGTTTTTATGTCTTCTCATTTTGCTTATCTTACTGTGCTTGGGGTCTTCTCTTTGCTGGCTGCAGGTTCGTAATTCCCATTGTTTTTAGTGTCTGTCCCCAGTGGCTAAGGTTGGTTCAGTGGGTTGTGTAGGCTTCCTGGTGGAGGAGACTAGTGCCTGTGTTCTGGTGGATGAGGCTGGATCTTGTCTTTCTGATGGGCAGGTCCATGTCTGGTGGTGTGTTTTGGGATGTCTGTGACCTTATTATGATTTTAGGCAGCCTCTCTGCTAATGGGTGGGGTTTTGTTCCTGTCTTGCTAGTTGTTTGACATAGTGCATCCAGCACTGTACCTTGATGGTCATTTAGTGAAGCTGGGTCTTTGTGTTGAGATGGAGATCTCTGGGAGATTTTCACCATTTGATATTACATGGAGCGGGGAGGTCTCTTGTGGACCAGTGTCCTGAAGTTGGCTCTCCCACCTCAGAGGCACAGCACTGACTCCTGGCTGGAGCACCAAGAGCCTTTCATCAACATGGCTCAGAATAAAAGGGAGAAAAAATAGAAAGGAGGAAAGAAAGAAAGAAAGAGGATAAAATAAAAGAAAATAAAGAAAATAAAGAATGGTAAAATAAAATAAAGTTATTAAAATAAAAAATAAAAATTATTAAGAAAAAAATATTTTTAAATGTAAAAAAAATGGACAGACAGAACCCTAGGACAAATGGTGAAAGCAAAGGGATACAGACAAAATCTTTCCCGGAAACATACACACTCACATAAAGAGGAAAAGTTGAAAAAATAATATATGTTGCTCCCAAAGTCCACCTCCTCAATTTGGGGTGATTCGTTGTCTATTCAGGTATTCCACAGATGCAGGGTACATCCAGTTGATTGTGGAGTTTTAATCTGCTTCTCCTGACTCTGCTGGGAGAGATTTCTCTTTTTCTTCTTTGTTCGCACAACTCCCCGGGTTCAGCTTTGTATTTGGACCCACCTCTGCTTATAAGTCACCTGAGGGCATCTGTTCTTTGCTCAGACAAGACAGGGTTAAAAGAGCCGCTGATTCAGGGGCTCTGACTCACTGAGGCTGGGTGGAGGGAGGGGTATGGATGCGGGGCGAGCCTGCGGCAGCAGAGGCAGCAGGACGTTGCACCAGCCTGTGGCGCACCGTGCGTTCTCCCGGGGAAGTTTCCCCTGGATCCTGGGACCCTGGCAGTGGTGGGCTGCAGAGGCTCCTGGGAGTGGAGGTGTGGACAGTGACCTGTGTTCGCACATGGGCTTCTTGGTGGTGGCAGCAGCAGCCTTAGCATCTCATGCCGTCTCTGAGGTCCGTGCTGTTAGCCGCGGCTTGCGCCCATCTCTGGAGTTCCTTTAAGCAGCGCTCTTAATCCCCTCTCTTCGCGCACCAGGAAACAGAGAGGGAAGAAAAAGTCTCTTGCCTCTTTGGCAGGTCCAGACTTTTCTCCGGACTCCCTCCCAGCCAGCTGTGGCGCACTAGCCCCCTCAGGCTGTGTTCATGCCACTAACCCCAGTCCTCTCCCGGCATCCGACTGAAGTACGAGCCTCAGCTCCCAGCCCCAGCCCGCCCTGGCGGGTGAGCAGACAAGCCTCTCAGGCTGGTGAGTGCCGGTTGGCACTGGACCTCTGTGCGGGAATCTCCCCACTTTGCCCTCTGCACCCCTGTTGCTGAGCTTTTCTCCGCGGCTCCGAAGCTTCCCCCCTCTGCCACCCGCATTCTCCACCCACCCACAAAGGGGCTTCCTAGTGTGTGGAAACCTTTCCTCCTTCACAGCTCCCTCCCACTGGTGCAGGTACCGTCCCTATTCTTTTGTCTCTGTTTTTTCTTTTTTCTTTTACCCTACCCAGGTACATGGGGAGTTTTTTCCTTTTGGGAAGTCTGAGGTCTTCTGCCAACGTTCAGTGGGTGTTCTGTAGGAGCAGTTCCACATGTAGATGTATTTCTGATGCATCTGTGGGGAAGAAGGTGATCTCCACCTCTTACTCTTCAGCCATCTTCCTCAGCTCCCTAGCAGCATTTGTTGAAGAAGCTACCTTTTCTCCATGTGTTGTCTTTGTCCCTTGTCAAAGATCAGTTGACTATACTTATGTGAGGATGTATTTCTTCTTAGTCTCCAGTTAATCATTTCCTTTACAAGTACACTAGAGACTGTGACATACTATCCTAATACTTTTTCAGGATGGAAGGACTTATTCTTATAGCTGCTTGGAAGTGCTGCTGGCAAACAGCCTTCAGCTGTCAGCCTTCTTTGAGGTTGGTCTTAGCTGAAGTGAGTGGCTTTGCACAAGGGTATGAGTCCTTCCTGAGGAGGTTCAGACCCAGTGAACGATTAGCACAGTGTGAATAATAAGGCAGACCCCTTTGCCCAACTCGGGTTAACTCTGAAGTGCCCTGTAGACTCAGTTTTCCCTGAGACTGTGGCTAAGGCCTTTGTTGAGAATTCATTGAAGTCCAACTTCTCTCTTGCCTAATCATTCTTATTTCCCCACCCTTTCATATATGTTGATAAGAAGAGCATGCCCTAGTAAACTTCCTGTGTGTTAACCTTTATTTCAGAATTTGCTTCCCAGGAACCAAACCTGTGATAATTGGCTAAATTATGGCCTGAGTCTTCATTGGGATGCCACTATTTATGGAAAAATATATCATTAAAGGGACAGAGACTTTAGGTACTTGACGGAATGTTTACTATGTTTTCAGGCAAAGACACTGGATGAAGTAAAGATGTGTCTTGGCCTATATTCCTATGGTAACGTTTATTTTTGTTACTTTCTATTTTTTTAATTTATTCAGTCATTGCCAAATCTGTTTCCAGAAGATTTTGGTGGTTTTCAAAAGACTCCTCGTGCTGAAACATAACTTACTTGGGAAAAATAGATTGAAGAAGAGGATTCACAAACCTGAAGTACTTAATGAAACAGCTAACCCTGTTTCCCACTCTGAAACTTGAGGAACTGAAACATAATTTGCATGTTAAGTTTCACTGAACAAGAATTTTTTTTTTTTTTTTTTTTTTTTGCAGTACACGTGCCTCTCACTCTTGTGGCCCTTCCCGTTGCGGAGCACAGGCTCCGGACTTGCAGGCTCAGCAGCCATGGCTCATGGGCCCAGCTGCTCCGCCGCATGTGGGATCCTCCCGGACCGGGGCACGAACCTGTGCCCCCTGCATTGGCAGGCAGACTCCCAACCACTGCGCCACCAGGGAAGCCCAGAACAAGAATCTTAAACATCATTTTATAGTTTGACTTGGAGAAAGCAGGCCTGATGTACTGCTTCATATTTTAATAATTTGTGATTTTAAAAAAATTGTCATGATCTTTATTGTTACATATTGAAATATATTTGCATAATCTTTAAATACTATTTAAATTTTTCCATGGTCCTGATTTTGCTGAAATACTGACAAATCACAAATATATTTTAAAATTCTGACAAATCATTACGTATCCTACAGCAAGTTCCTGCGCTATCCTCTAGAATATCACTTCCTTGAATTTTAACTGGATTATGTTTAACTTTCCAATTTATCAGAAACTTTACATGTTATTTGGAATTACTGTATTACTTGTAACTTATTATATTTATTTATTTTAATCACTAAAAAAATTATCCAGTAATGTAATGAATGTATCTTTCCCCTCATGAAAAATATAATATAATTATATATTAATGGTCAATTGAATAAAACAGCTCAGATGGTTACTACAGGTACACATTAAAGCTTATTGATAATTATTAATTCATAATATGGGTTGTGACATCCTTGAAATGGTACTCTTCAGATTTCCAACGCTAGGAAGCACAGTTTGCTGACAGCTCCCACTGCCACCCCCTTTGGACCCATCATCATATCATGATCACTCCAAGGCCACACTTTCCTGGATTGCTCCTGGATGATTGACTGCAGGTCCATCTCTGTGGGCTATGGGGTTCCTATAACAGGGGGCTTTGACTAGCAGATTTCCCATAGGTCTAGCCAAAAATTTCTTAGTATTGTGCTTCAGTCTGAGAGTCTTCCTACTCAATCCTCTTCCCTCCTGTTCCTCTTTTACAAACGGCAGTCCTGCCTCAGGGTCTGAGAGCTCTCCCCGCCTACTCCTGCTTCTTTGATCTTATATCCATGACATTTTCTGTTTATATGAATGCATTAGTCAGAGAACAACACCCAGTTCTGGTAGATTAGGAAGCTACCTGGGAAATCACGTTTGGGTAAAAAGGCAAATGGAAATAGACTAAAGTAATAGACAAAGTGATTTCATTTTTAAGGTTCAAAGTCTAAGGAAGTTCCCAAGATTTTGTGAAAACTTAGGTAGTAATTATCTAGTGTTCTTTATGGTATTTGATTTTTCCATATTGATTCATAGATCTTCTTTATATTTTTTCATATTGTCCTTTATTTATAGTCCTTACTAATTCTGAATGCTAACCTCTAGTTACTTATATAAGTATTAATATATTTTTTCAGATTTTGTCTTTTATTCTCTCTTTCTTCTGGAGCCTGTACTGGGTACATACTCATGTTCTGGCTTATTGTACAGCAGAAAGTTTCAATGCATGTCATCACTATTATATCACACTATATATACTACATAGAATTTTAGTACTTATAAATTTGAGGTACTTTTTAAAAATTTTAAATATGACATGAATTTGTAGACATAATTAGATCTTTTACATGGTTCAACTTTTAAATTCAAATCTTCTATATTTTTCTATCAAGTTCATGAATGATTTTAATTAGAGCATTTCTTGTGTTTACAAGGTGAAATCTTAAAAAAAAATAACATTTTATCATTTTTAAATTATCTATGTCAATAGGAATACAAAATAAATCATACAAATGAATTAAATGTTGAAATTTATATGAACTCATAAACCTCTAATTACAATTTTTGTTGTGTTCATCAAAACAATGCTTTAATTCTAGATTATTAACTTATGATAGATATAGGTTACAAATGCAATTCCCCAAATAACTTTATAATTGTGAAATGAATATAGCTTTTAGAGAATCTGTAGATTAATATGTAGATAAAGCAATAAAGCTATTAAAAACTCTAATGAATTAGTAGAACTGAGGGAAAGTACAGACTCCCAAAAATGTTCCATGAATGTTAGGCTATTAACACAAATTTATCTCTAACAGAGCCTCTATTTCTCTTTTTAGAACTGTCTACAAAGCCTCTTGTTGACATAAGTTACATTTATTGGTCATAAATATGTTAATGTGAATTATTTTAATATACTTTTATCTCCATGAAATCTAAGATCAGAGGAAATGTGGAAAGTTATTTGGATTAACTTTCATATTTCTGCTTAATGTGCTAGTTCTGAAACACCATGATCTATTCTAGAAGGCTAAAATGATACAAAGGTATGACATAGGTGCCTGGGGCAGAGGATAGGAGTAGGTGGAGATTAGGGGCAGAAGAAATTATACAGGAAGAAACTGAAGAAAAACATTTTTTTTATTTCAACAGTTAAGAGACTCAATTTCTCTTTTCTCCCTCATGCATCTTTTGGTAAGTTTTATATTAGATCTAGGGTTCAGCTGGGCTCTATCAGTAACTTAGCTCAGATGCAATATGGGCTAAATGGAATTTTGTGGGAAACAACTACTAGGCATAACATTGTGGTACACCTTTGAGAAAACATATTTAGAATCCCAACTAGCAGACCTATAAATACAATTTTAATAACAAAACTTGTCTATAAACTAGGAGTTTTTCACCTAACTAAAATAAATACTGCTTTTCTTGAAAGCAAGAGATAACTCTTTTAAACATTTTCTTTATATTTCTGGAATGTTTCAAACTTTGTTGTGAAGCATTATAGATCCCCTGAAGTACTATGAGATAGTTTTTCTCACCGGATAATATGCTTAGAGTGGGTTGCTATTGTGGCAAAATAAATGATGTCTGAATGTACTGGCATTTAAAACTGTAAGAGCAAGGCCATAGGTTTGTTTTGTAGTTATGACTCAGCCATACTGTATAAAATGAGTGTCTATTCATTACAATATGCTTTAAAATAATATTTAAATGAGAAACGATGTGCACTCACTCCCTCTTGTGAGAGCACCAGAATCACAACTAACTGCTGAACAATCATAGACAGGAAGACACTGGAACTCACCAAAAAAGATACCTCACATCCAAAGACAAAGGAGGAACCACAATGAGATGGTAGGAGGGGCGCAATCAATAAAATCAAATCCCATAACCACAGGGTGGGCGACTCACAAACTGGAGAACAACTATACCACAGAAGTTCACCCAAGGTTCACTCAAGGTTCTGAGCCCCACATCAGGTTTCCCAACCTGGGGGTCCAGCAATGGGAGGAGGAATTCCCAGAGAATCAGACTTTGAAGTCTAGCAGTATTTGATTGCAGGATTTTGACAGGACTGGGGAAAACAGAAACTCTACTCTTGGAGGGCACACACAAAGTAGTGTGTGCATCAGGACCCAGAGGGAAGGAGTAGTGACCCCATAGGAGCCTGAACCAGACCTACTTGCTAGTGTTGGAGGGTCTCCTGCAGAGGTGGGGGGTGGCTGTGGCTCACCACAGGGACAGGGACACTGGCATCAGAAGTTCTGGGAAGTACTCCTTGGCATGAGCCTCCTGGAATCCAACATTAGCCCCAGCAAAGAGCCTGTAGGCTCCAGTGCTGGGTTGCCTCATGCCAACCAAACAACCATCAGGGAAGGAACCCAGCTCCACCCATCAGCAGACAAGCAAATTAAAGTTTTACTGAACTCTGCCCACCAGAGCAACACCCAGCTCTACTCACCACCAGTCCGTCCCATCAGGAAGCTTCCACAAGCCTCTTAGATAGACTCATCCACCAGAGAGCAGACAGCAGAAGCAAGAAGAACTATAATCCTGCAGCCTGTGGATGAAAACCACATTCACAGAAAGACAGAAAAAATGGAAAGGCAGAGGACTATGGAACAGATGAAGGAAAAGATAAGACACTAGAAAAGCAACTATATGAAGTGGAGATAGGCAATTTTCCAGGAAAAGAATTTAGAATAATGATAGTGAAGATGATCCAGGACCTCAAAATAAGAATGGAGGCAAAGATTGAGAAGATGAAAGAAACGTTTAACAAAGACCTACAAGAATTAAAGAGCAAACAGAGATGAACAGTACAATAACTGAAATAAAAAATGCACTAGAAGGAATCAATAGCAGATAACTGAGGCAGGAGAACGGATAAGTGACCTGGAAGCCAGAATGGTAGAATTCACTGCCACAGAACAGGATAAAGAAAAAACAATGAAAAGAAATAAAGACAGCCTAAGAGACCACTGGGACAACATTAAATGCACCAACATTCACAATACAGGGTTCCTGAAGGAGAAGAGAGAGAGAAAGGAGCCGAGAAGTTATTTGAAGAGATTGTAGTGGAAAATTTCCCTAACATGGGAAAGGAAATAGCCACCCAAGTCCAGGAAGTACAGAAAGCCCCAGGCAGTATAAACCCAAGGAGAAAGAAGCCGAGACACATAGTAATCAAATTGGCAAAAATTAAAGACAAAGAAAAATTATTAAAAGCAACAAGGGAAAAATGACAACATACAAGAGAGCTCCCATAAGGTTAACAGCTGATTTCCCAGCAGAAACTCTACAAGCCAGAGGGAGTGGCATGATATACTTAAAGTGATGCAAGGGAGGAAGCTACAACCAAGATTACTCTGCCTGGCAAGGATCTCATTCAAATTCGATGGAGAAATCAAAAGCTTTACAGACAAGCAAAAGCTAAGAGAATTCAGTTCCACCAAACCAGCTCTACAACAAATGCTAAAGGAACTTCTCTAAGTGGGAAACACAAGGGAAGAAAAGCACCTACAAAAACAAACCCAAAACAATTAAGAAAATGGCAATAGGAGCATACATATCTATAATTACCTTAAATGTGAATGTATTAAATGCTCCAACCAAAAGACACAGGCTTGCTGAATGGATACAAAAACAAGACCCATATATATACTATCTACAAGAGACCCACTTCAGACCTAGGGACACATACAGACTGAAAGTGAGGGGATGGAAAAAGATATTCCATACAAATGGAAATCAAAAGAAAGCTGGAGTAGCAATACTCATATCAGATAAAATAGACTTTAAAATAAAGAATGTTACAAGAGACTAGGAAGAACACTACATAATGATCAAGGGATCAATTCAAGAAGAAGATATAACAATTATAAATATATATGCACCCAATATAGGGGCACTTAAATACATAAGGCAAATGCTAACAGCCATAAAAGGGGGAATCAACAGTAACACAATAATAGTGGGGGACCTTAACACCACACTTACACCAATGGACAGATCATTCAGACAGAAAATTAATAAGGAAACACAAGCTTTAAATGACACTATAGACTATAGATAGATGTAATTGATATTTATAGGACATTCCATCTGAAAACAGCAGATTACATTTTCTACTCAAGTGCACATGGAACATTCTCCAGGATAGATCACATCTTAGGTCACAAATCAAGGCTTGGTAAATTTAAGAAAATTGAAATCATATCAAGCATCTTTTCCAACAACAACACTATGAGATTAGAAATAAATTACAGGGAAAACAATGTAAAAAACACAAACATATGGAGGATGAGCAATATGTTACTAGATAACCAAGAGATCACTGAAGAAAGCAAGAAGAAACTAAAAAATAACTAGAAACAAATGACCACAAAAACACGATGACCCAAAACCTATGGGATGTAGCAAAAGCAGTTCTAAGAGGGAATTTTATAGCAATACAATCGTACCTCAAGAAACAAGAAAAACTCAAATAAAAAACCTAACCGTACACCTATAAGTACTAGAGAAAGAAGAACAAACAAACCCGAGTTTAGTAGAAGGAAAGAAATTGTAAAGATCAGAGCAGAAACAAATGAAATAGAAACAAAATAAACAATAGGAAAGATCAATAAAACTAAAAGCTGTTTCTTTGAGAAGAAAAACAAAATTGATAAACCTTTAGCCAGACTCATCAAGAAAAGAGAGGAGAGCACTCAAATCAATAAAATTAGAAATAAAGAAGTTATAACACACACCATAGAAATACATCAAATAAAGCATCACAAAAGACTACTACAAGTAACTCTATGCCATAAAATGGACAACCTGGAAGAAATGGACAAATTCTTAGTAAGGTATAACCTGCCAAGACTGAACCAAGAAGAAACAGAAAATATGAACAGAACAATCACAAGTAATGAAATTGAAACTGTGATTAAAAATCTTCCAACAAACAAAAGTCCAGGAACAGATGGCTTCACAGGTGAATTCTATCAAACATTTAGAGAGGAGCTAACACCCATCCTTCTCAAACTCTTCCAAAATATTGCAGAGGAAGGAACTCTCCCAAACTCATTCTGTGAGGCCACCATCACCCTGATACAAAACCAAAGATACTACAAAAAAGAAAATTACAGACCAATATCACTGATGAATATAGATGCAAAAAGCCTCAACAAAATAATAGCAAACAGAATCCAACAACACATTAAAAGGATCATACACCATGATCAAGTGAGATTTATCTAAGGAATGCAAGCATTCTACAATATTTGCAACTCACTCAATGTGATACACCATATTAACAAATTGAAGAATAAAAACCATATGTCCATCTCAAGAGATGCAGAAAAAGCTTTTGACAAAATTCAGCACCCATTTATGACAAAAACTCTCCAGAAAGTGGGCATAGAGGGAGCCTACCTTGACATAATAAAGGCCCTATTTGACAAACCCACAGCAAACATCATTTTCAATGGGGAAAAACTGAAAGCATTTCCTCTAAGATCAGGAACAAGATAAGGATGTCCACTCTCGCCGCTATTATTCAACATAATTTTGGAATTCCTAAAGATGGCAATCAGAGAAGAAAAAGAAATAAAAGGAATACAAATTGGAAAAGAAGAAGTAAAACAGTCATTGTTTGCAGATGACATGATACTATACATAGAAAATCCTAAAGATGCCACCAGAAAACTACTAGAGCTAATCAATGAATTTGGTAAAGTTGCAGGATACAAAATTCATGCACAGAAATCTCTGGCATTCCTATACACTAACAACGAAAGAGCAGAAAGAGATTAAGAAAACAATCCCATTTGCCAATAGAACAAAAAGAATAAAATACCTAGGAATAAAGCTACCTAAGGAGGTAAAAACCTGTACTCAGAAAACTATAAGACTCTGATGAAAGAAATCAAAGATGACACAAACAGATGGAGAAATATACCATGTTCTTGGATTGGAAGAATCAATATTGTGAAAATGACTCTACTACCCAAAGCAATCTACAGATTCAGTGCAATCTCTACCAAATAACCAATGGCATTTTTACAGAACTAGAACAAAAAAACTTAAAATTTGTATGGGGGCAAAAAAGACCCCGAATAGCGAAAGCAATCTTGAGGGAAAAAAACAGAGCAGGGGGAATCAGACTCCCTGACTTCAGACTATACTACAAAGCTACAGTAATCAAGACAATATGGTACTGGCACAAAAACACAAATATAGATCAATGGAACAGGATAGAAAGCCCAGAAATAAACCCACACACCTGTTGTCAACTAATCTATGACAAAGGAGGCAAGGCTATACAATGGAGAAAAGACAGTCTCTTCAATAAGGGGTGCTGGGAAAACTGGACAGCTACATGTAAAAGAGTGAAATTAGATTGCCTAACACCATACACAAAAATAAACTCAAAATGGATTAAAGACCTAAATGTAAGACCAGACACCATAAAACTCTTAGAGGAAAACATGGGAAGAATACTCTTTGGCATAGATCTCAGTAAGATCTGTTTCAACCCACCTCCTAGAGTAATGGAAATAAACAGAAAAATAAACAAATGGGACCTAGTGAAACTTCAAAGCTTTTGCCCAGCAACGGAAACTATAAACAAGATGAAAAGACAACCCTCAGAATGGGAGAAAATATTTGCAAATGAATCAATGGACAAAGGATTAATCTCCAAAATGTATAAACAGCTCATGCAGTTCAATATTAAAAACACAAACAACCCAATCTAAAAATGGGCCGAAGACCTCGATAGACATTTCTCCAACGATGACATACAGATGTCCAAGAGGCACATGATAAGCTGCTCAACATCACTAATTACTAGAGAAATGCAAATCAAAACTACAATGAGGTATCACCTCACACTGGTCTGAATGGGCATCATTAGAAAATCTATAAACAACAAATGTTGGACAGGGTGTGGAGAAAAGGGAACCCTCTTGCACTGTTGGTGGGAATGTAAGTTGATACAGCCTCTATGGAGAACAGTATGGATGTTCCTTCAAAAACTAAAAGTAGAATTACCATATGACAGCCATCCCACTATTGGGCATATACCCTGAGAAAACCATAATTCAAAAAGGCACATGCACCCCCATGTTCATTGCAGCACTATTTACAATAGCCAGGTCATGGAAGCAACCTAAATGCCCATCGACATATGAATGGATAAAGATGTGGCACATATATACGATGTAATATTACTCAGCCATAAAAAGGAACCAAGTTGGGTCATTTGTAGAGATGTGGAAGGACCTAGAGACTATCATACAGAGTGAAGTAAGTCAGAATGAGGAAAACAAATATCGTATATTAACACATATATGTGGAATATAGAAAAATGATACTGATGAAATGGTTTGCAAGGCAGAAATAGAGACACAGATGTAGAGAACACACAAGGGGGGAAAGCGGGGTTGGTGGGGGTGGTGGTTTTGGTATGAATTGGGAGATTAAGATTGACATATATACACTAAAATGTATAAAATATATAAGTAATAAGAACCTTCTGCATAAAAAATAAATAAAATTCAAAAAATTTTAAATGAGAACAGAAGCACAATTTTAAAAAGCCTCTTCAGATTTAATCTGATAACTGAAATACAATTACAGTGTTGAATTTGAACTTTCTTTTTAATTTATGTGTAAATTAATTTTGCAGAAGGAAAGAGTGTCCCATTTCAATCTTACTTTTTGAGATATACCATATCATATTTAGGAAGTATCATGGACACTTTCATGCCCAGGGTGTTTTTAAATAAATCTCATCTCATGAATCATTGATCTTAAAGAATTAGAAAACATCTCTAGTGTGAGCAATTAGATCTCTTTTTATTGTGGATTTTTGGTTCAATAGGCATGAAATTCTATGGCATGGATTGTGAGTTATAGTACTCCTGGGTCCTTACTCCACTGACAAATTCTGATGTTTCCAAAATGAAACCCCAGCTTCATATTCAAATTCTTCTCTGTTCAATGATCCTTGTAATGCATTTTGATGTTTCAATCTCTCAAGTGTTGGTTGAGTACAGGTTTAAAGAATACTATCAAATTTTCCATAGATATGCAAAGAAAAAGGTACACAATTCAATGCATTGTACAAAGAAAGATGAATAGATTGATGCAGAGTTGGATGCACTTTACATAGATAATCAACTTGCTAATTTTAGCCAATATTGAGTGTTAGGAATACACATTCCTGTCCACTGAGCTTGTACATAGACATGTGATTATTTCTGGCCAGTGATATGTGAGTAGAAGAAATGCGTACTACTTTTGGACTAGGTATTTCATTTTTGATGGTCAATTTTCTGTCTCCCTCTTCTTACACCACAGTAATTGTGAAACATGTGTCAGAATGAAGCATCCAAACAGCCTGGTTCTGTTTTACAGCTTTGAGCCAAGGCTTCCACTCTTAACCCACACTAGGCATGGAGGATAAATAAGAAATAAACCATTTTTGTTAAAACTACCAAGCCCAAATCTGATAGCAAAACTTAGCCTATCTTGGCTAATACAAATAAGAAGGGGTAGTTATTATTTAAGGAATATGAGAAAATATTTCTTTTTTCCTAAATAAAGAAACCCTCTCTTTACTGGTCAAAATTTGTCACACCAGTATTTTACACCATCTGAAAAATCACATAATTTTTCTTAAATGATCTTTAAGTCAGTTTGGTAGGCATTTGCATTTTTATGTGCATTAATATCAGCTTATTGAAATACCAGTATTTGGGCTAGATTCAGAAAAAAAAAATTAACCCAAGCTCTTTATTTCGTAAAGATAACCGAAGTTAAGAGATTTGTCCATGGTTACTCATAATAATAAAAGTGTACGATAAAAACCTACTTTTTCAGGAAACCAGTTCACAGTTCCATTCCTTACACTATATTTTCTTCACGTCACCACCTAGCCTTGCATTTGGAGCGCAGCCTGGGAACCTTGTGCAGAAAGAAGTGTGCTGGGAGGTAAGAATTCCTAAAGAATGAATTTGGAGATAGACAAGAGAGGTATAGAAAAGGGAAATGGTAGAACAAACTCTATATCACAACATTTTTGGAGCAAATGCCTGCATTTTTATTTTTCTATGCAAGTCACACAGCTATGGTTCCAAAGGGACTCAAAGTGGCTGTAGAGTCCTCAGGTTCACATCTCATGTGAGTCACAGCCTATTTCTCAATCATTTCAATAGCTGTTATAAGTAAAATCACATATTAGACTTCTAAGCAGATTGATGTACATTTCAGGATCCATTCTACAAAACTTCAGGCAAAATTCTGTTTTTCCCTTTGATAAATTTTGGCTTTGTTTGTCTAGCCTTTATTTTTTTTTCCAGTGAATATGTCTGATGTATAAGCAAATTTTTTTTTAACTGTGCTTCTGTTTTAGAAGAAAAGATATCCTGATTCTTTCAAAACAGCCTCAAAATAATGATCTGGGATAAATTACCTTTTCTAAAAGTTACTGAGATTTTTAGATAAAGTGTAATATGAAAGCACCCTGTTAAGTTTTATTACCACTTATCAGGATCAGGCTACACATGGTATGGTATCTGTGCTTTGTTTATCTCTGTTTTAATAGGCATTTCATTGACATTTTGATAGACTCCTCCAGTGCTTGAGGTTACTAAACTCTGTACTTTAGGTTATTACAGTGAAAGCAATGCAATTAAAAACACTCCTTTGATCGTGCATTATTCACTTATTTTTAGCTTTGAATATATTACAATGGAAAAATTTTAAAAGCCAAGGTTTTAGATAAGTTTGAGGCCACATTCCTAAATGATAATAATAAACCTCCTATAATTATTTCTTTAATACTGCAATTTGGACATTATGAAACGTAATTTTCACTGATTGTCACCAAATGTGTACAAACATTTTCAGCTGCCATTGTTCAGATTTGCCTTTCTTCTTTCTTGAAAGGAGGGCAAAGTATGGGAAAACTACTGTTTTTGAGCCAAAAGTTTTATATCCTTGCAAATCTGGCAAGGATTTCAGCTTCCAATAAAGTTTTTCTCACATTAAACTTGATTTTTCTGTTATTTTGCTGAGATAATAGTTCATTCATTCTGTAACAATGAAACAGTGAGCTGACTGACGTTCATAACTTGTATTAACAGCAATGATCCTAATACCTTTCATTTATCAAGATTCTGCTCTATTTCAAATTCTGTATTATAAATTCTTTATATATGTATATAAGTTTGTGTGTGTTGTGCTTAAACCTTACAACAAATTAAGAGTCAGGTAGGATTATTTTCCCTCTAAGTGAGGATACTTGCTTAAACTAGCTAAAATCACCTCACTAATACATGGCAGAGCCAGAATTCAGATCTAGCACAATCTCACTCCAGAATTATGCTATGATACTTTACTACCTTGCCTTGCATAAGACTGTTTTAAAAATTATATTTAAACATTTATAATGAATACCTAATATTTCTGGAGCTTTTACTTTGTGCCAGGTGCTGCTAGCACCGATTCAAATGTATTAACTCATTACTTCTCACAGCATCCCTGTTTTATTTTACAGACATGAATGGTATAGAGAGGCTGTAGAATTTGCTAACCTAATGCAGGTACTCATTGATGGAGCCAGGATTCAAACTGGTTGCAGAATCCAGGCTCTTATCCATCATATTTACACTGACCCTCATTTCTAACATATTATCTTAGAGAGGAAAACATTTTCATGAACATTGGGTTGAGATCTCCCTTCCAGAATTAGAATGTGCTGTATTAATTTTCTATCTGTTCACACTCGTATCTTTTCATTTCTAATCTTTTCATCCTTCTCTGAGCCCAATATACCCAATCTGTATTTTTCATCTTGTCTGCTAATTCTTCTAAATGTAGTGTTGATCTGAAGTCTTGTTTTAAAAATAAAAATAATTTTGAGGCTACATGTCTCTTTAGTGAGTAAGGATGTCATGAATATACAGCAATTTCTGCCAAGGATGCAGAAGGGTGGAATTGTGGTTCAGCTGTCACATATTTACTATAACAGATGTAAATTCTTATCTAAATTTAAACAGAAATGCTTTAAATAGCTCATATATTTATCCTTGATAGTGTTAGTCTAGCGCTATCTAGGCCCCACGATTCTAAATTGTAGGCTTCTACCTGATCTTAAATACATAACCAGTTTTTTCACAGTCGTTGTTAGGGTCTGTCTGAGCATCTGCCTCAGGAAACCAATCCCTTTAGGAGTGCAACCTTGCCTTCTCTTTGACAATTCCACTATCTTTAGCTTGAAGACAGTTGCCCTTCTCTATGATGATGACTTTCTACCATAAGGATGACTTACCTGAATAGTCCTGGATTCTTTACTCTGTGTTTCACAATTCCCAAATAGCATCCCTGGCTTGCCAGATTGAATTTCCTCCAGCAGCTCTGATTGTGGCCTCAGTCTCTTGTTATTTCATGTGCTACGCAAGTGACATTGTTCATAGAACTTTCATCAGCGTTAGCATACGTTTTCAGACATCAATAACTTGTCATGTCTGCTTTGAATGTGCTGCTCAGAGCCAAACAAAATTTCAGTGCAGAGCCCAGGGATAATTTCTCATTCCCTCACTGAACTTTACATGAGGCTTCTGTTACTATAGTCAAAAGTGGCATTGGGCTTTGTAGCAGCCATAACATTTATGGCTCATTATGAATTTGCACTTAAACAAAACCCATGCAAGAGTTACTGTAAAGACAAAAGTCTTCCTTTATGAACTTAGTTATTAAATTTAATATCTAGATGCACATCAACACCTTTATGCATGTTAAATATTAATAATCACATTTTAATGCTTTTATCTTATACAATTTTTTAAAAATTTAGATTCTATCCGTCACTGAGCCACTATCTCTCTTATATTTGTGTCCTCTACAAATATGTTGAAGTTAGTTTGCATTGAAATGGACAGGGTCAAATCAGAGTTCTTTGGCATCCCCCAGGACTGGCATCCATCCAGCCTGACTTTGTACCATTGGTACCAATTGTACCAATCAATTATCCTTAAACACTGGTTGTCAACGAGACCACTAGCTGCTAGCGATTCCACTGATGCTAGTTAGCAAGTATTTACTGAGTGTTTGCAAATGTTCCCATTCATGATCATGTAGCAGTGGTGGTTTCCTTTTTTACTCATTGGGGAAATAACTTCAAATGGCAATCTTAATTTGGTTAATAATGTTATATTCCCTTAAGTGTCTAGAATTAAAGGCAAATCTAATAAAGAGGATTTAAACTGCTGGCTGTCTTTAAAGTGAGAGGTGAATGCTCAAGCCGCTGGCCTGAGCTTCAGTTTCCATCTCCAAGGATGGCAATAATCATTCTGTTTGGATATCCATGCCAGAGGGTCAAGTCATGATAGGATTTCACTGATCCATGCATGATCTCTCTCTCACTTAACTCATACCCAGCAATGTTGTGGCTAAAATCCGTCCCTCCCCAAGTAAGCAGATCAAGGCACATGTGGTATGAAATGGTAGGCAAATATGCAAAGTTAGACAGTTTGCCATTTGCAGACTGAGAAAATGCTGGATTTGTTATCAATATGAATTCTGACATGTTTAGTCATGGGAAAAGAGATTTGTTTTTTCTGATGTATGTCAATATCTTACTGAAAAAAAATTGGAAAAACGTATAATATGTAAGAAGGCACTAATGGACTCCTACTCCTATTCTGCTGGTAGTCACCTTATTACAACTAAGTCCTGTGGTTTTCTTATGTTATATGAGTACATTGAAATGCTACATACTAATAGTAATAAGCAATAAGAAGTTAAAACTTGAAGTCATAAATTAAACCGCTAAGAAAACATAGTCATTTTCTCTTCTGAAAGAATCTTTTCATGTTTTTGAAACTCAGTAAAAAGTATCTAATTCAGATTCAGGATTCACAATGAACACAAATGCCCAAGATACGTGGGAAGAAGGAGCCAGGGACACTGCCACACCTTTTCTTTAGAAGTACCTTGGTTTGCACCTCTCTTGTTCCCCCTGACTCCCATCATGCCTTCATTGGAAGTCTCATCAAGAAGGGTAGTCTTGAGGTAATATCTATATTTCCCTTATTAGCTTATTTTGTGGAAGCAAAGAAATTAAAATTTATTTTTCCCTAATGTTGACCTATATTACTAATGGTACCAGATATTATATACACTTAATTATTTTGCCTCAACCCAGCTAAGTGCAAGAAGCATCAAATCATATTTATAGCAACAAGCATAAGCACAGATATGGATTATGGATTGCAATATTCTTAATGTTTTGAAACTTATGTTCTATCATTATATTGAATTCATCATTATCTTTACGATCTATTTTTAATCAATGCCTTTTTAAATTTAATTTATCAGCTTTGTGTCAGATTAATGAGTTTCAAAGGCTCACAGAGTCCATGACTCATAATACTTCTATTAACTCCTTGCTTTAGGGTAGATGTTTCATGCTAAACAATAGCAATTAGATTCTTCTGATTTTTATGGTGTAAATGTTGGAATTCATTCTCTAATAGCTACTTATATTTATTTACAGCTCTTTACAGCAATGTTTCCACCAATCCAGTTTTACAAATGAAAGATCAGTGAGGTTACGTGCCTTGCCCAGCATCACCCAGTAGGTGAATTAAAAGCTGAGATTAGAATTTCAAATTTCAATTGCTCTGTGAGTCACTGAACCATGCTGCCTTGGAAAGCATTAAAGGATTTCTTTGGCAATTTTTAAAAACCTTCAAATTTCACGATGAGTTTTAAATATTATTTTCGAGGGGACTCCCTTATTATAACATTTAAATGCAGTAAATATACATAACCAATTCAATATCAGCTGTTTTAATTAACTGATTTATAACAAAATTGTTAGTAAAAAATTTACTAGCAGTTTAATTCTGACTATAAATTTAGATTATAGAAACAAATTAATTTGTCTTTTTGTTTTATAAAATAATATGAATTGTTCACCAATAATGGTCTGTGAAGTTGCTAAGTAGGAATATAAATGTTCTTTTACCCAATAACTATGTTCAATTTTTATTAAATATATTTACAGCAGATTATGTTATGGTAAAGAGGATTCCAGGCTTGTAGATTACAAATTTGGAACCAATTTTCATGCATAAAAGGCTAACGCATTAATGAACTGAGTTTTAACAGATGACCTCTAATTAAAAATACATCATGTATCATAAAGTACATTTAAAAGCTACTGTGAAGTGAACCCATTTTTGTGTGAATAATTATACTCCTTAATGAATAACTTAATAACATATAGTATGATTGAGAAAAAATTCCTACAGCACAATCATTGACTCACAGAAGATAAGCTCCAGAAGATATTAATGCCTTTCAGGAGTCCTGATTGTTGAGCAGAGATCAAACATTTATCTATTCATTTATTCAGGAGGCTTAAGTTTTTGCTTTGACTGAGATAGCACATCTTCCCTAGATAGACCTCCTCTGTGTTTCATTGTATCTGAAGTTTACTTTGCCCATCACTCACAGAATCATCTAATTCTGGAACTAAAAAAATTTAGGATTGTTTGACCTATCCTTTCACTTTTCAATGAGGAAGCAGAGTTGTAAAGAGGTAGAGTTATCTTCCACAGGTTACACAGTGAGTCTATAGTTTTGTCACTTTCTACAATTTTCGCCTATGTTCTGAGTGACTGCAGGAGGCATGATTTTACTAAGAGCTCCCTTCCCAGTTTCCTGGCCTTGTTTCTTTCACAGAGATATTTTTTGTTTTTTCTTAAAAGCCGTATGATGCAGGAGAGTGGTTTCAAAGCTGGCAAGTTAATTTTCTAATTTATAAATTAGGAAAAAGAATTCCTATTTCATAGTACTGTCATAGGATTACATTAATCAATATAAACTACCTTGCTAGCAGCTGCCTTCCTCTTAGCCTGTAACTCTTATGCAGGATACAGATTTTTTTTAAATTATTTATTTTTGGCTGTGTGGGGTCTTCATTGCTGCGCACGGGCTTTCTCTAGTTGCGGTGAGCGGGGACTACTCCTCGTCGCGATGCGTAGGCTTCTCATTGCAGTGGCCTCTCTTGTTGTGGAGCATGGGCTCCAGGCACGTGGGCTTCAGTAGTTGTGGCACACAGGCTCAGCAGTTGTGGAGCACGGGCCCAGCTGCTCCGCGGCATGTGGGATCTTCCCGAACCAGGGCCCGAACCCGTGTCCCCTGCACTGGCAGGCGGGTTCTCAACCACTGTGCCACCAGGGAAGCGCCAGAATACAGAATTTTTTTCGGAAAGGGCACATGTGGATACTTTCACAATACAGGTCTAAAAATGACCAAGAGCTCTCCACATGATAACTTTTCATGAACATTAGAGCTTGGGTTTCACACATGTTTTGTGTACTGTTGGATTCTCAGATATTTCCTTTTTTAATACTAGTGAAAACACTGATCAAAGTATTAAACATCTGAAAAACTGACAGAATCACAGAGTTTATATCGTTGCCTTTTCTTCTACCTATAAAATATAAAAGGATTAGAAAAGATATCAGATAATTAATTCTTGGTTGTCATGAGAGGGTAGCAGTCCTAAGTTAGAAGGATAATCAGCACTCTCTCAAAGCCTCAAAAAATGCAGAAAAGGAAAAGTTTATAAGGAGATAAAACCTTAGATATATTTCAGAAATAATATATTTATTTTTATGTAATGAGTATCATTATATGGTCATCAGTGTTACTGGAATGAGAGGGTTATATTAATGAATAGTTACTTTTTGGTGTATAATTGAGTTCTGACCAACATACAATACATATTTAAAGTGTACAACTAGATATGTATATACTCAGGATATCATCACTAAAATCACTAAATCAAGATAATGAACATATTCATCAACCTGAAAAGTTGACTCATGCCCCTTTATAATTCCAATCTTCCACTCCCCTCTGTCTGTCCCGGGAAAATGAATGATTTGTTTTCGGTCACTACACATTGTTTTCATTTTCTAGAATTTCATATAAATTAAATCATTCTGTATGTATTATCTTTTTCTTCTTTCATTTAGCATGGCTATTTTGAGATTCACCAATCTTGTTGTTCATATCAATAGTCCATTTTTTCACATTGCTAAGTAGTATTCCATTTCATAGATATACCACAATTTGTTTATCTGTTCATAAGATGATGGACGTTTGGGTTTCCAGTTTGAAGTTACTACAAATTTTTTAAATTTATATTACAAATACAGTTGCTATATTACTGTATAATAATTTTAGTAAACTTATGCTTTCATTTCTTTGGGATAAATACTAAAAACTGGAAAAGCTGAATCATGATATCTGTATGATACTTTATGAGGAAACTGGCAAACTATTGTACAAAGTGGATATACCATTTTTCATTTCCACCAACAGTGTATGAGTTTGTTACTCCAAATCCTCACTAACACTTGGTATGGTCAGTCTTTTGAATTTCAGCCATATTAATAGTTGTGCAGTGGTATTTCACTGTGGTTTAACTCCCATTAATCTAACTAGTGATATTGAGCATCTTCTCAGACGCTCATTTGTCATCTATTTAGCTTCTGTGGTAAAGTGCTGTTCAAATCATTTACCTATACTTTAATGTATTAGTAGTATATTTTAAGAGTTGTACCTCTACATATTCTGCATATAAGTTCTTTATCAAATATATGATCTACAGATATTTTCCACATTCTAAAACTTGTCTTTTTATTCACTTAATAGTGTTGTTTAATGAGCAGAAAATTTTAACTTTGATGTACTCCAGTTTACCATTCTTTTCCTTTTATGGGCCATGTTTTTATGTCATGTAATACATCTTGGCATTGCACAAGGTCACAAAGATTTTCCCCTATATTTAATTGTACAAGTTTTAGAGACTCATGTATTGAAGTTAGGACTATGATCTAATATGTGCTAAATTTTGAATATTCTTCATTGTTTTGTGTATGGATATCCAAATGTTCTATCGCCATTTGTTGAAAACTCTATTCTCTCTGTACTGAATTTTCTTTGCATCTTTGTGAAAAATTAGCCATTCGTATATGTATAGGTCTATTTCTCGGCTTTCTATTCTGTTTCATTAATATGTTTGTCTATCTTGTCTTGATAGTTAAATCTTGCAATCAAGTGGTTGTCCTCCAGATTTGTCTTTCTGTTTCTGAGTTGCCTTTGTATTCTAGCTGAATTTTATTTACAAATGAATTTTAGAAACAGCATGTCAAAATCCTACTGTTAAGGTCATTTGATTCTGGAAGGTTTTCTTCTTAAGGATTTTTAATTACAAGTTCAATTCTTTGAGAGATATAGGGTTTTCACACTCTCACACTTTGCTATAGAGTACTATGTTAACTGAATTTGTTTCTTTTATTATTTTTCCAGCACTTTCCTGCTGTCACTCCAACTTATTTTTGATTGCACTGTTTCCCATGAGGACTATAATTTTTTTTCTTCCACATGTAATATGCTTTTTCTCTCTGGCTTCTTTTAAGATGTTTTCTTTATCAGTGATTCTAAGTTTGATTATGATGTTTCCTAATGTAGTTTTTTGTCATATTTCTTGAGCTTCATAAATATAGTTTTAAAGTTTTCATCAAATTTGGAAAAATTTTGTTCATTGTTTCTTTAATATTACTCTCCTGATTTCTCTTTTCTCCTTTGGGGAATTCTACTTTAATTTTCCCCACAGCACACTAATGTTTAATTCGTTTCAGTCATTTTGGCTTTGTGTTTGATTTTGAATTATTTAGATTGCTATGGTTTTGGTTTCTTCTTTCACAGTTTTAAACCTGCCATTAATCCCATCCATAGCTACACTATGAAATAATTGAATAAAAATAACTATGAAAAAACATAAAGTATAAATATTATTCTTTTGTCTTTTTCTATGGTTTGAAACCATGTCAAGTAATCTAAGCTTCCACATTTCTGCCATCCAACAAAGGCAACCAAGAATGTTTAAAGTATTTTTGAAAACTATCAATACGTATACTTCAAAAAGATAAGCAATTCATTGTTTTTGTACAGAATAAGGTAAGTGTGTAATTTAATTTTCTACCACTAATTATCAGTAGTAATGTATCAATAGTCAGATTATGATAAGAAAGGGATGCCTTCAAGTTTTTCAACACTGAGTTAAAACATTGTTTATTTTATAAATTATAAAAAAATAAGTTATATCCTCTTATGAAAAATTTATAATAGAAACAAGTTTTAGAACTTGCCCATCCAATAGTAAAATGGATACTATGCAATTCAAATTAAAAGGTTACTGAAGTTCTCTAGGGAAAACAAGTTATAGAAAAATAAATACATCTCATAAAAGAAGGAGTTGTCAGTTTTGCCTCCATGCTCTAGGAAATGTAAGGGTATTTAAGCAAATATAAGTCTTATTTATGAGTGACAAAAAAGAAGTCAAAATACAAGTAGATCATGACTAAATGGTGGTTCTACAAGACCCATAAATTTAGCAGTCTTCTTTGTTCTTTTGCTTCTTTTCTCTCTTTTCTGATCTCCAAAATATGATGGTTCAAAATCCAAGATGGTAGATAAAGCTGTTCATTCCAGGCAACAGGTGCGAGGAAAAGGGAGAAGTGGGAAAAGACCGTTTATAAGATTTCCTGGAAGCTGATGTATATCACATTCATTTACATGTCAATGTTACCGGCCAAAACTTGGTACCAGGCTGCACTAACTGCAAACAAGGTTGGGATTTGCAGATATTCTAATATGAGAAACAAGAACAGATACTAAAGTAGAAAACAAGCAGCCTGTGCAATAACATGTTTAGGGGAAAAACCAACCCACCGTCCACAGTTTAGTCATATTATTTATTTAAGGCATTTCACCTCAGAGGACCTGATACTTGGGATTATTCTAAAGAAATGTTTCTGCTACTATGTTAGACTCCCTAGTAAGAGAGCCTAGGATACCCTTTAGGGTGATTACAGTTCACCACAGTAAGGAGTCTTATTTCAAGCATGAAAGCCAGAACTTTGCTAAAAACTCCTTGCAAATTTTAAAGGATATGCTTAAAGGAACTCAACACCATATCAGGTATAAAATATATATGGTTATGAATAAGCAGTAAATTTTTATTATAAAATCCCACATATACGTATAATTTTCACACACACAAAAAAAAACGTTCAAAAGACAGGGTTTTATTTTAAATCCATTGGCTGATAAGAGTTGGAAAGATAAAATACATATTGTGTTTCATAACAGCAACAAAAAAAAGAATTGTAGTAATGGCCGTTTTTGTACCACCTACATGTTGCTAGACACTATGCTAAGTACTTCACATACATTTATAAACTTATCATGTTTAACAACCCTGACAGGTAAATATTATGTTCATTTTTTTTTTTTTTTTTTTTTTTTTTTTTTTTTTTTTTTTTTGGCGGTACGCGGGCCTCTCACTGTTGTGGCCTCTCCCGTTGCGGAGCACAGGCTCCGGACGCGCAGGCTCAGCGGCCATGGGTCACGGGCCCAGCCGCTCCGTGGCATGTGGGATCTTCCCGGACAGGGCACGAACCCGTGTCCCCTGCATCGGCAGGCGGACTCCCAGCCACTGCGCCACCAGGGAAGCCCTATTATGTTCATTTTTACACATAAGGGCAATAAAGTAAAGAGGGTTTGAATACTTTCATGAAATAAAATGGAAATGCTATGCCTCCAAGACAACAGCCGTACCCATGGTTGAAAGGATATTTAGTACCTCACATTCTAAAATGACTTCTTTCTAACATTTAAATGTATTATTAAAAAGAATTTGAGGACTTGACCTCAATTGGTAAAATTGTACTAGTTCTTTCAAACAATATATGTGTTAAGGGAATAGTCCAGATAACTCTGTCTTTTTTCCAGGAAGTATAAATTATAAAGATATGATATTCACTGAAATCTAGAGAAAATGAAATACATTACTATACTGGGACATTTAACTTTCAGAAATTTTATGCTTTTTTTATTGAACTGGAAATTGAGAGGAGAAAATTCATTTACCAAGTCTTACTTACAGCAAGGCTATTTCAGAGAATGAATGAGAAGTGTGTGTATGAAAATTGGAAATAAAATGCAAATGTAGCAAAAATATACAATTTAGTTTGATTACAGTATAGGTCAGCTTGGCAGATGAGCTGCTTGAAATAGATGAGCAAGATTGTATGAGTTAATTCTGTGGCGTGCTGAGACATAACTGTCAGTGTTTCTATTGTGCTGCACCAGGAAGCACATAATTACTGCTGTTATTATGGAAGATGTAAATGTGATCTCCTAGCAATATGCTAAACACCGTCTCTCTTGAGCACGTATCTGCTTCAATTGGGAAGGTTTTTATTCAAATAAAAAATGGCAAATAAAATAAAAAAGTAGTAAAAGTACAATTTAATTCCAAAACTATATATATATATATATATATATATATGATTTAAGCTAATCTTGATTTTTAAGTTTAATTCCTAGTGACTGAGTGATATAGGACAGTCTTACTTTCTAGATATTAATACCTTGATTTTAAAAAAGCTATAAATAAAAAAACATGTATAATAAATGATATCATGATAATTTTAATTATTAAGTACCTATTTGTTACTTTAAAATGTATTATCTGTAGCTTTCCTTTAAAACACAAGTTGTTCTAGTGTGTATAAACAGCACAATTTGATTGAGAGATACTAGTTAAAATGAAATCCAGGGCTTCCCTGGTGGCGCAGTGGATGAGAGTCAGCCTGCCGGTGCAGGGGACACTGGTTGGTGCCCCGGTCCGGGAAGATCCCACATGCCGCGGAGTGGCTAGGCCCGTGAGCCATGGCCACTGAGCCTGTGCATCTGGAGCCTGTGCTCCGCAACAGGAGAGGCCACACGGTGAGAGGCCTGCGTACTGCAAAAAAAAAAAAAAAAGAAATCCAAAAATTTAAAGAAAAACACATACGTAAAGATAAGGCATATATTACCTACAAAACAAAACACTGAAAAATATAATTGAATAAATCAGTACATGAATTGTATTCTAGACATAAGTCTGCTGTATTAAGTGAAACATTCTATGGACATTATTGCAATTTTTTGTCTTGGTTCATTCAACACATTTTTTATGTGTGAGGCAACATATCAAGCTTTTCATCCAAAACCTAGATAAAGTAAATTAGATAACATTAAAAATTTTATTTTATTTTTTAACATCTTTATTGGAGTATAATTGCTTTACAATGGTGTGTTAGTTTCTGCTTTATAACAAACTGAATCAGCTATACATATACATATATCGCCATATCTCTTCTCTCTTGCGTCTCCCTCACACCCTCCCTATCCCACCCCTCTAGGTGGTCACAAAGCACGGAGCTGATCTCCCAGTGCTATGCGGCTGCTTCCCACTAATTATCTATTTTACATTTGGTAGTGTATATATGCCCATGCCACTCTTTCACTTCGTCCCAGCTTACCCATCCCCCTCCCTGTGTCCTCAAGTCCATTCTCTACATCTGAGTTTTATTCCTGTTCTGCCCCTAGGTTCTTCAGAACCATTTTTATTTTTTTTATTTTTTATTTCTTTTAGATTCCATATATATGTGTTAGCATGCGGTATTAGTTTTTCTTTTCCTGACTTACATCAATCTGTATGACAGACTCTAGGTCCATCCACCTCACTACAAATAACTCAGTTTTGTTTCTTTTTGTGGCTGAGTAATATTCCATTGTATGCATGTGGCACATTTTCTTTCTCCATTCATCTGTCGATGGACATTTAGGTTGCTTCCATGTCCTGGCTATTGTGAATAGTAGTGCAATGAACATTTTGGTACATGTATCTTTTTGAATTATGGTTTTCTCGGGGTATATGTCCAGTAGTGGGATTGCTGGGTCATATGGTAGTTCTATTTTTAGTTTTTTAAGGAACTTCCATACTGTTCTCCATAGTGGCTGTATCACTTTACATTCCCACCAACTGTGCAAGAGGGTTCCCTTTTCTCCACACCCCCTCGAGCATTTACTGTTTGTAGACTTTTCGATGATAGCCATTCTGACTGGTGTAAGGTGATGCCTCATTGCAGTTTTGATTTCTCCAATGATTAGTGATGCTGAGCATCCTTTCATGTGTTTGTTGGCAATCTGTATATCTTCTTTGGAGAAATGACTATTTAGGTCTTCTGCCATTTTTGGATTGGGTTGTTTGTTTTTTTGATATTGAGCTGCATGTGTTACTTGTAAATTTTGGAGTTTAATTGTTTGTCAGTTGCTACGTTTGCAAATATTTTCTCCCATTCTGAGGGTTGTCTTTTGGTCTTGCTTATGGTTTCCTTTGCTGTGCAAAAGGTTTTAAGTTTCATTAGGTCCCATTTGTCTATTTTTGGTTTTATTTCCTTTTCTCTAGGAGGTGGGTCAAAAAGGATCTTGCTGTGATTTATGTCATAGAGTGTCCTGCCTATGTTTTCCTCTAAGAGTTTTAAAATGTCTGGCCTTACATTTAGGTCTTTAATCCATTATGAGTTTATTTCTCTGGACACTGTTAGGAAGTGTTCTAATTTCATTCTTTTACATATAGTTGTCCAGTTTTCCCAGCACCACTTATTGTAGAGGCTATCTTTTCTCCATTGTATATTCTTGCCTCCTTTATCAAAGATAAGGTGACCATATGTGCATGGTTTATCTCTGGACTTTCTATCCTGTTCCATTGTTCTATATTTCTGTTTCTGTGCCAATAGCATACTGTCTTGATTGCTGTAGCTTTTTAGTATAATCTGAAGTCAGGGAGCCTGATTCATCCAGTTCCGTTTTTCTTTCTCAAGATTGCATTGGTATTCGGGGTCTTTTGTCTTTCTAAACAAATTGTGAAATACTTTGTTCTAGTTCTGTGAAAAATGCCGTTGGTAGTTTGATAGGGCTTGCAGTGAGTCTGTAGATTGCTTTGGGTAGTATAGTCATTGTCACATTGTTGATTCTTCCAATCCAAGAACATGGTATATCTGTCCATCCATTTGAATCATCTTTAATTTATTTCATCAGTGTCTTATAGTTTTCTGCATACAGGTCTTTTGTTTCCTTAGGTAGGTTTATTCCTAGGTATTTTATTCTTTTTGTTGCAATGGTAAATGGGAGTTTTTTCTTAATTTCACTTTCAGATTTTTCATCATTAGTGTATACGAATACAAGAGATTTCTGTGCATTAATTTTGTATCCTGCTGCTTTACCACATTCATTGATTAGCTCTAGTAGTTTTCTGCTAGCTTCTTTAGGATTCTCTATGTATAGTATCATGTCATCTGCAAACAGTGACAGCTTTACTTCTTCTTTTCCGATTTGGATTCCTTTTATTTCTTTTTCTTCTCTGATTGCTGTGGCTAAAACTTCCAAAACTATGTTGAATAGTAGTAGTGAGAGTGGACAACCTTGTCTTGTTCCTGATCTTAGAGGAAATGGTTTCAATTTTTCACCATTGAGAATGATGTTGGCTGTGGGTTTATCATATATGGCCTTTATTATGTTGAGGTAAGTTCCCTCTATGCCTACTTTCTGGATGGTTTTTATCATAAATGGGTGTTGAATTTTGTCAAAAGCTTTTTCTAAATCTATTGAGATGATCATATGGTTTTTCTCCATCAATTTTTAATAGGTTTTATCATATTCATTGTTGTGAATATATTGAAGAATCCTTTCATTCCTGGGATAAACCCCACTTGATCATGGTGTATGATCCTTTTAATGTGCTGTTGGATTCTGTTTGCTAGTATTTTGTTGAGGATTTTTGCATCAATGTTCATTGGTGATATTGGCCTGTAGTTTTCTTTCTTTGTGACATCCTTGTCTGGTTTTGGTATCAGGGTGATGGTGGCCTCATAGAATGAGTTTGGTAGTATTCCTCCCTCTGCTATATTTTGGAAGAGTTTGACAAGGATAGGTGTTAGCTCTTCTCTAAATGTTTGATAGAATTTGCCTGTGAAGCCATCTGGTCCTAGCCTTTTGTTTGTTGGGAGATTTTTAATCACAGTCTCAATTTCAGTGCTTGTGATTGGTCTCTTTATATTTTCTGTTTTTTCCTGGTTCAGTCTCAGAAGGTTGTGGTTTTCTAAGAATGTGTCCATTTCTTCCAGATGTCCATTTTATTGGTATATAGTTGCTTGTAGTAATCTCTCATGATCCTTTGTATTGCTGCAGTGTCAGTTGTTTCTTCTCCTTTTTCATTTCCAATTCTATTGATTTGAGTCTTCTCCCTTCTTTATTTTTTTTTATGAATTTGGCTAATGATTTATGAATTTTCTTTATCTTCTCCAAGAAACCACTTTTAGTTTTATTAATCTTTCCTACTCTTTCCTTCATTTCTTTTTCATTGATTTCTGATCTGATCTTTATGATTTCTTTCCTTCTACTAACTTTGGGGGTTTTTTTGTTCTTCTTTCTCTAATTGCTTTAGGTGTAAGATTAGGTTATTTGAGTTGTTTCTGGAGGTAGGATTGTATTGCTCTAAACTTCCCTCTTTGAACTGCTTTTGCTGCATCCCATAGGTTTTGGGTCATCATGTTTTCATTGTCATTTGTTTCTAGATATTTTTTGATTTCCTCTTTATTTTCTTAGCAATCTCTTGGTTATTTAGCATTGTATTGTTTAGCCTCCACATGCTTGTATTTTTTTTACAGATTGTTTCCTTTATTTGGTATCTAGTTTTGTAGCGTTGTGGTTGGAAATGATACTTGATACAATTTCAATTTTCTTAAATTTACCAAGGCTTGATTTGTGACCCAAGATATGATCCATCCTGAAGAATGTTCCATGAACACTTCAGAAGAAAATGTATTCTGTTGTTTTTGGTGGAATGTTCTATAAATATCAGTTAAGTCCATCTTGTTTAATGTGTCATTTAAAGCTTGTGTTTCCTTATTTATTTTCATTTTGGATGATCTGTCCATTGGTGAAAGTGGGGTGTTTGAGTCCCTTACTATGATTGTGTTACTGTTGATTTCTCCTTTTATGGCTGTTAGCATTTGCCTTCTGTATTGAGGTACTCCTATATTGAGTGCATAAATATTTACAATTATTATATCTTTTTCTTGTATTGATCCCTAGATCATTATATAGTGTCCCTCTTTGCCTCTTGTAATAGTCTTTATTTTATACTCTATTTTGTCTGATATGAGCATTGCTACCCCAGCTTTCTTTTGATTTCCATTTTCAGGGAATATCTTTTTCCTTCCCTTCACTTTCAGTCTGTATGTGTCCCTAGGTCTGAAGTGGGTCTCTTGTAAACAGCTTATATACAGGTCTTGCTTTTGTATCCATTAAGCCAGTCTATGTCTTTTGGTTGGAGCATTTAATCCATTTACATTTAAGGTAGTTATCAATATGTATGTTCCTGTCACCATATTCTTAATTGATTTGGGTTTGTTACTGTAGGTCTTTTCCTTCTCTTGTGTTTCCTGCCTAGAGAAGTTCCTTTAGCATTTGTTGTAAAGCTGGTTTGGTGGTGCTGAATTATCTTAGCTTTTGCTTCTCTGTAAAGTTTCTTTTTATTTTTGTAGTACGCAGGCCTCTCATCATTGTGGCCTCTCCCGTTGCAGAGCACAGGCTGCAGATGCGCAGGCCTAGCAGCCATGGATTACAGGCCCAGCTGTTCCACGGCATGTGGGATACTCCCAGACCGGGGCACGAACCCGCATCCCCTGCATCGGCAGGCGGACTCTCAACCACTGCGCCACCAGGGAAGCCCTGTAAATTTTTTAATTTCTCTATCAAATCTGAATGAGATCCTTGCTGGGTAGAGTAATCTTGGTTGTAGCTTTTTTCATCACTTTAAATATGTTCTGCCACTCCCTTCTGGCTTGCAGAGTTTCTCCTGAAAGATCAGCTGTTAACCTTAAGGGGATTCCCTTGTATGTTATTTGTTGTTTTTCCCTTGCTGCTTTTAACATTTCTTCTTTTTATTTAATTTTTGGTATTTGATTAATATGTGTCTTGGCATGTGTCTTCTTGGTTTTGTCCTGCATGGGACTCTCTGTTTCCTGGAGTTGATTGACTGTTTGTTTTCTCATATTATGAAAGTTTTCAACTATTATCTCTTCAGATATTTTCTCAGTTCCTTTCTGTTTTCATTTCTTTTTCTGGGCCCCCTATAATTTGAAAGTTCATGAGTTTAATGTTGTCCCAGAGGTCTCTGAGACTGTCCTCAATTCTTTTCATTCTTTCTTCTTTATCCTGCTCTGTGGTACTTATTTCCACTATTTTATCTTCCAGGCCACTTATCTGTTCTTCTGCCTTGGTTATTCTGCTATTGATCCATTCTAGAGAATTTTTAATTTCATTGATTGTGTTGTTCATAATTGTTTATTTGCTCTTTAATTCTTCTAGGTGCTTGTTAAACGTTTCTTGTATTTTCTTCATTCTAGTCAAGATTTTGGATCATCTTTACTGTCATTACACTGAATTCTTTTTCATGTACACTGCCTATTTCCTCTTCATTTGTTTGGTCTGATGGGTGTTTACCTTGTTCCTTCATCTGCTGTGTGTTTCTGTGTCTTCTCATTTTGCTTAACTTACTGTGTTTGGGGCCTCCTTTTCGTAGGCTAGCTTCATAGTGCCCCTTGTTTTTGGTGTCTGCCCCCAGTGGCCAAGGTTGCTTCAGTGGGTTGTGTAGGCTTCCTGGTGGAGGGGACTAGTGCCTGTGTTCTGGTGGATGAGGCTGGATCTTGTCTTTCTGGTGGGCAGGACCACGTCCAGTGGTGTGTTTTGGGGTGTCTGTGACTTTATTATGATTTCAGGCAGCCTCTGTGCTAATGGGTGGGGTTGTGTTCCTGTCTTGCTAGTTGTTTGGCATAGGGTGTCCAGCCCTGTAGCTTTCTGGTCATTGAGAGGAGCTGGGTCTTAGTGTTGAGGTGGAGATCTCTGGGAGAGCTTTTGACATTTAATATTTTGTGGAACTGGGATGTCTCTGGTATACCAATGTCTTGAACTTGGCTCTCCCACCTCAGAGGCACAGGACTGACACCTGGCCTGAGCACCATGACCCTGTCAGCCACATGGCTCAGAAGAAAAGGGAGGGAAAATAAAGAAAGAGAAAAAAATAAGAAAATAAAATAAAGTTATTAAAATAAAAAAAATATTATTACAAATAAGATAATTTAAAAGTCTTTAAAAAAAGATAGAAAGAAAGAAGAGCAGCCAAACCAATAAACACATCCACCAGTGATAACAAGCACTAAAATTGTACTTATAAAGAAAAGAAAACAAAAGGACAGACAGAACCCTAGGAAAAATGGTAAAAGCAAAGCTATACAGACAAAATCACATATAGAAGCATACACATACACACTCACAAAAGGAGAAAAAGGAATAAAAAATATATATCTATATTTTAAAAAAGGAAGCAAGCAACCAAATCAATAAGCAAATCTACCAATGATAATAAACTCTAAATACTAAACTAAGATAAACATAAAACCAGAAGCAAATTAGATGAAAAAAGCAAACCCCATGTCTACAGTTGCTCCCAGATTCCACCGCCTCAGTTTTGGGATGATTCGTTGTCTATTCAGGTATTCCAAAGATGCAGGGTACATCAAGTTGATTGTGGAGATTTAATCCGCTGCTCCTGAGGCTGCTGGGAGAAATTTCCCTTTCTCTTCTTTGTTCATATAGCTCTTGGGTTTCAGCTTTGGATTTGGCCTTGCCTCTGCATGTAGGTTGCCTCAGGGCGTCTGTTTTTCGATCAGACAGGACGGAGTTAAAGGAACAGCTTATTAGGGAGCTCTGGCTCAGTCAGGCCGGGGGGAGGGAGGCGCATGGAATGCGGGGTGAGCCTGCAGCAGCAGAGGCAGGCGTGACATTGTAACAGCCTGAGGTGCATCCTGTGTTCTCCAGGGGAAATTGTCCCTGGATCACGGGACCCTGCCAGTGGCAGGCTGCACAGGTTCTTGGCAGGGGAGGTGTGGATAGTGACCTGTGCTTGCACACAGGCTTCTTGGTGGCTGCAGTAGCAACCTTAGCATTTCATGCCCGGCTCTGGTGTCTGCGCTGATAGCTGTGGCTCGCACCCATCTCTGGAGCTCTTTAGGTGGTGCTCTGAATCCCCTCTCCTCGCACACTCCGAAACAATGGTCTCTTGCCTCTTAGGCAGGTCCAGACTTTTCCCCAGACTCCCTCCCAGCCAGCTGTGGTGCACTAGCCCACTTCAGGAAGTGTTCTCACAGCCAACCCCAGTTCTCTTCCTGGGATCTGACCTCTGAAGCTGGAGCCTCAGCTCCCAGCCCCTGCCCACCCTGGTGGGTGAGCAGACAACCCTCTTGGGCTGGTGAGTGCTGGTCGGCACCTATCTTCTGTGAGGGAATCTCTCTGCTTTGCCCTCTGCACCCCTGTTGCTGCGCTCTCCTCTGTGGCTTGGCTCCAAAGCTTCCCTCCTGCCACCCCCCGTCTCTGCCAGTGAAGGGGCTTCCTAGTGTGTGGAAACTTTTCCTCCTTCACAGCTCCCTCCCTGAGGTGCAGGTCCCGTCCCTATTCTTTTGTCTCTTTTTTCTTTTGCCCTACCCAGGTACGTGGGGAGTTTCTTGCCTTTTGGGAAGTCTGAGGTCTTCTGCCAGCATTCAGTAGGTGTTCTGTAGGAGTTGTTCCACGTATAGGTGTATTTCTGAATGTATTTGTGGTGAAGCAGGTGATATCCACGTATTATTCCTCCGTCCTCTTGAAGGTCTCTCCCCTAAAAATTTTAATTTAATAATAAGTTGAACTACTATCCAAATATTTTCTTCTGGAATCATAAAATGTCAAGCAAATCCATTGTTTAAATTCACTAGAGGTGATCCTATATAAAAGACAGTCTTTTTCTTTTTTCCCCAGATTTGTCCAGGTAACTCCAGACATGCATTGCTCATTGGTAATATGTTATGAGATGTCTAAGAATTATTCAAAGGCCTGAGATGTCATGGAAAATATCACATTAATTTGTTATTACAGCTATTCTTGTAGTAAAAGTCGATAATCCTCAACCAGAATCACCTTTAAAAAAATAGGAATGGCGTATTACAGATGTTAATAGTTGAGAGTGGTGGCTTGCTGGGTTTATATCCTAGAATGCAGTTCTACTGTCCTAATTCTGGAGGAAATAGGTATAGACTTCTATTTACACGTAGTTGCACAGCAAATTCATAGTTCCTCTTCTCTAAAAGGAGGCAATGTTGAATGAATAATTTCTTGCTAAGAGCATTTGTATACTAGAATTCATGAATCAAATACTTTTTCTAAGTTCAGATATTTTTGTGTTATAATTATGATTATACACGCTTTATGAACACAAAAATACTTCCTACACTCATCTTTCATGCCAAATTATTAAATTAATAGTGACAATTTTGCCTATTGCAGCTTCCCCTCTCTCCGCAACTCTTTTCTACACCCTACATTGTTGTTCTGATTTGCCTTATTATGCAGAGACTAATCTAAACCTGTCTAAATAATTGCACAGCCCTGATTTAAAACAAATCAAATCTAGAAATTAGGTTAAAGTAAAAGACAATTTAAGAACAAACTCTGTGCCTTTATTATGTGCCAGGTCTCATGTATATAACCTCAATTCATTTCTACAGCTCTGGTAGGTGATGTATTATTACCCTTCTGTAATAAATTGGGAAACTGAAGCATCAAAATGTTAACTAACTTATGAAAAGAATACACATCTGGGAAATGGGGAAGCTATCTGGCCCTAATGCCTGTGTTTTTTCTATTATTGCATAGTGTGTATGACAATAACTATGACATGACGTGAAATCCATATTAAAAAACTGATAAAAGAAAAAAATGCCTGTCTTCTCAGAAGAGCCTATAGTCTTCAGTCTTTTAGAGAAAGGGACAATTTACAAATAATTCATAAAGTAATAGAATAAGTTTCTCACTAGAGTGATGATGGGATGTGGAAGTAATCAGATTCAGGACTCTAAAAATATTTAATTCCACATTATTTATTTAATAAATATTTGTTCACCTTCTTGCACGTGCTCTGCACAATTCTATGTGTTAGGCTTATAGATGTGCACAGAACAAGACTCCTGTCTTCATAAAGTTTATATTCCATAGGAAAGAGAGAGGAAAATTACCAAAAAAATTCAAATTTTAAAAGTTAGTTTCAAATATTGGTAAACACTATTAGAAAAAAAAAGAGTAATATGATATTAAATGTCACTTAAAAGGAGATGGCATTTGTGTTAAACCTGAAGGGTTAGAGTTACATGTGGAGAATTTAGAGATGGACTCTCCAGACAGAGGAAATAAATTTAAAAACTAACACTTTAAAGGCTTTTGTGTCTCCCAGAGACAGAAAGCAAAATAACCAGATGTGATGGTCTAGAAGTTAGGTGGATATAAGGTTGAAGAAATAGGTATGTACTATTCACCTTGTAGGCCACGGTGAGGTGTTTGGAATTTATTCTGAGACCAATGACACATTATTAGAGGGTTTTGTGAAGAAAAATAACCTGGAATTTTTCAAAGTTATTACAAAGATTAGATGACACTAATGCTTCTGAGGAAGACAGAATAACAAGGACCAGATTTTCCCTTCTGCTGAACAAGCAAACCAAAATTAAACAAAACAAAGGGGAAAAAAAGTTTTTCAAGATGGTTGACATCAAACAATGAAGGGCTGTTACTACATCAATTGACTCAGAAAAAAATCATGTGACAAAATCTAATATCCATTTCTCTCAAAAACTCTCAGCATTTACAATCAGGTAAGAAAAAACAAGTAAAAAGCATCCAAGTTGGAACCAATAAAGTAAGACTCTTTTTTCACATATGACATGAAAGTATTTGTATATCATGTACCTAATATGCAAAGTGTATCCCTAACATACAAACTTTTAGAATATAATAAAGCAATCATTTAAAAATGGACAAAATATTTGAACAGACACTTCACCAAAGATGATGTACAGATATCAGTGAAACAAATGAAAAAAGATGACCACCACTATTAGAATGGCTAAAATTAAAAACACTGACATACTAAATGTGAGTAAGGATGTGGAGGTACTGACACATTTATATACTGCTGATGGGGGAGTGAAATTGTACAATCACTTTGGACCACTGCATGTCCCTATAAAAGACCAGGAAATGTATAGACCTTGAGATGTAGCATATAAGACTTGTTCAAGAAGCAGCAAGGAATCCAGTAAGTCTAGAGGCAGAAAGGCAAATGTGAGAATGATAGGTGAAGTCGGAGTACTAAAAGAGGTCTTTGTAATCCACTTGTTATAAGCATAATGACATTCACTTTGACTGAGATTGGAAGCCATTGGAGGGTTTCTGAGCAGGGATGGAACATGATCAGAGGTTTCAACAGGATAATTGTGATTGTCATGTAGAGAATAGACCCTGTTGTCAATAGATGGGAGTGACCAAATGTTTGAAATAGACTAGTTAAGAGATTTTTGCATTGGTCCAAGCAGGGCAGGGTGGTAGGTTTGTCATGAGTAATAAAGATGAATATATTTAGGTTCTGGATATATTTTGATACTGGATATACTTTGAAGGTGGGACTGAGGAATTGTGGGACTTTGTGGAAAGTATGAGATAAGGATAAGTCAAGAGTAACTGCAAGATTATTGACATAAGTAATTTGTAGAATGGAATTCCCATTAACTAAGATGGGAAAGATTGAATAGGGGGTGTCAGAAGAAAGGCAAAGGGATTTATTTTTAAAAAGTGAATAAGAATAAACTAAGTACTTGCAAAATGCTAGTTAACCTTAGCAGAAGGATATTAATCATTGCTTACTTTAAAATAGAATGAGCAAATTAACCACTTTTGAAAACAGAGAGGGAAAAAAATACTGGGTAAGACAAAAATATATTGGTAGAGAAAATCAAATAGATTAAATTTGATTTTGAGCAGTTTGTAGAAGTCACGGTGAAGAAGAAACCTTTTATTATCTGGAAAAAAAAAAAAGATTTTCAGTTCTCCAAAAAAGGAAAACTCCTTCCAACTTAAATATTGGGGTTACTTTACTGTGTGAGAATTTACATTAAAAATATAATTGAACATTAAAAGATACGACATGTAAAATTTTTTTCAGCAACTCCAGGAGTTAAGTTAGTAAGGCTATATTGTTGAGCTAATATTGATGAAGACAGAAGGAAATACAAATCATGGTATGATAAGTGTTTAACATAAATAAAAGTTGGATCTCAGGGAAACTATAAATTCCTATTTATGGGATATTTTCAAACCTTTAGCCACAGTCTGCTAAAGTGTTTTCTTATTCATTCATGCTCTGTTTCTCTTTTATCTTCTCAGTTCTGGGTCACCAGCAACTGATGTCCACATTTTGCCAGTCTACCCACCGTGGATTAGTCACCTCTTGACATCGAGTTTGATATGCTCATTGTAATTATCAAAACTTATGTCTGTAATTGATCAAAGGTAACACTTTTCTGCTTTTTCTATTGCTTTAGCTATATTATTCCAGGATTTAATTTGTAAAACTCTGTGTAGCACAGGTTTATTGTAAGTGAAAATTATAAATTTGATTGCATTCTTTAGAAACCTTTTGAAAAATGCTTTTTTTATGTCATGTATTCTCTTGTGGCAAGAGTTCTACAGGATTTTTAGACTTAGAAGAATGAACATTTTCTTCTGGGCTGAAAATAGTCAGGAATATTATACCTATTAAAAATAATAAATTATAGTTATTTATTTCTCATTTTCAAATATCTCCTAGTCTATAACACTCAGGTTAGATCGAATTGTTCTTTCCTCCATATGAAAGGTAGAGAAATTCTGTAAAAGAATCTATGATTTAATAGCTTAGTTATTTATTGTGTTCATTTTAGCCTACTCAGTTCAGGATTAACAGCTATCTCCTATTCTAAGGTATAAAAATATTGAAAAAACATCATTGCCAAGACACATCAAGGAGTTTTTTCCTTTGTTTTCTCCTAGCTTTAAATTTTCAGTCATATTCAAGCCTGTAATTCATTTTGAGCTAATTTTTGTAAGTGTAAGATGGGGGTCTAGTTTCATTCTTTTACTGGATATGAATATCCAGTTTTCCCAGCACCATTTATTGAAGAGACCACCTTTCCTCCATTGTATATTCTTGGCTCCCTTGTCAAATATTAGTTAACCATATATACCTGGATATATTTCTGGTCTCTCAATTCTGTTCCGTTGGTCTATGTGTCTGTTTTTAAAGCCAGTACCATACCCTTTTTATTACTCTAGATTTATAATATAGCTTGAGATCAGAAGGTGTGATGCTTCCTGCTTTGTTCTTCTTTCTCAGAATAACTTTAGCTATTCAGGATCTTTTGTGATTCCATATAAATTTTAAGATTGTTTTTTCTGCTTCTCTAAATAATGCCATTGGAATCTTGGTAGGGATGACATTGAATCTATAAATGGCTTTGGTACTATATACCTTTAAACAATATTAATTCTTCCTAATCATGAACAGAGGATACGTCCTTTCCATTTATTTCAATTTATTTCATTAATGTCTTATAGTTTTCAATTTATAGATCTTTCACCTCCTTGGTTAAATTTATTCCTAAGTACTTTATTAATTTTGATGCTATCGTAAATGGGATTGTTGTCTTTATTTCTTTTTCAAATAGTTTTTTGTTAGTGTATAGAAGTGTAATGGAATTTTACATGTTGATTTTGTATACAACTTTACTGAATTTGTTTATTAGTTCTAGGAGTTTTTTGGTGAATTTTTTAAAGTTTTCTATATACAAGATTTTATCATCTACAAACAGACACAATTTTTTTTTTTCCTGTTGTACGCGGGCCTCTCACCGCTGTGGCATCTCCTGCCGTGGAGCCCAGGCTTCGGACGCGCAGGCCCAGCAGCCATGGCCCAGGGGCGCAGCCGCTCCGCGGCATGTGGGATCCTCCCAGACTACATGGGATCATCCCAGACCGGGGCACGAACCCGCGTCCCCCGCATTGGCAGGTGGACTCCCAACCACTGTGCCACCAGGGAAGCCCCAAACAGACACAGTTTTACTCCTCCCTTTCTGATTTGCTTGCCTTTTATTTCTTTTTCTTGACTAAGTTCTCTGGCTAGAACTTCCAGTAGTATGTTGAATATGAATAGTGAGAGTGGGTAAACTTGTTATGTTCCTGATCTTAGCAGGAAAGCTCTCCACCTTTCACTGTTGAGTATGATGTCAGTGTGAGCTTGTTATCTATGGCCTTTATATGTTGATGCATGTTCTTTCTATAGCCAATTTGATTAGAGCTTTTATCATGAAAAGATGTTGAATTTTTTTGTGTCTATTGCGGTGATCATATAATTTTTATCTTTCATTTTGTTTATGTGGTTTATCACATTTATTGATTTGCATATGTTGACTATATCCCAGGAGTAAATCCTACTTTATCATGAATGTATAATGTGCTTTTCAGTTTGGTTTGTTAGTATCTTATTGAGAATTTTTGCATCTATATTCATCAGGGACATTAACCTGCAGTTTTCCTTTCTTGTAGTGCCTTATCTAGCTTTTGTATGAAGGTAATGCTGGCCTCATACAATGAACTTGAAAGTGTTCTCTTCTATTTTTTGGAAAAATTTGAGGAGGATTGGCACTAATTCTTCCCTAAATGTTTGGTTAAATTTACCTGTTGAACCATCTAGTCTTGGCTTTTCTGTGTTGCAAGGTTTTTGATTACTTATTTAATCTCCTTACACATTACTGGTCTTTTCAGATTTTCTGTTTATTCATGATTTGCTCTTTGTAGGTCATATTTTTCTTGGAATTTATCAATTTTTTTCTAGTTTATCCAATTAGTTGGCATACAATTATTTTTAGAAGTCTCTATAATCCTTTGTGTATCTGTGGTATCATTTGTAATGTCTCCACCCTCATTTCTGGTTTTATTTGAGTTATCTCTTTCTTTTAGTTAGTCTAGCTAAAGGTTTAATTTATCTTTTCAAAAAAACAGCTCTTAGTTGTGTTGATCTGTTCTATTGTTTTTCTTATCTCTATTTCATTTATTTCTGCTTTAATATTTATTTCCTTTCGTCTGCTAATCTGGCCTTAATTTGTTCTTTTTCTAGTTAGTTGAGGCATGAAGTTAGGTTGTTTATTTGACATCTTTCTTTTTTATTAATGTAGGAATTTATAGCCATAAACTTCCATCTTAGAACTGCTTTTTCAGCATCACATAGATTTTGGTATGTTGAATTTCAATTTCTGTCTGTTTAAAGACTTCTAAACAAATTCCAGTTTGGTTTCTTCTTTGGCCCATTGGTTGTTCAGGAGTGTGTTAATTTCCACATACTTATAAATTCAGTTTTCCCTCATTATTGATTTCTAGTTTCATACCATTACTTATGCTAAGGCTTGTTTTGTGACTCAACACATGATTTATCTTGGAGAATGTTCCATGTGTGTGTCTGACAAGAATAAGATGCTGTTGTATAGAGTATTCTGTGTATGTCTATTAGTCCATTTGATCTAAGGTATAGTTTCTTTATTAATTTTTTATTTGGATGATCTATTTATTGTTTAACATGGTGTATTGGAGTCCCCTATTTTTATTATATTTTTATCTATTTGTCCCTTCATATCTGTTATATTTGCTTAATATATTTATGTACTTTGATGTTTGATGCATATATAATTATAACTGTTAAATCCTCTGGATGAATGAACACTTGTATTCTTACATATGACCTTCTTTGTCTCTTATTATAGTTTTTTACTTTTCTTTCTCTTTTTAGCAGTTTGATTCACATGCACAAGGCAATCTTGCAAGCCATTTCTTGAGGATAGTGGAGCCAAAAGATAGAAAGAGCTAGAATCTCTAAATTATTACTCAGGGGAGAGTGACCCAACAATACAGAAGACTGATCTTGGACTCTTTGTTACATAGAAATAAATGCCTACTTTATTGTGAACTGTGTTATTTATAGCAGCTAGTATTACCCTGACTAATGCAAGTGTGCTTTCAAACCTTTTGCCAGTAGAATGGTTTAGGGATAGATATGGAAGTCAGGTCTAGGTCAAACAGTGAGGGGCATGTTCCTTGACCACAGTAATTAGGCTTAGGTGAATCACATAGCTCAATTCAGCCCACTAGAAAGAACATTAGAAATGTTTAAGAATGTATGAGATTTGAAGGTAAAGAAGCCTTACATACCACCAGCATCAGTAGTTGGCCTCACCTCTTGATGCAGTAGGAGAGCTGTCCACTTGACAATTGATTCTTTTCCCATTTGCGTGCTGGATAGTGTGCCCCCTATCCTTCTTACGGATTTTCCTCTATTGATTATTTTCTATCTCTTATACTCTTCAGCATCTTCCACTCTCTCCATTATCTCCCATTTACATTTAAATATTTTCAAGTCTATTTTACTCTATAAAACATCTTACAGACTACTGTCCATTATAAAACCCACTTTGACTCAATTTTCTTCTTGCTACTCACACAATACTCTCATACTCATTCTCTGTAACATTCTCCACTGTCACCTTTTGAACATCAGGCTGCTGGAACCACTCCACAACATGGTCTAGGGTGAGGTATAGCTTTTATTTTGAAAGCAAACTTTTACTTGGCTGAGGTTCACAAAAAAGAGAAAGCATAGATCTCTCAATCTTCCATAAGATCAGATGGAGCTGTGTTTGGGCCTGCCTTGATCTTTATCACACAAGGGTAAATACTTTGTCAGTTTGGAAATAAACTGCTTGGCACCAAGCAATGTAGATTTGGATACTAGTCTATTAACAGGGGTAGTGTGGGAATGCAAGCTGCTCAGCACCTGGAGTCCTTGAGGGTATATAAGGCCTCCCCTGCTTGGAGAAGGGAACTGGCTTCTGCTGCTGGTGGGAAGGAATCACTGGTTCTATGGGAAGCTGAATTTGGATGCAGCCTTGCCCACTGGGAGAAAGGTTGTAGAGGAGGCCCTGTGTTCCAGGTAACTCTTTATCTAGGCAATATAGGACACTCAGGATGGGCAAAACTACTCCTTGCATTATCCTTCCTGAAAGAATGACCACTTTGCTGCTGCCACATTTTTACATTTGCTTTCAGTTCCCCACAGCTCTGAAACTCCTTTTACTTCGTCACTCACACTCTCTTGTAGCCAAGTCCAAAGAACACTAAGTTCATTGGTGTTAAACCTACTGTTTTGGTCATTTTATCACAGTTGTCCACTTAAACCCTCTTAATCTGGTAGTTCTCTCAGCCTTTCAGTGAGGTTGTGATGAGCCAGCCTCAGGTCAAATTTTGCCACATGTACAGTTGTAGAACAAATACTTATGAGCAAAGGAAGCACAAGGCAGTTCCTAAACCTGTCCTGGAGACAGAAAAGTTCCAGCTTTCTGTGCTTTCAATGTTCCAGTTACATTTTTATGAGGCAGACACATGCATTCCAGAGCCTGATCCAGAGCCAGGATCCATCATGGCATGTTATCAGAAATGAGACCCAGCACCTGGATGTAGTCCAAACCAATACCTTAATGTCAGAACTTTTGGGGATGAAGCCAAACCCATGAGAATGGTTGCATACTTATTCTTAGTTAGTGGGGATAGTCTCTAAGTTATTTCAGCCAATCCACATATATTGAATACCTTTAATTTTACTAATGAGAGCTCATTTCCTACATTCATCATGATAATTAAGAGATCACTTTTATCATTGTGTGCACATTTTCATAGTATCAGTTGTTGATCAAGATAGGGTTTCAGAAAGGCTTGTCTCTGCCACCTGTAGAGCATAACCCTCCCCTAGACAATATCAGATAATCTCCCTGGAAAGTTCTTTCTTGGTATCATGACAGCTGAGCACTCCTGGACTATGCATTCTTTATTATTGCAACTGATTCTGCCTAGAATTCAAAGATGAAAGTTATTGACACATGCATCATCAATACTGAAGTGGTTTAAAGGAAATTACAGTCATGATAACCATTGGCAATGCTGTGTCATCCTTATGCTGCTGTTTAGTCAGTTCCTGAAGTCAGTAGTGCTCTTACCAGCTTAGCTTACATCAGCAAATGTATTAAATTTATTGAAGATAAAGTTCTTACTTAGAGGAGATCTCGTATTTCCTCCTTCTGCCCCACTCTCTACCTATTCGCCTTGCTCTTTATCACCATGCACTTTCCAAATTATAGTTAATTTTTTAAAAAAGATGGATGCTTGATTGTCAATATTATAAATATGAAGGTAAATCCTTAGTGCTCTTTTCTTTGTGAGTTCTTAGGCAGAGGAATACGCTATTAATATATTCCTCAGTTTTCTTTATACAATTTTTTATCACTAAAACTCATCTCTTATTATTTTCTTTCTCATCTCTGTCCCTGAACCCTATTTCCTCCCCTACTCAGTCTAATAAGTTTGATATATGTCCTTACAATGTAGATATCTTTTTGCAATATGTGTTGCTTCATTGCAATTTTTAATTGGTAGATGCTAGTTTTAGAGCAGTTTTACCTTTACAGAAAAATTGAGCAGAAAGTACAGAGTTCACACATACTTGCCCCCAATTTCTCCAATTATTGACATCTTGCATTAAGTGTGGTACATTTATAACAATTGATACCAATATTGATGCATTATAAATTAAAATCCATAGTTTGCATTGGGATTCACTCTTTGTATTGAACAGTTTTATGGGTTTTAACAAATGCATAATGTCAGGTATACACCATCACAATGTCACAAAGAAAGTTTCACTGCTCTAAAAGTCCCCTGTGCTCCTCCTTTTCATATTTCCTCCCTTGCACCTCAACCCCGTGGCAATCACCGATTTTTTCACATCCTTACAGTTTTGCCTTTTCCAGAATGCTATATTATTTGAATCATACTAATGTAGATTTTTCAGACTGGTTTCTTTCACTTAGTAATCTGCATTTAATGTTCCTCCACGTGTTTTAGTGGCTTGATAGTTCATTTCTTTTTATTTCTGAACAATAATCTATTTTCTGGAGGTACAACAGTTTATACAATCACTTATTGAAGGACATCTTTGTTGCTTCTGCGTTTTGGCAATTATGAAAAAAGCTGCTATAAATATGTACTTGCAGGTATTTTTGTGGACTTACTTTTTTTTTTTTTTTTTTATGCGTTACGCGGGCCTCTCACTGCTGTGGCCTCTCCCGTTGCGGAGGACAGGCTCCGGACGCGCAGGCTCAGCGGCCATGGCTCACGGGCCCAGCCGCTCCGCGGCATGTGGGATCCTCCCAGACCGGGGCACGAACCCGCGTCCCCTGCATCGGCAGGCGGACTCTCAACCACTGCGCCACCAGGGAAGCCCTGGACTTACGTTTTTGACTCCTTGGGTAAATACCAAGGAGCATGATCACTAGGTCAAATGGTAAGAGTGTTTTAAGTTTTGTAAGAAACTGCCAGGTTGTTTTCCAGAGCAACTGTACCATTTTGCATTCCCAACAGCAATGAATGACAGTTCCTATTTCTCCACATCCTCTCCAGCATTTTATGCTGTCCATGTTCTGGATCTGGGCCAATCTAATAGGTGTGTAGTGTTATCTCAATGTCATTTTAATTTGCAATTCTCTATTGACGTATGATGTTGAGCATACTTTTATATGCTTATTTGCCTTTTGTATATATTCTTTGATGAAGTTTTTGTTCAGATCTTTTGTACACTTTTTAATTGGATTGTTCATCTTCTTATTTTGAGTTTTACAAGTTATTTTCATGTTTTAACTAGTAGTCCTACCAGTACTGACTCTTGAAGAGGGCTTCTGCTCCCAGGAAGCTGTGATTGTTGGTATCTGCCTTACCCTATAGTTTGGGGGGCAGAGGTCTGCCTTATGACCTCAGTTCTCTAATGGATCTAAGAAGAACTGTTGATTTTCAGTTTGTTCAGCTTTCTTCTTGTTTTGAGAATGTTTGATGATATCTAAGGTTTTTCATGTTTGATCTGAATAGGAAGTCTGGTATTTTAAAAATTCAAATACATTTACTCTAAATATTTAAGATCTACTCCTGTTTCTCAAGATTATTAATCTTATCAATGCCTATTATTTTGTACTATGCACCAACCACATATTACTTTTTAATTCCCCTAATGATAGATACCCAGGATGCTTCCAACTTCCTGCTCCAAAAATCTCCTGATGGACATACTCACATGTTTCCTAGTTCATATTTCCTTTTGTAGTTATAATTTGCTATATATTTTTCTAAATATATTACATCTATAAGCTTACCTCCATTCTTAAAATAATTTTTGAGACAAATACTATTCCTATTTTAATTTTTCAAAAGAAGAAACTGAGGCACAGGGAAGTTAAGTAAATTACTTGGTAGTGAGCAGATGGGTAGAGTAAAATCAAATCATCTTATTTGAGAGATAACGTTAAACCACTATATTATACTTGGCTTTATACTATTGTATAGCTTGGTTTACAGAGTTACAATCTGGAGTAATGTTATTAATGATATCTACATTTCCCCCCAAATGGCTATGTATGTGCATGTCCACTTCTACCAGCAATGGATGATATAACAGACTGTCTCCTCTCATCCCTAACAACCTAGTTATTAGCTATCAGTCTTACTTTTTGCACTATGCTGACTGACAGGCATATACATGTACCTCACTGTTGTTTTAACTTAATTTAACTTGGTAATTTAGTTTACCTTAATGTTATTGAATTTCTAATGAGGTTGAACAATAATTTGGGAAATCTGTGAAAATTCTAGTCCTATTCCCTTGCCATTTTAAACCTGTTTCTCATCATGTTCTTGTTAATTTCCAGGAGTTTCTTATATATTCCAGTTATTAATGGCTTATTAGTTTTAGTATGTTAAATATCTTCTCCCAGACTGTCATCAGGTCTATTACATGCATCTGTAGTGTCTTTTGTTAAATAAAATATTGGATGTTATGCATTTATCACAGGCCCTGGAGGAAGTACCCAGTATGCCTGAAGGGGCCATGAGGGAGGTCAAGGCAGAGTGCAGACAGAGAGAGGCAGGACCTGGGGCACATGCCATTATTAGGGTCTGTTGGTGGAGTGCTTGGATGTTCTCAGGCGAAGGCCAAATTTATCGATTCAAATCAGAAGAGCACAGTTTAGATAAGTCACATGAGGGTCTTATCCAAAAAGCACATAAAGAAAAAGTGCTAGGTGACAGGGAAGACTTGACCACAGGGCTGTTGGAGAAATCATATCCGGAACTTACATTTGCTTGTGACTCTGGGCTGCTATCTAGGGCATGCACTTGTATGCGAGGCTAGTGTCAGTATAAGGTTCCTGAAAACTTCTTGGCTAAATAAATAAACAAATAAATGCTAAGGTGGCAATACCATGAAATAATTTAGCTAAACTTTAAGCAGATGTAGTCAAGTCAATCTGTTTTGCCTTATAGTGAGTGCTTCTGGCAACCTATCAAGGACTCTCTTCCCAATCTAATCCACAGTGATATTGGCCTGAATTTCCCTCTTTGACTTTATGATTTTACTGCTTTCATTTAGGTCTTTAATATATTGGGATGTATATTAGCTAAGGATTCGGCATTATTTCTTATCTAGTTAGCCAGTTTTCCCAGTACCATGTAGCACTGACTTAAATGACCACCTTTATCATATCAATGTTTCTATATATATGTACGTCTATTTTTGAGCTCACTCTTCTGTTCCAAAGATCTAGGAATATCTCATAGAGCGCATCCTCTTCTTTAAAATGATTTAGCTGTTAGGATCTTTAGTCTTTGAAAAACAATTTTGAAAAATGTCAGTTTCCTCAAAAAAGAAAAGCAATTTAATTTTTTTAAAACATCTTTATGGGCGTATAATTGCTTTACAGTGGTGTGTTAGTTTCTGCTTTATAACAAAGTGAATCAGTTATACATATACATATGACCCCATATCTCTTCCCTCTTACGTCTCCCTCCCTCCCACCCTCCCTATCCCACCCCTCTAAGTGGTCACAAAGCACAGAGCTTATCTCCCTGTGCTATGCGGCTGCTTCCCACTAGCTATCTATTTAATTTGGTAGTGTATATATGTCCATGCCACTCTCTCACTTTGTCCCACCTTACCATTCCCCCTCCCCGTATCCTCAAGTCCATTCTCTAGTAGGTCTGGGTCTCTATTCCTGTCTTGCTCCTAGGCTCTTCATGACCACTTTTTAAAAAATATTCCATATATATGTGTTAGCATACAGTATTTGATTTTCTCCTTCTGACTTACATCACTCTGTATGACAGAATTATTTGTATACAAATAACTCAATTTCATTTTATTATGGCTGAGTAATATTCCATGGTATATATGTGCCACATCTTCTTTATCCATTTATCTGTTATGGACATTTAGGTTGATTCCATGTCCAGGCTAATGTAAATAGAGCTGCAATGAACATTTTGGTACATGACTCTTTTTGAATTATGGTTTTCTCAGAGTATATGCCCAGTAGTGGGATTGCTGGGTCGTAATGTAGTTCTATTTTGAGATTTTTTAAGGAACCCCCTACTGTTCTCCATAGCGGCTGTATCAATTTTCATTGCCAACAACAGTGCAAGAGGGTTCCCTTTTCTCCACACCCTCTCCAGCATTTGTTGTTTGTAGATTTTTTGATAATGGCCATTCTGACCGGTGTCAGATGATATCTCGTTGTAGTTTTGATTTCTCTAATGATTAATGATGTTGAGCATTCTTTCATGTGTTTGTTGGCAATCTGTATATCTTCTTTGGAGAAATGTCTATTTAGGTCTTCTGCCCATTTTTGGATTGGGTTGTTTGTTTTTTTGATATTGAGCTGCTTGTAAATTTTGGAGATTAATCCTTTGTCAGGTGCTTCATTTACAGTTGCTTCAATCCTTTGTCAGTTGCTTCATTTGCAAATATTTTCTCCCATTCTGAGGGTTGTCTTTTCCTCTTGTTTATGGTTTCCTTTGCTGTGCAAAAGCTTTTAAGTTTCATTAGGTCTCATTTATTTATTTATTTCCATTACTCTAGGAGGTGGGTCAAAAAGGATCTTACTGTGATTTATGTCATAGAGTGTTCTGCCTATGTTTTCCTTACATTTAGGTCTTTAATCCATTTTGAGTTCATTTTTGTGTATGGTGGTAGGGAGTGTTCTAATTTCATTCTTTCACATGTAGCTGTCCAGTTTTCCCAGCACCACTTATTGAAGAGGGTGTCTTTTCTCCACTGTACACTTTTGCCTCCTTTATCAAAGATAAGGTGACCATATGTGCGTGGGTTTATTTCTGGACTTTCTATCCTGTTCCATTCATCTACATTTCTGTTTTTGTGCCAGTACCATACTGTCTTGATTACTGTAGCTTTGTAGTATAGTGTGAAGTTAGGGAGCCTGATTCTTCCATCTCTGTTTCTCTTTCTCAAGATTGCTTTGGCTATTCGGGATCTTTTGTGTTTCCATACAAACTGTGAAATTTTTTGTTCTAGTTCTGTGAAAAATGCTCTTGATCATTTGATAGGGATCACACTAAATCTGTTGATTGCTTTGGGTAGTATAGTCATTTTCACAATGTTGATTCTTCCAATCCAAGAACATGGTATATGTCTACATGTATTTGTATCATCTTTAATTTCTTTCATCAGTGTCTTATAATTTTGTGCATACAGAACTTCTGCCTCCTTAGATAGGTTTATTCCTAGATATTTTATTCTTCTTGTTGCAGTGGTAAATGGGAGTGTTTTCTTAATTTCACTTTCAGATTTTTCATCATTAGTGTATACAAATGCAAGAGATTCCTGTGCATTAATTTTTGTATCCTGCTACTTTAACAAATTCATTGATTAGCTCTAGTAGTTTTCTGCTAGAATCTTTAGGATTCTCTATGTATAGTATCATCTCATCTGCAAACAGTGACAGCTTTACTTCTTCTTTTCCGATTTGGATTCCTTTTATTTCTTTTTCTTCTCTGATTTCTGTGACTAAAACTTCCAAAACTATGTTGAGTAGTAGTGGTGAGAGTGGGCAACCTTGTCTTCTTCCTGATCTTAGTGGAAATGGTTTCAGTTTTTCACCATTGAGGACAATGTTGGCTGTGGGTTTCTCATATATGGCCTTTATTATGTTGAGGAAAGTTCCCTCTATGCCTACTTTCTGCAGGGTTTTTTGTCATAAATGGGTGTTGAATTTTGTCAAAAGCTTTCTCTGCATCTATTGAGATGATCATGTGGTTTTTCTCCTTCAATTTGTTAATATGGTGTATCACATGGATTGATTTGTGTATATTGAAGAATCCTTGCATTCCTGGGATAAACCCCACTTAATCATGGTGTATGATCCTTTTAATGTGCTGTTGGCTTTTGTTTGCTACTATTTTGTGGAGGATTTTTGCATCTATGTTCATCAGTGATATTGGCTGGTAGTTTTCTTTCTTTGTGAAATCTTTTTCTGGTTTTGGTATCAAGGTGATGGTGGCCTCATAGAATGAGTTTGGGAGTGTTCCTCCCTCTGCTATATTTTGGAAGAGTTTGAGAGGATAGGTGTTAGCTGTTCTCTAAATGTTTGAGAGAATTCACCTGTGAAGCCCTCTGGTCCTGGGCTTTTGTTTATTGGAAGATTTTTGATCCCAGTTTCAATTTCAGCACTTGTGATTTGTCTGTTCATATTTTCTCTTTCTTCCTAGTTCAGTCTCTGAAGGTTGTGCATTTCTAAGAATTTGTCCATTTCTTCCTGGTTGTCCATTTTATTGGCATATAGTTGCTTGTAGTAATCTCTCATGATCCTTTGTATTTCTGCAGTGTCAGTTGTTATTTCTCCTTTTTCATTTCTAATTCTATTGATTTGAGTCTTCTCCCTTTTGTTCTTGATAAGTCTGGCTAATGGTTTATCAATTTTGTTTATCTTCTCAAAGAACCAGGTTTAATTTTATTGATCTTTGCTATCATTTCCTTCATTTCTTTTTCATTGATTTCCGATCTGATATTTATGATTCCTTTCCTTCTGCTAACTTTGGGGATTTTTTGTTCTTCTTTCTCTAATTGCTTTAGGTTTAACGGTAGTTTGTTTATTTGAAATGTTTCTTGTTTCTTAAGTAGGATTGTATTGCTATAAACTTCCCTCAGAACTGCTTTTGCTGCATCCCATTGGTTTTGGGCTATTGTGTTTTCATTGTCATTTGTTTCTAGGTATTTTTTAATTTCCTCTTTGATTTCTGCAGTGATAACTTGGTTATTAAGTAGTGTGTTGTTTAGCCTCCATGTGTTTGTATTTCTTACAGATTTTTTCCTGTAATTAATATCTAGTCTCATAGTGTTGTTGTCAAAAAAGATACTTGATATGATTTCAATTTTCTTAAATTTACCAAGGCTTGATTTGTGACCTAAGATATGATCTAATCTGGAGAATGTTCAATGAGCACTTGAGAGGAAAGTGTATTCTGTTGTTTTGGGATGGAATGTCCTATAAATATCAATTAAGTCCATCTTGTTTAATGTATCATTTAAAGCTTGTGTTTCCTTATTTATTTTCAGTTTGGATGATCAGTCCATTGGTGAAAGTGGGGTGTTAAAGTCCCCTACTATGATTGTGTTACTGTCCATTTCCCTTTTTATGGCTGTTAGCACTTGCCTTATGTATTTAGGTGCTCCTATTTTGGGTGCATAAATATTTACAATTGTTGTATCTTCTTCTTGGACTGATCCCTTGATCATTATGTAGTGTCCTTCTATGTCTCTTGTTAACAGTCTTTGTTTTAAAGTCTATTTTGTCTGATATGAGAACTGCTACTCCAGCTTTCTTTTGATTTCTCTTTCCATGGAATATCTTTTTCCATCCCCTCCCTTTCAGGCTGTATGTGTCCCTAGGTCTGAAGTGGGTCTCTTGTGGACAGTATATATACGGGTTTTGTTTTTGAATCCATTCAGCCAGTCTATGTCTTTTAGTTGGAGCATTTAATCCATTTACATTTAAGGTAGTTATCAATATGCATGTTCCTATTACCATTTTCTTAATTGTTTTGGGATTGTTTTTGTAGGTCTTTTCCTTCTCTTGTGTTTCCTGCCTATAGAAGTTCCTTTAGCATTTGTTGTTGTTGGTGGTGCTGAATTCACTTAGCTTTTCCTTGTCTTTAAAGCTTTTAATTTCTCCATCAAATCTCAATGAGATCCTTGCTGGATAGAATAATCTTGGTTGTAGGTTTATCTCCTTCATCACTTTAAACATGTCCTGCCACTCCCTTCTGGCTTGCAGAGTTTCTGCTAAAAGATCAGCTGTTAACCTTATGGGGATTCCCTTGTGTGTTATTTGTTGTTTTCCCCTTGCTGCTTTTAATTTTTGTTCACTGTATTTGATTTTTGATAGTTTGATTAATGTGTGTCTTGGCGTGTTTCTCCTTGGATTTTTCCTGTATGGAACTCTCTATGCTTCCTAGATTTGATTAACTATTTCCTTTCCCATATTACAGAAGTTTTCATCTATAATCTCTTCCAATTTTTCCCAGTCCCTTTCTTTTTCTCTTCTTCTTCTGGGACCCCTATACTTTGAATGTTGGTGTGTTTAATATTGTCCCAGAGGTCTCTGAGACTGTCCTCAATTCTTTTCATTCTTTTTTTTTTATTCTACTCTGCAATATTTATTTCCACTATTTTATCTTCCAAGTCACTTATCCAGTCTTCTGCCTCAGTTTTTCTGCTATTGATTCCTTCTAGAGAATTTTTAATTTCATTTATTGTGTTGTCCATCACTGTTTGTTTGCGCTTTAGTTCTTCTGAGTCCTTGTTAAACGTTTCTTGTATTTTCTCCATCTCTTTCCAAGATTTTGGATCATTGTTACTATCATTATTCTGAATTCTTTTTCAGGTAGCCTGCCTATTTACTCTTCATTTGTTAGGTCTGGTGGGTTTTTATCTTGATATTTCATCTGCTCTGTGTTTCTCTGTTTTCTCATTTTGCTTAGCTTACTGTGTTTGAACTCTCTTTTTTGCAGGCTGCAAGTTCGTAGTTCTCATTGCTTTTGGTGTCCGTCCCCAGTGGCTAAGGTTGGTTCAGTGGGTTGTGTAGGCTTCCTGGTGGAGGGGACTAGTGCCTGTGTTCTGGTGGATGAGGCTGGATCTTGTCTTTCTGGTGAGCAGGTCCACATCTGGTGGTGTGTTTTGGGGTGTTTGTGGCCTTATTACGATTTTAGGCAGCCTCTGTGCTAATGGAATTGGTTGTGTTCCTGTCTTGCTAGTTGTTTGGCATAGGGTGCCCTGCACTGTATCTTGCTCGTCGTTGAGTGGAGCTGGGTGTTGGTGTTGAGATGGAGATCTCTGGGAGATTTTTGCCGTTTGATATTACGTGGAGCTGGGAGGTCTCTTGTTGACCAGTGTCCTGAATTTGGCTCTCCCACGTCAGTGACACAGCCCTGACCCCTGGCTGGAGCACCTAGAGCCTTTCATTCACATGGCTCAGAATAAAAGAGAGAAAAAAAAGAAAGAAAGAAGAAGATAAAATAAAGTACAGTAAAATAAAGTAAAATAAAATAAAATAATTAAAATAAAAAATAATTATTAAGAAAAAAATATTTTTAAGTAAAAAAAAAACAAAACAGAGTGACAGAACCCTAGGACAAATGTAAAAGCAAAGCTATACAGAGAAAGTCACACACAGAAGCACACACATACACACTCACCAAAAGATAAAAAGAAAAAAAAAAATATATATATATATATATATATATATATATATATATATATATATATATATACTGTTGCTCCCAAAGTCCACCTCCTCAATTTGGGATAATTTATTGTCTATTCAGGTATTCCACAGAAGCAGGGTACATCAAGTTGATTGTGGAGATTAATTCGCTGCTCATGAGCCTGCTATGAGAAATTTCCCTTTCTCTTCTTTGTTCGCATAGCTCCTGGGGTTCAGCTTTGGATTTGGCCCCGCCTGTGCGTGTAGGTCACCTGAGGGCGTCTGTTCTTCGCTCACACAGGACAGGGTTAAAGGAGCAGGTGATTTGGCGGCTCTGGCTCACTCAGGCCGGGGGGAAGGGAGGGGTACGGATGCGGGGCGAGCCTGCGGCGGCAGCGGCCAGCGTGACGTTGCCCAGCCTGCGAGGCGCGGTGCGTTCTCCCGGGGAAGTTGTCCCTGGATCCCGGGACCCTTGCAGTGGCGGGCTGCACAGGTTCCCGGGAGTGGAGGTGTGGATAGTGACCTGTGCTTGCACACAGGCTTCTTGGTGGCTGCAGTAGCAGGCTTAGCATTTCATGCCCGTCTCTGGGGTCCATGCTGATAGCCATGGCTCACGCCCATCTCTGAAGCTTGTTTAAGCGGTGCACTGAATCCCCTCTCCTTGTGCATCCCGAAACAAAGGTTTCTTGCCGCTTAGGCAGCTCCAGACCTTTTCCCGGACTCCCTCCCGGCTAGCCGTGGCTCACTAGCCCCCTTCAGGCTGTGTTCACGCTGCCAACCCCTGTCCTCTCCCTGCGCTCCGACCAAAGCCCGAGCCTCAGCTCGCAGCCCCGCCCGTCCCGGCGAGTGAGCAGACAAGCCTCTCGGGCTGGTGAGTGCTGCTCGGCACCGATCCTCTGTGTGGGAATCTCTCCGGTTTGCCCTCTGCTCCCCTGTTGCTGCGCTCTCCTCTGCAGCTCCAAAGCTTCCCCCTCCGCCACCCACAGTCTCTGCCCACGGAGGGCCTTCCTAGTGTGTGGAAACCTTTCCTCCTTCACAGCTCCCTCCCACTGGTGCAGGTCCCGTCCCCATTCTTTTGTCTCTGTTTTTTCTTTTTTCTTTTGCCCTACCCAGGAACGTGGGGATTTTCTTGCCTTTTGGGAGGTCTGAGGTCTTCTGCTATTGTTCAGTAGGTGTTCTGTAGGAGCAGTTCCACATGTAGATGTATTTCTGATGTATTTGTGGGGAGGAAGTTGATCTCTGCATCTTACTCTCCCGCCATCTTGAACCTCCTCTCTGCAATTTAAATTTTATTGGTATTTCTTTAAATGTATAGATTAGTGGTTGGAAGACTGACATCTTCCCAATATTTAGTCATTCCATAATTGAACATTCAAGTCTCTTTTTATGTACTTCAATGGAGGTTATAAAATATCAGCATTAAAAATACTATATATCCTTTGTTGACAAAAACTTAAATGATTAAAGACTTTTATAAAGACACATTTAATTATAAGAATGAACCAATGATTTATACATGACAAAATAATTATCCTATGTTTTTTTAAAAACAAGACAGTTAAAGTCTTACCCAAGGATATATAACTTTTCTTGCACAGTATAGTCTAGAAGCCATGTCTCATCAGTCCTTGTTGAGAGGTCTTTATACTATACTCTGCAGAACTGTCTTCTGTAGAAATAGGAAGGGACATTCACACCATCTGAAAAAAAAATTTTGGAGCTAGAAGTTTAGTGAAAATATCATTTCTAAACACTCTAGAGAAACATCTTTTTCACTTGCCTGTGCACTCATGGAGGTATTCTTGTTTGAAGAATAACTTGCTATGTCAGGCATGATTTTTATTGCTTTGCCTTTTATAAATACATTCATAGTATTAATGCAAGCTGGAAGAATGGACACATTTGAGATTTTAGGAAACTATCATGATTTTCAGTTGATATCTTACAAAATTTCTTTTAAAATAAACAAACAGCTCTCCTTTGGATAGTTTAATATTCAGTATTAAAGAATGAGATGTTTTCATTAAAAATTCCCACAAATACATCTAAATAAGAATGTCTCTTTTACCACTGTGGTTACAGACACGCAAAAAATTATTTTTTATTTGCCAGGAAATCTGTTTGGGCACAATCAACACTGAATCCATGTTTATGTTTCATATTGGGTAAGTTTTCTTTTTAAGGGCAATCATTTGCTTTATTCAAGTTATCTTCTTATTACTGACAGGCATTAACCAGAATATGAATCAGGGCCATCTGGCATTCTTTAGTATCTTATTTTGACACCTCACTCATTTGTTTAAATAATTCCCTGATTCAATATAAGCTAACTTTCTAAAATGCAAGGCACTTTTATTCTCAGACTAAATCAGCATACATTTACATTTTTATAGGTACAAAGTAATTAATGCATGGAACATAAGTAAGCCATTTTGGTGTGTTTGCTCTCTCACCCCCCAATCCATTCACTTATTCTAAAATCCCTTTTTCTATACTTTGCCTATACTATTAGGCTAAACTAGAGACCTGGGTTTGCTGCATTAATGTCAAATTTACTGACAAAATGTCAGAAATCTCCAGAAACTAGAGTAGAAGCATTATTCTCCTATTTTTATAATTGACATATATGTACAAAGTTTTAAGCTTTGTCGAATGATATGATGGGGAGATATTTCCCACTCTCAAAGTGGGTCTTGACAAGCTCAACAGAGACAACATAATTTCTCTTAACTGTTACAGTCCCACACTGACAGTTTTCCTTTGTCTCCTCACTCTAGCTGGTAAAGAAAGTCAAAGTTTCATTCTGAAAATATGATATGCTTTCATTTTTATTGAATATATAATGTATCAACATCATATGCAATATGTTAGAATATACTTTTTCTTCATATTATTTGAATAGAAAATAATTTCCAAGCTTCTTTCTCCATAGTCTTTGGGCAAATAAAATAATGTAGGATGGATCTGCTTTAACTATAACTCTTCCACATTTTTGCAGCACAGTATCATTGTAAAGGCTATGAACATAATTTCTTTATCAATCATTCAGAATGGCCAATAAAAGGAAATAAGTTTCAGGAATAGTCAGATCTTATCCTTTTAAAAATATAAAAAGTACCAAAGCCTTATATGTTTTCCCTGTTGAAATATAAGTGAGTTTCCAAATGTACTCCAAAAGTTATTTTTGACTATTGTTTAGGTATATTTATGTTTATTATATAATGTTATATCTAATTAATAATAGTTCTGGAACTAATGACCCAATATACTCAATATATTGTTGGTACTAAACTAATTAGCAAGCTCTGAAAGTTAAACATTTTGTTTTCAGACTGTGTGACAAATATATTTATTTTATGACTACCCAATTCAGTAACAGGAAGATAAAATACACACACACGCACACACACACACATATACACATATACATTCTTTCAAGAAACTTAATAATCTACTAGGAGATATGCACAAAAAATAGTTATATTGTGGTTAAATGGATGAAGCAGATACATCAGTGCCTTACTCATATTTCCTTTAGAGCTTACAGTTTCCTTGCATGAGAGCCTAATTTCCACTAGCTACTTCCAATTTGTTACCTAATGTGTGTCTCTGGCTACTGGAGCCTGTTCTACCTGGCTGAGTGACAAGTCAGAAATGCCAGAGAAATAACAATTTCCATCCAGCAGTGCTCTGACAATAAATGATGGAAGTTGGATAATTATGAGCATGTCCTACATTGGTTCTCAAGGTTCCCAAGTAGAGTTAAGCTTCACTCAACTTTCAGTGACAATTCTAAAAATAAGATACCTTTTCTTCCCTGTCTCACTTCCCCAATCTGTTACCAATGTTTTCTGAGCTCATCTCCCCAATAAACAACCAGTCCTCAAATGCTTCTCAATATATGCTTCTGTAATGATCCAAATAAGGCAATGCAATAATAAAAATGTTCATGGGAGCAGAGATGAGAGATGTCTTCCATCTAGAGATGATCATGTGAGACTTTCTGGACAAGATGAATGCTGGACTGAGTCTAAAGTGATGACTAGGACTTAAAGAGGTATAAGGTGTAAGAATTTCATTCTAAGAAAAGTAGAGCCCATGAGAAAAACCACAAAAGTGAAGACTGTCTTAGTGATGTTTCAAAAGAACCAGAGCAATTTTTAGCTTTAGAAAGATAAAATTGGGGATGAACAATGTAAGAAATTTGATTGAAGAGATGGTTAAATTGTTTGAGGATTAGAATTTTGGTGCGTTAGTGTGTTGAAGGATAGAGGTATAAGAGAGTAAAGGATGATTGTGGTAAAGCAATTCAATGACCAACCATGGGATCTGAGCTGTATGGAATTAAACAAAGATCAGGAAGGGCTGATATACTAGGAGCAAAAAGCAATATCATATATAAATATACAAAAGGAATTGAAGAACAGATTGTTAAAGGGAAAACTAAAATACAGGAGGTCATGATCATGATCATGATCTATGATCAGAGTTCAATACTGCTCATTAAAATTAGAAAAGTATGTAAGTTATGTATGATGATGTTGGCCAGGGTGAGAACTCAGGTGTAGAAGGCATGGGCTTGGAGAAATGATAGCAATCCGAAGGTCTGGTATTGGGTGGAATGTTCATTTTGAAAGGGTGTGAGCAAACAGGGTAGAGGAAAAGGTTTAAGTGTAGAGTTCATCAATGGACAAAAGAGGCAGAGAATGATGGACAATAGATGGGTATCATGGGGTGGAACTTTCTGTCTTCTTGATAACACGTGCTACAAAGAAGACATGATTTTTATGTAAGGTTGAAAGTATCAGGGTAAAGGTTGGTATTAGTAAGTGGGAGAAAATTTCTCCTTTCCATGTTCCCAGTAAAACCATAAAGAAAAGGAAGGTGGAAATTTTAGTAAAAAGATAAAGAATGTTTGGGAATTTTCCTAATATTTTCTCAAAAAAAATATTTCTTGAGTCCCGACAGAGTGCATGACACCATGCTAAGATTTGGGTAAACAGCTGAAAGATAATATAAATACATACACACCTTTCCTTATTTTAAAATGATTGTTATAAATATGATATAGGAGACTACATAAACATGGACTTTAGAGGGCACAGTGAAAATGTACTTATTGCCAATATCATTAACCAGATAGTACTCTACATATGTAGTATTTAAAATCTTTATGCTCTTTATTTATTCAGTTTATCTCCCTCACACAGTCTACCTATCTAACCATGAGTCATCTCTCTCTTTATCCCATCACCTTGTTTTCTTTTTTTTTCTGTACATAGTTTCAACATTCCCCTCACTCATAATTATGGATTCCCATCATATTTGAAAGCTTTCTGTGTGTGTATTTAGTGAAAAGAATTAGGTACAACTAAGTAATTCAAGCAATTGTAATGTCATACATTACCATAAATAATTTAAAGAGTATTTCTACCTAGATCATTTAACTTAGCCATTTAATGTACCTCACAAAATTGTTCCTCAGAGTTAAAGAACCTGAAATTTGTACAGGTTATACGATTTGGCCTTACAAAAACAAGGTGTGATTTTGATCTTCCAAATATAAATTTAGAGCCCTAGCTTTTCTAAGACCTCAGTTCAAAGGCTTATGATGTACAGTCACTAAATATAGTCCATCCTATAAAGAAAGCTAGGCTTCGTTTTTGCTCTTTGGGGAGGCACAAGGTAAAAAATATATACCTTCTCTGTCCCCTAAAGCCTCATAATTGCCTTGGGACTATAGGAATGAATAATAACATCTCTATTACTGGAAGACTGAGGGGAAGAAGTATACTTCCACTTTGCCCTGTACATCTTGAAAACATGTCATAGTATTTCTTTTGGTCTGCACAATGACTGTAGGAGAAAATAATATATGTTCCCCATGGTGTCTTGAAATATCTAAACGAGACTTCATTTTCCCCAAGCTTTACTAAAAAATTACATTTGCTTCAATTTCCCCAGTTACTATACTTACCTGCTTAAAAGAAAAAAAAATCTACTTTCACTTTTATTTTCTGTATATTTTTCCTCTGATCATGGGAAATCTTCAAAGAACAATTATCTTAATGGTTCACTAGGAGTTTTACAATAGTTGTTCTCAACCACTTGTGAAGGAAATTTTTTACTCAATTTATAAACATTATAAACAATTTAAAGCATGTTTATTTTGCTGTCTTAGTATTAGCAATTTCCTTTTTCTCTCTGTAGCAGTATGATTGGTAAATTATAGGATAGTGTTTTTGTTACAAAGTGGGAAATAATATTGTGTACTTAGGTGACCTTTTTCAGATGCTATCCAGCACCACCGTATAATTCTCCTTTGTACTATGCCTATAATTTAATATTTGATGTAATCTGAATTTTTTGAAACTTCAGAGGTAAAAGTCATTCATCTATAAATTTTGTTAAACACTGCTAATATATTTTGCTGCATCTCGTTAGGAGAGGTTTAAAAGAAAGTGATTTGTGTTTGCATGTATCTAGAGTATGATCTATTCTTTTTTGGCACATTTTTCAGTTATATTATTGTACAAAATATTTATATTACATTAAAATAACTCAAGAATAACAAGAGCTCATTTAAAATTTGTATCAAAATTTCAGTACAAATATTATTTTAGGAATTGTCTCTATGTATTAGAACTAAGTATTTAAAATTAAGAAAAACTAAAGAAAAATAATGGTGGTAAGGGTCAGAGAGCTAAAATAGGAGTCATGTTGTGAAATACCACCATATTCAGGATATATGTTCAAGTAGATTACAGAAACAGGACAACAAAATGCTTTGTAGGATAATAGATTGGGTCCTGGTGTCCATAAAAGACTTTATTGTAACATTTTGTGAAATTAAATAGTCTGTGGAGTAGAAGGTAGTACTGCATAAATGATAAGTTAATTCCTAGAATTTGATGGCTGTACAGTAGTCTTGAAGAAACATACACTGAAATATTAAGAGGTACTGTAGCATTTTGTCTTTAAGTTATCCTCAAATGGCTAGAAAAGAGAGATAGAGAGACAGAGGGAGAGGGAGAAGGAAGAAAATGAGGGGGTGACAGAGAGAGACAGAGACATAGAGAGATGGTAAATGGAAAAATTTGACAACTGGTGAATCTCTTCTGTAAGTCTGAAATTACTTCTATATTAAAAACTGAAAGATGGTCCATATATTCTGGATGCTTGTATAGAACAGGCTTGAAAGATGGAGAAAATGTCCTCCTATAAAGCAATTATAAATAAAGATAATTTATCCCTTCAGAACATAGAGTAGGCAAGTTTAATGCCCATTATAAAATTGTCTGTTTTCTGAAGCCAGAGTTTCTTTTCTGTAATAAAACCAACTGGTTATGCATTTGCCGTCTGGCTCTCTTTGTGTCACCCTCTAGGAACCAGAGCTCTGGTACAAAGAAACATCAGTAATCTAGCAACTGACATCGCTGTGTGTGATAATGTCCTTTGTTTCTGACCCAGGATTCCTGTGTATTCTGCCAGCATGTTGAAGCTCTGGTAAGTTAACTTTTCAGCTTGCAGGTGGGATAAAATCTCAGACACTTCACAGCTCCTAACAGATACAACTTTTATTAGTTAAAGACTTCTTTATGTCCTTCAGACATTAAAATCAGTTCCGTATGAAATTTACACTCAGTCTAGGTTAGAATTAAGTTTATCTATTTAGTGAGAACTGAGATCTTTATTATATTGACCTTTTATCTCTGAGAACATAGTATGCCTTCCTACTTGGTTATGTGTTTTGGTGTCTTTTGTTGGAATTTAAAACTTTTCTTCATAAAGTCCTTGGAAATTTATTTTAAGTCCATTTTTTATACTTAAAATGTATGTGTTTTTGTGAGTATATGTGTGTTTAAGCAACATATAGTTGAGTACAGGCATACTTCATTTTATTATGCTTCACTTTATTGTACTTCACAGATATCGTGTTTTTTACATATTGAAGGTTGTGGCAACCTCTGTCTAGCCAGTCTGTTGGCACCATTTTTCCTACAGCATTTGCTCACTATAGTGTCTCTGTGTCACATTTTGGTAATTCTCTCAATATTTCAAACTTTTAAATTATTATTATATTTGTTATGGTGTTCTGTGATCAGTGATCTTTGATGTTACAATTGTAATTGTTTTGTGGTGACACAAACCACATCCACATATATTGGCAAATTTAATCCATAAGTGTGTGTATTCTGACTGCTCAATGGAGAGGCCATTCCCTGTTTTTCTCCCTCTCCTCAGGCCTTCCTATTCCCCGAGACACAACAATATTGAAATTAGACCAGTGAATAACCCTACAATGGCCTCTACATGTTCAAGTGATAGGAAGAGTTGCATGTCTCACACTGTAAATTAAAAGCTAGAATAATTAGGCTTACTGAGGGAGGTGTGTCAAAAGCTGAGATAAGCTAAAACCTAGGCCTCTTGTGCCAAATAGTTAGCCAAGTCATAATTGCAAAGGAAAAGTTCTTGAAGGAAATTAAAAGTGTTGCTCCAGTGAACACACTAAAGATAAGAAAGTGAAACAGCCTTATTGCTGATATGGAGAAAGTTTTAGTGGTCTTAGATGGAAGATCAAACCACCTACAACATTAAGCCAAAGCCTAATCCAGAGCAAGGCCCTAACTCTCCTCAATTCTATTAAGGCTGAGAGAGGTGAAGAAGCTGCAGAAGAAAAGTCTGAAGCTAGCAGAGGTTGATTCATGAGGTTTAAGGAAATAACCCATTTCTATAATATAAAAGTGCAAGACAGAGCATTAAGTAGGTGCTGATATAGAAGCTGCAACAAGTAATCCAGAAAATCTAGCTAAAATAATCCATGAAGGTAGCTACACTAAACAACAGATTTTCAATGTAGACAAAAGAGTCATCTATTACAAGAAGATGCCATCTAGGACTTTCATAGCTAGAGAGGAGAAGTCAATGCCTGGCTTCAAAGCTTCAGAATACAGGCTGACTCTCTTGCAGGCTAATGCATCTGGTAACTTTAAGTTGAAGCCAATGCTTGTTTACCATTCTGAAAATCTTAGGGCACTTAAGAATTATGTAAATCAACTCTGCCTGTGCTGTATAAATGGAACAATAAAGCTTAGATGACAGCACATCTGTTTACAAGAAGGTTTACTGAATATCTTAAGCCCACTGTTGAGATCTACTGCTTAGAAAAAAAGATTTTTTTCAAGATATTATTGCTCATTGACAAGGTGCCTCGTCACCCAAGAGCTCTGATGAAGATGTACAATGAGATTAATGTTGTTTTCATTCCTGATAACAAAACATTCTGCAATCCATGGATTAAGGAGTAATTTTGACCTTCAAATATTATTAGTTAAGAAATAACATTTTGTAAGGCTATAGCTGCCATAGAAAGTGATTCCTCTGAGGGATCTGGTCAAAGTCAATTGAAAACCTTCTGGGACTTCCCTGGTGCCACAGTGGTTAAGAATCTGCCTGCCAGTGCAACGGACACAAGTTCTATCTCTGTTCCGGGAAGATCCCACATGCCACGGAGCAAATAAGCCCGTGTGCCACAACTACTGAGCCTGTACTCTGGAGTCTGAGAGCCACAACTACTGAGCCCACATGCCACAACTACTGAAGCCCGCATGCCTAGAGCCCATGCTCTGCAACAAGAGAAGCCACTGCAATGAGAAGCCCGCGCACTGCAACAAAGAGTAGCCCCCACTCGCCATAACTAGAGAAAGCCCACATGCAGCAATGAAGACCCAAGGCAGCCAAAAAAAAAAAATTAATTAATTAATTAATTTAAAGAAAAACCTTCTGGAAAGCGTTCATCATCCTAGATGCCATTAAGAACATTTGTGATTCATGGGAAGAGGTCAAAATATCAACATTAAGAAGAGTTTGGAAGAAGTTGATTTCAATCCTCATGGATGACTTTAAGGGGTTCAGTACTTCAGTTGAGGACATAACTGCAGATGTGGCAAAAATAGAAAGTGAATCAGAATTAGAAATGGAGCCTGAAGAGGTGACTGAATTGCTGCAATCTCATGATAAAATTTTAATGGGTGAGGAGTTGCTTTTTACTGATGAGAAAAAAGTTGGTTTCTTTAGACGGAATCTACTGGTGAAGTTGCTATAAAGATTGTTAACATAATAACAAAGCATTTAGAATATTACATCAGCTTAGTTGATAAAGCAGTGGCTTTATCAGGATTTTGACAAGATTTGACAGGATTGATTCCAATTTTGAAAGAAGTTCTACTGTGGGTGAAATGTTATCAGCAACATTTCATGCTACAGAGAAGTCGTCTGTGAAAGGAAGAGTCAATCAATGTGGCAAACTTCCGTGTTGCCTTATTTTAAGAAATCGCCACGGCCACCCCAGCCTTCAGGAGCCAGCACCCTGATCAGTCAGCAGCCATCAACATTGAGGCAAGATTACTACTCGCTGAAATCTCAGATGATGGTTAGCGGTTTTTTTAGTATTGTACATACTCCTTTTTAGACATAATGCTACCACACACTTAATAGACTACAATATAGTGTAAACATAACTTTTATATGTACTGGGAAACCAAAAAATTTGTGTAACTTTCTTCACTGTGATATTTGCTTTATTGTAGTGATCTGGAACCAAACTTGCAATAACTCTGAGGTATGCCTGCATTGTTTTATTATTCTGTTTAATATTATCTGACTGAGTTATTAAGTCCTTTCATATTTAATGCACTTATAGGCATGGTTAACTAATACATCTTCCATAAATTTTATAATTAGTCTACTTGTTTGTTACTTCTCTCCCCCTTTCTGCCTTCTTTTCAGTATTATATTTTTGGTATTCCATTTTCTCTCCTATAGTGAAATTTAGCTATGACTATAATATACTAATGCTTGCTCTAGAGATTAAAAAGTTACCTTTAAATTATCCTGTTCTACCTTCAAATAATATTATAGTGTTCTACAAACAATGTAATGTTTGCTACAATAATGTTTCAGAGAGTATGAATTCTTCCTCAACAGCTCCAGTCTATAATAATTTATCATTCCTCTCTAAAGTTGTAGTCCTCATAATCATCTCTGTTAACTTGGTAGTTACTGTAGTTTCTTAGGATTGTTGCTTATTCTCTTTACATGTATATGCTCTGTCTCCCATCTAGATTGTAGAATCATGCAGGGTGAGGATTAGTCTTATATTTTTGTTATCTATAGTAACTTGAATAATGTTTGGCAAATAATTTGTCACAATAAATTATCTTGTTCTCACTTTTTATGATATGAAGATAATTTGAAGCATTTGCAAACATTTTCAAATAGTCCTCATAATTAGAAGATGTTTTAAAGTTAGCTGATACAATTTTAGTATAGCAGAATATTTATAATAACTCACATTAATAGATGAGTGATTATTTGTTAGGCCCTGTATTTATATCTTTAATATTATTGTTATTATTTATGCAAAAATCACATAAAATATTTTTATTTAAAATTTTCAGCTTAGAAAACTTAACTTATGACAGTACCAGCTTTGAAGATCATTGAGGAGAGGTTTTACCTTATAATAAGTAATGAAAAAAACAAATGGAATTAGACCCTTTTCTCATACCATACACATACATCAATTTATAGTCAATTAAATTTTAAATATGAAATACAAAATTACAAATTTGGCGGGAGAAAATGATGGTACTAAGTTTATAACCTCAAGGTTGGAAAAGATCTTCTACATGAAATACAAAAATGCAACTAATAAAGGAACCACCAAGAAGAATTAGGACATTCTGTTCTTCAATAGGTTCATTAAGAAAGTGAAAAGAGGGCTTCCCTGGTGGTGCAGTGTTTGGGAGTCCGCCTGCCGATGCAGGGGACACAGGTTCTTGCCCCGGTCCGGGAAGATCCCACATGCCGCGGAGCGCCTGGGCCTGTGAGCCATGGCCGCTGAGCCTGCACGTCCGGAGCCTGTGCTCCGCAACGGGAGAGGCAACAACATTGAGAAGACCCCATACCGCAAAAAAAAAAAAAAAAAGAAAGAAAGAAAGTGAAAAGATAATTTCAAAATTGAATGTGTAGAATACAAAATGAAATGTCTGTAATGCAATATGGCACTCTTTATTGAAATTACACAACGTTCATTCAACAGACCTGATATCCAGCCAGTAGGCACTTAGATTGATGGCTTTACCTATTGTTTGCTGCCACTATCAAGTTTCATTGTTTGGTGCCCATGCCATAAATTTTAAGTATATGGAATATTATCCCTGACATATAACACAATTTGTAGATATTTAGAGTATAATATTGTGTTTAAAAGTTAAGAAACAGAAAATATATTTGGGGAAAAAACATAATTTATATATATTAGAATCACATACCAAATCCTGTCCTACATAGTTTACAATAACACATGCATTATCATTTACATATATTAATCAAAGCGGGTACATATAGAGACTAAGGGAATAAAAATATAAATTGGAGATGAAAAACAAAATTAAAGTAGAACCAAGATTTTTAAAATTCAGAGCCATGAAATTTGTCATGAGCCACAGTGTATGATTAACTCATTTCTACGTTTGAGTTATTGTGTATGTTTGTACATTGAGATGTATGTGTGTGTCCTGTGTGAAGATTTTCTTCCATTAGTAATTTAGCATACACCATTATCAAGCCAGAGAGAAAAAATTTTTTCAGGCATGGAAAGTTTAATAACAGAAAACCTTTTCAAAAGGGCAAATCTTGACTAATATTTATAAAAAGTAGTATCTATTACTAGCCACTAAAAATATAAAACAACTTTATACAGTACAACCAGAGAATTTCCACTCTTTTAATTGAATCAGTAAATATTTAAGCAGTCCCTAAAAGGGAAAACAAGCCAATCATTCATTTTGTTATCATAGTTTGCATTCTTATTTTTTAAGAGGAACTTTCCAATGTATAGCTGTAAATTTTGAAACAAAGTCCCATCATTTTAGCATCTAACATTTTAGTTTTGTTTGTGAGTTAACACTAATGCAACTTGTGAAGGATTTTTCCTGCAGGACAATGCTTCCAGTTGTGAATCTTTAGAAAAACGTATCACTTGCCGAGAAGCAGTGACTTTAAAAATAAGACTCATTGCTATGCATATTAGTGGACAACTTTCTGTTCCAGACATTCTAAAAGGAGTTATTCTGGCTCAAGCAGTAAATCAAGCCTGAATGTGAGGGTGAGCTTCCTCACTTAAATCACTATTATACCGTAAGCATTATATAAGCCATATTGGAGCTGTGGGGCCTTGTGTAATACATATGGAAAGCAGAGAGAATAAGTGCTGACAAGCTGCTACTCTATTTAACTTTCATTACTTTGCATCTAATCAACAACATTTGTATCAGATTAAAATCATGGCCACATTCTCAAACCAGTCACATGGCAATGATTAAAATAATGAGGATTTTTCAGTGATAACTCAATATATTTTATTCTCCTGGAAGTTCCTGTCATTTAGAAGCTAGAAATCTGGCTCTATGGTTCAGCTCTAGCTAAATGAATAAGGGTTATGATTTGCTACAAAATAGTTGCTTTAAAATTTGCTAGTGACCAGAACACTAAGCTATAATTATACTGGAGACAGTTTGTACTGCAAGTAATCGTTGTTTTTCTAAAACCTCATTAATCTTTATCTTAGCTAATTGTAGCTTTGAATTTAGGTTGAGTATGCACATATTTTGGAGGAAAATGGAAATTATTGGTAAATTTAATGCAAACATATTGAAACCCACTCTCAATATAGAAAATCTAGAATACCCACTACCTAGCATCACTACCTTACCACCAATCCTGTGAGTTACTTTTCACCTGATTCCTCTCAACTTGTGCAGATCCAACCAAATTTCAACTATAATAATTGAAACAAAGAAGTTTTAACAAAAATTATACATTAAGATTGCCACTAAAATAATACATATGCAGTGCATAATTGTTTTCTTATTACTATTTTCAGGTATAGGATCTAAGCTATTAAGTTTATTATCTTACTGTTTGAATATCAAACATTCTAACTAAAATAATATATTTGTATATATAATTTGTTTAAAAATCTATTTTATATTAGAATCTTGCTGTTTTAAATCCATTAGCTCTAGCAGATGGCTCTATAGCATATCAATGAACAGAATCATAGTAAAAGAAATTCCATGTACTTATTTGTTGCTGATAGGATTTAATTATGTGCTGCCAGTAGCTAGAATCTGGCAGTTGGAAAAGTTTCATTTGTCCTCTTGATAAAAATGGTTGACTAGGAGCTTCCCTGGTGGCGCAGTGGTTGGGAGTCCGCCTGCCGATGCAGGGGACACGGGTTCGTGCCCTGGTCCAGGAGGATCCCGCGTGCCGTGGAGCGGCTGGGCCCGTGAGCCGTGGCTGCTGGGCCTGTGCGTCCGGAGCCTGTGCTCCGCAACGGGAGAGGCCACAACAGTGAGAGGCCCGCGTACCAAAAAAAAAAAAAAAAAAAAAAAAAAAATTGACTAAAGGCAAGTCACAAAAATCTCCTTTCTCTATTCAAACAAGAAATGAGCAAAAAAAAACAAAGAGCAAAAATAGGTTAGATATATACACATAAAAATGTATATATGTGTATATATATATATATATACATATATATATACATATATACTTAAACCATTATTATGCTGTAAGCATTATGTAAGCCATATGGAAGTATGGATCCTTGTAAAATACATGCTAGGAAGTATGGGAGAATTATGTCCATAAAAACTCAGACAAACAAGGAAGGAGAAAATGCCTCCTTACCCAGACTGAAAAAAACAAAGCAACATATTTTGAGTATCCTATCCACATGAATGCTATTCCCTCATGATTCTTTTTACAAGATATTTAATGCAATTTTGCTTAAATGTCCAAGCTCGGTTTGCCAACAAACCACCAGCTCCAGACTACTCCTACTTATCTCCAGTGCTTTCTCTAATACCTCCTTGAATCTTCAGTCTTAGAAAAGGAGGTGGTGCACTTTACCCAGCCTTTCAACTGCAAATCAGAGAAGACCAACAGGTCTTAGAAGATTAGGGAAGGAAGTCTAGAATTCACCCATTCTATAGCAGTGCAAATAGAAGTTCTATAATAATTCCACACATAAGTGTAAGTCAGAGGAAAGAAGCAAATGACAAGAAGAAGAAATGCCAAGAAAAACCTATGGAATTCAAACTATTCAAACAAACTTTAGACACAGAGGAAGGAAGGAAGGAAAGTAAAAGGAAGGAAGGCAGGAATGAAGAAATGAAGGAACAGAAATGAAAGAAAAAAGGAGAAAGGGAGGGAGGGAGAGAAGGATGGAACGAGGGAGGGAGGGAGTGACTTCTTAATGACAAAATTAATAATGAAAGAGAAAAGAAACACAATTCTAAAGAAACAATGACCCGAGTATATATTTTTCAGCAAGAACAATTATTTTCTGCCTTTTAAGATCAAAGTAAATATACTTTGAAAATAAGTATATTTTACCTCCATGTTCTCTATATCACTACTCTGTATTCTGTCCTATGCATATTAGTTCTAATTTTAAAATATTATGTAATACAAAAATATTATCATTAATTTAATCATTAGTTTAATATTTGTTCTTAGTGTATTTTCATACCATCTTTGTGTATGCCAGGCTTGCCACTTTGATTGAAACAGACTATAAAGAAAATGCAGTACTCCATGTACCATAACTGGGGACAGTTTTGCATAATTATACATTTACTAAGTGTCTGATGAGAATATGTTTCCTCAATTTCTCTTAAGCAGTTTGAAGTATTTTATTCAGGGAATCATCTAATTTTTATTTTGCAATAAAGTGAGAGTGGGTAATGGTGAGAATTCCACTTTTTTTGTTTTCAAAATATTTATTATTATTACCAGAATCAATTAAGTATAATGGTTTTATATTGCTTATGTTGGTTTTCTACATAGTAGAAACTCCATTAATAGCCATATTATTGTTCCTGCTTCTGGGTTTATCTAAACTAAATTGCATGAAATGTCTTTTTTTTTTTTTTTTAAACATCTTTATTGGGGTATAATTGCTTTACAATGGTGTGTTAGTTTCTGCTTTATAACAAAGTGAATCAGCTATACATATACATATGTTCCCATATGTCTTCCCTCTTGCGTCTCCCTCCCTCCCACTCTCCCCATCCCACCCTTCCAGGCTGTCACAAAGCACCGAGCTAATATCCCTGTGCCTTGCGGCTGCTTCCCCCCAGCTATCTACCTTACTACGTTTGTTAGTGTGTATATGTCCATGACTCTCTCTCGCCCTGTCAAAACTCACCCCTCCCCCTCCCCATACCCTCAAGTCCGTTCTCCAGTAGGTCTGCGTCTTTATTCCTATCTTACCCCTAGGTTCTTCATGACATTTTTTTCCCTTAAATTCCATATATATGTGTTAGCATACGGTATTTGTCTTTTTCTTTCTGACTTACTTCACTCTGTATGACAGACTCTAGGTCTATCCATCTCATTACAAATAGCTCAATTTCATTTCTTTTTAAGGCTGAGTAATATTCCATTGTGTATATGTGCCACATCTTCTTTATCCATTCATCCGATGATGGGCGCTTAGGTTGTTTCCATGTCCTGGCTACTGTAAATAGAGCTGCAATGAACATTTTGGTACATGACTCTTTTTGAATTTTGGTTTTCTCAGGGTATATGCCAAGTAGTGGGATTGCTGGGTCATATGGTAATTCTATTTGTAGTTTTTTAAGGAACCTCCATACTGTTCTCCACAGTGGCTGAACCAATTCACATTCCCACCAGCAGTGCAAGAGTGTCCCCTTTTCTCCACACCCTCTCCAGCATTTATTGTTTCTAGATTTTTTGATGATGGCCATTCTGACTGGTGTGAGATGATATCTCATTGTAGTTTTGATTTGCATTTCTCTAATGATTAATGATGTTGAGCATTCTTTCATGTGTTTGTTGGCATTCTGTATATCTTCTTTGGAGAAATGTCTATTTAGGTCTTCTGCCCATTTTTGGATGGGGTTGTTTGTTTTTTTGTTATTGAGCTGCATGAGCTGCTTGTAAATTTTGGAGATTAATCCTTTGTCAGTTGCTTCATTTGCAAATGTTTTCTCCCATTCTGAGGGTTGTCTTTTGGTCTTGGTTATGGTTTCCTTTGCTGTGCAAAAGCTTTGAAGTTTCATTAGGTCCCATTTGTTTATTTTTGTTTTTATTTCCATTACTCTAGGAGGTGGGTCAGAAAGGATCTTGCTGTGATTTATGTCATAGAGTGTTCTTCCTATGTTTTCTTCTAAGAGTTTGATAGTTTCTGGCCTTACATTTAGGTCTTTAATCCATTTTGAGCTTATTTTTGTGTATGGTGTTAGGGAGTGATCTAATCTCATACTTTTACATGTACCTGTCCAGTTTTCCCAGCACCATTTATTGAAGAGGCTGTCCTTTCTCCACTGTACATTCCTGCCTCCTTTATCAAAGATAAGGTGTCCATATGTGCGTGGGTTTATCTCTGGGCTTTCTATCCTGTTCCACTGATCTATCTTTCTGTTTTTGTGCCAGTACCATACTGTCTTGATTACTGTTGCTTTGTAATATAGTCTGAAGTCAGGGAGCCTTATTCCTCCAGCTCCTTTTTTCGTTCTCAAGATTGCTTTGGCTATTCGGGGTCTTTTGTGTTTCCATACAAATTGCGAAATTTTTTGTTCTAGTTCTGTGAAAAATGCCAGTGGTAGTTTGATAGGGATTGCATTGAATCTGTAGATTGCTTTGGGTAGTAGAGTCATTTTCACAATGTTGATTCTTCCCATCCAAGAACATGGTATATCTCTCCATCTATTTGTATCATCTTTAATTTCTTTCATCAGTGTCTTATAATTTTCTGCATACAGGTCTTTCGTATCCTTAGGTAGGTTTATTCCTAGATATTTTATTCTTTTTGTTGCAATGGTAAATGGGAGTGTTTTCTTGATTTCACTTTCAGATTTTTCATCATTAGTATATAGGAATGCCAGAGATTTCTGTGCATTAATTTTGTATCCTGCTACTTTACCAAATTCATTGATTAGCTCTAGTAGTTTTCTGGTAGCATCTTTAGGATTCTCTATGTATAGTATCATGTCATCTGCAAACAGTGACAGCTTTACTTCTTCTTTTCCGATTTGGATTCCTTTTATTTCCTTTTCTTCTCTGATTGCTGTGGCTAAAACTTCCAAAACTATGTTGAATAAGACTGGTGAGAGTGGGCAACCTTGTCTTGTTCCTGATCTTAGTGGAAATGCTTTCAGTTTTTCACCATTGAGGATGATGTTTGCTGTGGGCTTGTCATATATGGCTTTTATTATGTTTAGGAAAGTTCCCTCTATGCCTACTTTCTGGAGGGTTTGTATCATAAATGGGTGTTGAATTTTGTCGAAAGCTTTCTCTGCATCTATTGAGATGATCATATGGTTTTTCTCCTTCAATTTGTTAATATGGTTTATCACATTGATAGATTTGCGTATATTGAAGAATCCTTGCATTCCTGGAATAAACCCCACTTGATCATGGTGTATGATCCTTTTAATGTGCTGTTGGATTCTGTTTGCTAGTATTTTGTTGAGGATTTTTGCATCTATGTTCATCAGTGATATTGGCCTGTAGTTTTCTTTCTTTGTGACATCCTTGTCTGGTTTTGGTATCAAGGTGATGGTGGCTTCGTAGAAGGAATTTGGGAGTGTTCCTCCCTCTGCTATATTTTGGAAGAGTTTGAGAAGGATAGGTGTTAGCTCTTCTCTAAACGTTTGATAGAATTCACCTGTGAAGCCATCTGGTCCTGGGCTTTTGTTTGTTGGAAGGTTTTTAATCACAGTTTCAATTTCAGTGCTTGTGATTGGTCTGTTCATATTTTCTATTTCTTCCTGATTCAGTCTTGGCAGGTTGTGCATTTCTAAGAATTTGTCCATTTCTTCCAGATTGTCCATTTTATTGGCATAGAGTTGCTTGTAGTAATCTCTCATGATTTTTTTTATTTCTGCAGTGTCAGTTGTTACTTCTCCTTTTTCATTTCTAATTCTATTGATTTGAGTCTTCTCCCTTTTTTTCTTGATGAGTCTGGCTAGTGGTTTATCTATTTTGTTTATCTTCTCAAAGAACCAGCTTTTAGTTTTATTGATCTTTGCTATTGTTTCCTTCATTTCTTTTTCATTTATTTCTGATCTGATTTTTATGATTTCTTTCCTTCTGCTAGCTTTGGGGTTTTTTTGTTCTTCTTTCTCTAATTGCTTGAGGTGCAAGGTTAGGTTGTTTATTCGAGATGTTTCCTGCTTCTTAAGGTGGGCTTGTATTGCTATAAACTTCCCCCTTAGAACTGCTTTTGCTGCATCCCATAGGTTTTGGGTCGTTGTGTCTCCATTGTCATTTGTTTCTAGGTATTTTTTTATTTCCTCTTTGATTTCTTCAGTGATCACTTCATTATTAAGTAGTGTATTGTTTAGCCTCCATGTGTTTGTATTTTTTAAAGATCTTTTCCTGTAATTGATATCTAGTCTCATGGCGTTGTGGTCGGAAAAGATACTTGATACAATTTCAGTTTTCTTAAATTTACCAAGGCTTGATTTGTGACCCAAGATATGATCTATCCTGGAGAATGTTCCATGAGCACTTGAGAAAAATGTGTATTCTGTTGTTTTTGGATGGAGTGTCCTATAAATATCAATTAAGTCCATCTTGTTTAATGTATCATTTAAAGCTTGTGTTTCCTTATTTATTTTCATTTTGGATGATCTGTCCATGGGTGAAAGTGGGGTGTTAAAGTCCCCTACTATGAATGTGTTACTGTTGATCTCCCCTTTTATGGTTGTTAGTATTTGCCTTATGTATTGAGGTGCTCCTATGTTGGGTGCATAAATATTTACAATTGTTATATCTTCTTCTTGGATCGATCCCTTGATCATTATGTAGTGTCCTTCTTTGTCCCTTTTAATAGTCCTTATTTTAAAGTCTATTTTGTCTGATATGAGAATTGCTACTCCAGCTTTCTTTTGGTTTCCATTTGCATGGAATATCTTTTTCCATCCCCTTACTTTCAGTCTGTATGTGTCTCTAGTTCTGAAGTGGGTCTCTTGTAGACAGCATATATAAGGGTCTTGTTTTTGTATCCATTCAGCCAATCTGTGTCTTTTGGTGGGAGCATTTAGTCCATTTACATTTAAGGTAATTATCGATATGTATGTTCCTATTTCCATTTTATATATTGTTTTGGGTTCGCTACTATAGATCATTTCCTTCTCTTGTGTTTCGTGTCTAGAGAAGTTCCTTTAGCATTTGTTGTAAAGCTGGTTTGGTGGTGCTGAACTCTCTCAGCTTTTGCTTGTCTGTAAAGGTTTTAATTTCTCCATCAAATCTGAATGAGATCCTTGCTGGGTAGAGTAGTCTTGGTTGCAGGCTATTCTCCTTCAGCACTTTCAGTGTGTCCTGCCACTCCCTTCTGGCTTGTAGGGTTTCTGCTGAGAGATCAGCTGTTAACCTTATGGGGATTCCCTTGTGTGTTATTTGTTGTTTTTCCCTTGCTGCTTTTAATATGTTTTCTTTGTATTTAATTTTTGACAGTTTGATTAATATGTGTCTTGGCGTGTTTCTCCTTGTATTTATCCTGTATGGGACCCTCTGTGCTTCCTGGACTTGATTAACTATTTCCTTTCCCATATTAGGGAAGTTTTCAACTATAATCTCTTCAAATATTTTCTCAGTCCCTTTCTTTCTTTCTTCTTCTTCTGGAACCCCTATAATTCGAATGTTGGTGCGTTTCATGTTGTCCCAGAGGTCTCTGAGACTGTCCTCAGTTCTTTTCATTCTTTTTTCTTTATTCTGCTCTGCAGTAGTTATTTCCACTACTTTATCTTCCAGGTCACTTATCCGTTCTTCTGCCTCAGTTATTCTGCTATTGATCCTATCTAGAGTGATTTTAATTTCATTTATTGCATTGTTCATCGTTGCTTGTTTCATCTTTAGTTCTTGTAGGTCCTTGTTAACTGTTTCTTGCATTTTGTCCATTCTACTTCCAAGATTTCGGATCATCCTTACTATCATTATTCTGAATTCTTTTTCAGGTAGATTGCCTATTTCCTCTTCATTTGTTAGGTCTGGTGGGTTTTTATCTTGCTCCTTCATCTGCTGTGTGTTTTTCTGTCTTCTCATTTTGCTTATCTTACTGTGTTTGGGGTCTCCTTTTTGCAGGCTGCACTTTCGTAGTTCCCGTTGTTTTTGATGTCTGTCTCCAGTGGCTAAGGTTGTTTCAGTGGGTTGTGTAGGCTTCCTGGTGGAGGGGACTAGTGCCTGTGTTGTGCTGGATGAGGCTGGATCTTGTCTCTCTAGTGGGCAGGTTCACGTCTGGTGGTGTGTTTTGGGGTGTCTGTGGCCTTATTATGATTTTAGGCAGCCTCTCTGCTAATGGGTGGGGTTGTGTTCCTGTTTTGCTAGTTGTTTGGCATAGGTTGTCCAGCACTGTGGCTTGCTGGTCGTTGAGTGAAGCTGGGTGCTGGTGTTAAGATGGAGGTCTCTGGGATATTTCCACCGTTTAATATTATGTGGAGCTGGGAGGTCTCTTGTTGACCAGTGTCCTGAAGTTGGCTCTCCTACCTCAGAGGCAGAGCCCTGACTCCTGGCTGGAGCACCAAGAGCCTTTCATCCACACAGCTCAGAATAAAAGGGAGAAAAAGTAGGGAGAATTAGTAGAAGTATGAGTAAAGAAAGAAGGAAAGGAGGAAAGGAAGGAAGGAAGAAAGAAGGAAAGAAAGGAGGGAGGAGGGAGGGAGGGAGGAAGGAAGGAAGGAGGGAAAGAAGGAAAAAGGACAGAAAGAAAGATGATACAGTAAAAATAAAATAAAGTATAATATAGTTATTGAATTAAAAAATATTTAGGAAAAAAAAACAAAAGGGACGGATAGAACCTTAGGACAAATGTTGGAAGCAAAGCTATACAGAGAAAATCTTACACAGAAGCATACACATACACCTTCACAAAAAGAGGTAAAGGGGGAAAAATCATAAATCCTGCTCCCTGAGACCACCTCCTCAATTTGGGGTGATTCGTTGTCTAAAGGAGGGAAGGAAGGAAGGAAAGAAAGAACGAAGGTAAAGTATAATAAAGTTATTACAATTAAACTTAATTATTAAGAAAAAGAATTTTTAAAAAAAAGTCATGGACGGATAGAGCCCTAGGACAAATGGTGGAAGCAAGAGTATACAGACAGGATCTCACACAGAAGCATACACGTACACATTCACAAAAAGAGGAAAAGGGAAAAAAATCATAGATCTCGCTCCTAAATTCCACCTCTTCAATTTGGGATCATTCCTTGTCTATTCAGGTATTCCACAGATGCAGGGTATATCAAGTTGATTGTGGAGCTTTAATCCGCTGCTTCTGTGGCTGCTGGGAGAGATTTCCCTTTCTCTTCTTTGTTCTCACAGCTCACAGGAGCTCAGCTTTGGATTTGGCCCTGCCTCTGCGTGTAGGTCGCTGGAGGGCGTCTGTTTTTTCGCTCAGACAGGACGGGGTTAAAGGAGCCGCTGATTCGGGGCCTCCGGCTCACTCAGGCCGGGGGTTGGGGGATGGGGGTAGGAGGGGCACTACGTGCGGGGCGGGCCTGCGGCTGCAGAGGCAGCGTGACGTTGCGGCAGAGGCCGGTGTGATGTTGCACCAGCCTGAGACCCGCCGTGCGTACTCCCGGGGAAGTTGTCCCTGGATCCCGGGAACCTGGCAGTGGCGGGCTGCACAGGCTCCGCGGAAGAGGGGTGTGGAAAGTGACCTGTGCTCGCACACAGGCCCCTTGGTGGCGGCAGCAGCAGCCTTAGCGTCTCCCGCCCGTCTCTGGGGTTCGCGGTTTTAGCCGCGGCTCGCGGCCGTTCCTGGGGTTTGCGCTTTCAGCCGCGGCTCGCGCCCGTCTCGGGGGCTCGCGCCCTCAGCCGCGGCTCGCGCCCGTCTCTGGGGTTCGCGCTTTTAGCCGCGGCTCGCGCCCGTCTCTGGAGTTCCTTTAAGCAGCGCTCTTAAACCCCTCTCCTCGCGCACCAGGAAACAAAGAGGGAAGAAAAAGTCTCTTGCCTCTTCGGCCGGTGCAGGCTTTTCCCCGAACTCCCTCCCGGCTAGTCGTGGTGCACTAACCCCTTCAGGCTATGTTCAAGCCGCCAACCCCAGTCCTCTCCCTGAGCTCCGTCCAAAACCAAAACCCGAGCCTCAGCTCGCAGCCCCGCCCGCCCCGGCGGGTGAGCAGACAAGCCACTCGGGCTGGTGAGTGCCGGTCAGCACCGATCGTCTGTGCAGGAATCTCCCCGCTTTGCCCTCCGCACCCGTCGCTGTGCACTACTCCGCGGTCCCGATACTCCCCCCTCCGCCTCCCGCAGTCTCCGCCCGCGGAGGGGCTTCCTAGTGTGTGGAAACTTTTCCTCCTTCACAGCTCCCTCCCACTGGTGCAGGTGCCGTCCTTATTCTTTTGTCTCTGTTTTTTCTTTTGCCCTACCCAGTTACGTGGGGAGTTTCTTGCCTTTTGGGAGGTCTGAGGTCTTCTGCCAGCCTTCAGTAGGAGTTCTGTAGGAGTTGTTCCACGTGTGGATGTATTTCTGGTGTATCCGTGGGGAGGAAGGCGATCTCCGCGTCTTACTCTTCCGCCATCTTCAAGGTCCCCCCCGAAATGTCTTTTTATAATACTTTCCCCAGAATATATTTCAAAATAGATTTAAGGTGTAGAGCCCAGCAATTGAGCAGCAGCATAAATAATTAAATAACTCATAGGTGTAGGTTGTTTCCCTTCAACCAGATGCCACAGACACTGAAGACCTGGTTCCCTTCCCCTGTTTCCCTTCCCCACAATTTACAATCTCAAGAAATGGGGTACACACAGAAAATTAGTTAAATTCAACTTCATAACAGGATATGAGTGAAAAGGAAATGTGTTATTTTAGCATTAGGTAATCTTTCAGTTGTAGAGATTCAATTGCAGAGAGATGAGAGAGTGGTCCCTGCACGCTAGAGATTGAGCCTCAAACATTTCTCAGGGTTTTGGAGGTTAGGGGGAGAGATTTGTATTTCAGGAGAAACAATAGGAGACAGCAGGAGAGTGGAAGTGATTCAATCATATGTGTACTTGGGTGTGAGGGATAAAGGAGGGAGAAACAAATGACTAGAGACTGTGGTGACCAGATGTCATGTCGTGGGCCCTTGAAAATCAAGTGAAGTGTAGATTTGACGTAAAAGGACTGGGAATCACTGTAATATTAGGGTGTGAACGATTTTATCCAGAACTGAAGATTTAGAGTGTAAATGTAACTGCTTCCCATAACACTTCTGACACATAATTATTCCAAAATGATTAAAATTGAGAATATTTACAATTTTCCAGAAATAAATTTCAACGTATTATTTATTGAACCTGACCCAATACCTTCAACATATTATTTATTGAACCTGATCCAATAATCTTTCAAATATAAAGAGGCTTGCCTAGCGTTCTCTAATTGACCATCATCTTAGAAAGGAACATAGCTTATAAGCTTATATTTAGGTCCTTATTAGTAATGTGTTACAATAAACCAGCTTTACACTTTCATGAGTAGTTTCTAAACATGCTAAAAGAGATAACCATAATAAAGGAAATAGAAATAACTGAACACCATGACAGCGTTTAAACATTCTTAAAACAATGATTATTAAAGATTGATGCAATAATCAGTTAAGTCCACTCACAAACAGGAAACCAAAGGAGTCATATGCAAAAAAACATTTGCAACTTGCCAGCTACTTGTTTATCATCTCATGGCACCTTATCATCTTGTATCACCTTATTGTGCACATTTTGAGTGTAGAAAATGGAAACTCAAAAATTCGGTAGCTTACCAATGACCCCACTTACAAAACTGACTGACAAACCTGGAATATATATTCATGGCCTTTCACATCCTAGAAAAGCTTTAAGGAAAATCACTGTTTAATGAGAGTACAGCAGGAAAGAGGCAATGAATTATAAACTCCTAAAATTAGCAAGGCATAGATTGAAAATTATTTCAAAAAGTGTTATAGAAGTTATCTGAAATATGAAACACCTGGCAAACATGATACTTAAAAAGTCAAGAACAGTTAAAGCATTTGTGAATAAGACTATTATGAAGAAGAACTGCAATGTATTAGATGAATGATAAAAAGAACATACTCTCAATCTGGAAGGTAAGATAAAATCAATAATCTTATAAAAGTGGAATTTCTCTTGACTGAAGTGAGGGAAAGGACTTTCATTAGGCTGCAGCATTTTGAAAATTCTTAAGAAAGAAAAAACAGAAAAGGAATTTGCCAAACCTACTCTCATAAGCTTTCAAAAACAACCAAACAGGAAATGACCTTGTGATTATATCTAATGTCTTAGATAAATATCAGCTACTGAAAAGACTTTTGTATTTAATACTTTTCCTCAACCATTTTATGTTAACTGAAAGTTTAATTCTAGCCAGGAAGTAAATGCTAATTTTTAACTGTTCATGTAAGAAAATGCATATGTAAACTTTAAAATGCAGAATGTATTATAATTAAATTCATATAGTCATTTACCTTTCAATTTTATGTGGAAAAATTATTCCTAATTTTAATATATATTTATTTTAATGTACATAATTTTCCATCTTAGATAGCTGTATTTGAACTTTCTAAAATTTATTAATAAGATTTAGGTAATCTACTTTGTGTTTAAGTAGGTGATGATTGGACCAAGGTTGTAACCCTAACCCCTGTGTGGGATAAATAACTGGCAGTTATCCAATGATCACATGAAAATACATTATTCTCACCAGTAGACAGGGAATTCAAATTTAAAACCTGTTGTCACACCATTCATCATGTATCAAGCAAATAATTTTAAAGAATGGCCTAGAGAGTGTAATGAAATATTAATTCTAATAAATTGCTCTTGGAAACGTGAATTGCTACATTTTTAAAAGTAATCTCAATATGTATTGAATTAACATTTCATGTTGATCCAGCAATTTCACCTAGGAGGTCTATCCCATAGAAATAACTATAGAAAGGTGAATATATTTAACTAAATGGATATCCAAATTGAAATAAGCAGGTACAGGAATGATGTCATAAAAAACAAACCAAAAAAAAACCCCTAAAAACCAAATCTATTCAAGGGAGAAAACCATGGCAGGATATACACCAAAGAATTAACATAGGTTTGATAAAGGGATTGGTTAGAGGAAGATATAAAGAGAACTAAATTTCTATTGATTCATTCATTCTATATTTATTGAATTCCTACTCTCTCACAAATATCTTTTTAAGGGCTGATAATACAGCAGCAAACAAAATACGTAAAGTTATTTTCCATATGAAATTTACATTCTAGTACAGAAGACAGATGTTACATCAAAAAGATTAAGTATATAATGTCAGATAAGTGCTTTGAAGTAAATAAAGTTGTATGGAGCTGAAGAGTGAAAGGAGTATATTATTTTAGAATGAATGATTCTGAAAAACACAACAGAGTATCAATTTGAATGGAATGATTCATCTATTACTCATTTTCACATTTTTTAATAATTTTAAATTGATCAAATAACTAAAACTAAATTAGACCAAGGATACCACAGATTTCTAACCCAGCCAGCTAAATTGAAAAAAAAAAAAAGGGACCAAGGCTGTAATAATAGGCAAATTAGTGTATCTCAATTACTAGAAAAAGTGTAAAAGATATAAGAGTTAACCTGGACTCCATGATCACTGTTAATGTTTTTGTTGTTTGTTTTTAATGCTCTAGATTTGTCTAATTTAAAAAAAAAAAGAACTCTCTATTCTGTCTTAGACATATCAGTTCCTTTTCTAAAAGCTTTCAGAACTCTTGTTAGGCTCTCTGGAGCCCATTAAAGTAAACCTTATCTAACCCAAATACCTATATACATGGTATCTTCTTATGCATATGTTCCTGTGATGATCTGAAACATGAGTAGTCATAGTAGCATCATCTCACCTGGAGGCAGGGGCATGGATTAGATGACTTATCTCACAAAACTTGACTGAAATATGATTTTCTGAATGGATTGAAAAGCAAAATTTTTATCTTTATTTATGTTAGCAAAGCTGTTGCTACTTTTTGAAGAAGTCCCCAAACTTTCAAGATAAAAATCTGTAGGAGGTAGCTTGAAGGAATGTCCTTGAATATTTTGAAATCAAATCTCTTTCTCTAGCAGCAGGTAAGCCTCTTACAACATGCTTGCAGTATTCAGAAAAACAGCATCTCAGCTGGTTCAGTATTCTTGGACTCAGAATATGAGTGTGTTACCTAGTAAGTTACACACTTGTATATCATCTTACCACACAGGACTGAAGTGGAGATAAAGGAGACATTTTGTATGAATTCATGAAATTATGAAAAGTTAGATGTCAATAGAAGAAATTATTTATTATTATGTATATTTTTTTTAGATTTTACTTCCTATATCAAATGCCATTATTTTTACTCAGTAGATACATCAGAATACTTTTTTTAGAATTCTCTAGATATTGTGTATTACTTGAAGTTAATAGATTGAAAGAAAGAAGACCAAGGTCATGGCCTCAGTATACAAACACACACAAATAAACTCAAAATACATTAAATAACTCATTTTTTGTGTTTAAGTTATAGGGTTTTCTATTTAAAGTGTGGTATTAGGAATGGAAATAAAGGCTCAATGACATGATATAACTTAAATTGTGTATTATGTTATATCATTACTGAAAAATATTGTTTTGAGGACCTTGCAAACATTGTGTTGATTATCTCCTTGATTTAAAACAGGAATCAAAGCCCATATCCTAATGAATAGACCTTTGCAAAATAAGCAAAAAAATCCTAATTTTTTTTTTTTTTTTTGGAGAAGGTAAAAAACATTTCTTTGGAATTTTACTTTAAACAGAAGAACATTCTCTTTTCAGTATGTTAAGCCTCAGGCCTTAACATTTATGCGGAGCCAGGGGAAATGCCTGTGTGCCCACAGAGGCTGAGTAGACTCACCTTAGATGAACATGTTTGACACAACTAAGTAGATCATCGTGATTAGTTATGAATTCAGCTATTTTTTATGATGATAAAATAAAAGTAGATTTGTTTGTACGGTTAGTTTCCCAGAGAAGTTTGTGATTACTCTGCTTTGGGGAAGGGAAAATACTGAAATAGGTACTAAGAGGGAAAACATATACCTGAAGACTCTAGTTATAATTCTGGGTGATAATGATTAGTTATGTTTTAACAACTGAAATATGGAGATAAAGAAAGGAAAGTTATTGAGGCTTAATCTACTGGCATTCAATTAACCTAATGACATTCTATTATTTGACTTAATTGATATCAATGACTGGGATAAAGTGAGTTAAATAGAAAAGTACTTTAACTCAGAAAATACATGTTGTAGTAGAATAAGTAATACATTTAGTTGATTTAAAGTTGCTAATCTATGATAATAGTTACAGTGACTCTAAAAGATGTTTTATTTTTCTATTACCTCTGGAAAAGAAAAACAGTTAATGAATAGAATTTTTTAATTACCCAAGGAATTAATAGAAAATAAAAAACAAATAGGCATGCTTGTATCTGACAGTAACAAGAATTCTACTTTCAAGACACCAGCCGGTAGACACAGATATAGTAGCATGAATATATATCTATAAATACAAAAATTAAATTAAATATGTGTATGTTCACAGGTGTGCTTATTATACTGAGTGCTACAGAAAGAAAATTCAATTGATGTGGTAGGTAAAAAAAATGAAGAATATGTCTAATATTAAAATAAATTCACATAGAAAAGGATGTAGAACTAAATTGTTTCAAAGGTGGTTATTAATAAATCAGATATAAAAGACAAAAAGGTGTATTTCAATGAAGGGTGATATGTATCACTAAAATAACAAACAGATATACTTAAAGAAGATAGTTTATAAATATTTTGCAAAGCAGTTGTAAGATTATTGCTCTCATTGATTGTGTGTGTATCCTTTGGTCTGTATGTACTTATACACACAGGTAAATTAAATGTCTCATATTATAATAATGTATGTGTATGATGAATATATGTGTTTATACCGACAAATATTAGAGATAAAATACAATTCATTTGTATACACATTTACGTTACACATATATGTATAATACTTATTTTCTAATATTTCTGCATGTCCTTGGAACTTCAGAATTTCTTAAAAAATATTCTTTAACCTTGGATTTGAACTACTTTCTCTACACACAACCATAATTTTTAGTCATGTCTGTTAAGTAGGTATGTAATAGTCTGGACAAAGTGTGATGTTAAGGTTTTATTTTCTTCAAGCAACATTTGTATTGTGTATTATCTTAAATTGCACATTGCATTAATGTTTTCTCTGAGTATATGAAAAAGCAGTTTCAAGATCCCTTGTGTGTCATTAAGTTTGTCTTTGACCGAAGAGGAATGATGAAATTCACCTGTGATCTTTCTGCTTATGGATAGTAATTCTGTTACATCATACTGTGGATATTAAATTCTGACCATACAAATGAATAGTGCAAGCAAAATATGTTATGTGATTCATCTATCTTTTTATTTATTTTTATTGAAGTGTAGTTGGTATACAATATTATGTAAGTTACACATTTTTAACAGTGATTCACAATTTTTAAAGGTTATACTCCTTTTATAGCTATTCTAAAATATTGGCTATATTCCCTGAGCTGTAAAATATATCCTTATACTTTATTTTATACATAATAGTTTATACCTCTTAATCCCCTACCCCATCTTGTCCCTCCCTTCTTCCCTCTTTTTACTGATAACCACTGGTTTGTTGTCTATATCTGTGAGTCTGTTTTTGTTTTGTTATATTCACTAATTTGTTGTATTCTTTAGATCCCACATATAAGTGACATAATACAGTATTTGTCTTTCTCTATCTGACTTATTTCATCTAGCATAATACCCTCCAGGTCCATCCACGTTGTTGCAAGTGGTAAAGTTTCATTATGTTTTGTGGCTGAAGCCAAACCCGGCTTCTGTACCCCACCACCGAATTAAATCTTGGAGACAGAGTTTTAGGTGAAGTAGAAAAGAATAGCTTTATTGCTTTGCCAGGCAAAGGGGACCACAGCGGGTTAATGCCCTCAAAACTGTGCATCTCAACCTGGAGGGGGTAGTGACAAATTTTATACTAATGGTTCAAAGAGGGTGTGATCAGCTTGTGGACATTCTTCTGATTGGTTGGTGGTGAGGTAAGTGGAAGTCGGCATCATCCAGCTTATTGTTCCAACTGGTCTGGGGTCTACATGCTAGTGAGCAGCATACAGTTAACTTCTCTCACCTGGTGCGGATTTCAGTATCTGCAAAACTTCTCGAAGATATTGTTGTGTATATCCGTTGATGGGGAACCAGGACTTTGCCCCAAGGCTGCACAATTTTTTCTCTTGACTGTTCCTCCCTTGTCTCGCATCTCCTCCTTTCCCTAATTAGCAACTGTTTGAACCTGCCTGTTGGAACTCAGGTAATGCCATGGAGGCTGAATGAAGCCTATTTCCTGAAATCAAAGAAATGAGGGACACAGGAAGGCTTTTGCACCCAGAAGCCCCACAGGATCCTGCTCGGTATCATGGCTGAGTATTATTCCAACGTATTTATATACCAAATTTTCTTTATTCATTAATCTGTTGATGGACACATAGGTTGCTTCCATAACTTAGGTATTGTAAATAATCGTGCTATGAATATTGGGTGCATGTATCTTTTTAGATTAATGTCTTTTATTTCTTTGGATACATACCTAGGAGTGGAATTGCTGGATCACATGGTAGTCTTATTTTTAGTTTTTTGAGAAACTTCCATAGTGCCTTCCATAGTAGTCTATGTGATTAATTTAAATCACTTATAGTTTTCACACCATATTTGTTTTCACTATCAATGCAATTGAATTTCACTTTTCTTTATGGATTTTTTATTCTGTAAGTATTTCTGAATATTATTAGTTATAGGAGATGCAGAAATTTCTTGTTAAGTGAGAATATTTGAAATCATCATTCATTCACTGTATTGCCAAACTAGCAAAAGACTTCCATTTTTTTTTCCTTTCCAAATTTATGATTTTAAAAATACAAACAGAAATTCTTAATATTCTCACTCAATTCTTAGGGAACAACATAATCGAATTCAGGGAGAAGTGTTCCATAACATATTGTAAAGGAAAAAATTTGCACTTAGGATTTATAACTTGGGGAAAATTTTAAATTTGTCACTTTCAAATATTGATGTATGGCAATCATTGGTAATTACTGTAACAAAATTTAAAATTTTTAGCCCAGATAGAGTCAAAACTACAAAGAATTAACTTAAAAGCATTCTTACAAATTCTACATTGTTGAAGTTTAACTAGTGAGAACAAAATTGGTATGTGCTTTTGTGTACTTAATTTTTTCTATACCCTTTATATTCTTAATTACAATGATTTATCATGGATATTGCTGTGATTTTGGAGTTTTTCTCTTCAAACATCTGAAATGGGAAAATAAATTTTCGGCTTTTAATTCATTTTCACATGATAAGAAAAAAAATCTTTTAGAAAGGCCCATATTCTGTAAGAAAATTGGTCTAAAAGAATTATAAATAAAATTTAAATATATTTATTAAAGGTCATTTGTTTAACCTTATGATTGCTAGTAGTCAAAACAATTCTATAGACAAATAAGAAAAGAAATAACTAACGTAAGAATGAAAGGATTGCAATAAAACTGTTGTAATTAGAAAACTCAATAATAATGAATTGTTAGAATTAATAAAATAATTCAGCACTGCCAATACTTACTAGGTTAAATATTTACAACAGAAGTAAAGCTAAAATTATGATGAAATATAGAAACTATTCAATAGAAGCTGAAACTTCACATTATTATTTAATTTTAAGGCAAATCATAAGACTATCATGGAGAAAAATTTTAATGACATAATGTCATTAAAAAGTTTCTGAATATTTAGAGAGATGAACAGTTTTTATGAATGGAACAACTAAAATTGTAAAAAGATCAATTCTCCTTAAATTAATTTACAAATGAAATACAATCAGAGTAAATATTTGGATAAAATGGTTAAGGAACTTCTTGACATGCTTATTCTATTATTTATGGATTAATATATGCCAATAAAGTCAACTTTTTAAACAGATAGTTCACTCTAAAGATTGAAACATGCTGCAGAAATTCAGAACAGTCTCCATATGAGAACCATTGGTCTATCACTAAAAAAAGAGAACTAAGCAATAAATTCAGATATATATATAGTTTGATAAAACTGAAAAAAGAAATCAATATCAATAATAATATATTACATACAAAATTGAATTTCATATTTTAAAGACCTAAATGTTAAACTTTATTTTTTTTAAAAGTTTTAGCATTTAAAAATTTTTTTTAATTTAATTTAATTTTTTTATTATTTGGCTGCATAGGCTCTTAGTTGGAGCACACAGGATCTTCTTTGCAGTGTGCAGGCTTCTGTAGTTGCCGGCATGGGCCTCGCTGATGTGTGGGCTTAGTTGCCCTGCGGCATGTGGGATGTTAGTTCCCTGACCAGGGATTTGAACCTGTGTCCTCTGCATTGGAAGGAGGATTCTTAACCACCAGGGAAGTCCCTGTTAAACTTTAAATAGTGTTTTTTTGTGTGTGTGACAGAATATGAGATGGCTTTCTTAAATAAGACTTCTAAAGTGAAATTTCTTAAAAAGAGCACATTAAGCCTTCAAAATTTAAAATTTCTTTGCAGTAAAGGACATCATAGACATGGTTACCAGAGAGATGACAGAACAAGAGAAAATATTTTGTAATTCCTGAACACATAGTCACATAAAAGGAACTCTTGAAAGTTAACAATAACAAAAGGAAAAAAAAAGGAAACCTAATTAAAAGTGTGTAAACATACAAAGAAACAATTCATAGAAAGCCAAATTGAATGAGTAACATGTATATGAAGAGATTTTCAAAAGTAAACTCAAATGGAAAATGCAAATTACAACAAAGAGTTACCACTTTACAACCAGAAGAGGAACAAAAATTAGAAATATAGCAATGATTTTGATAATTGAGGATTTGTAGTACTGCTGCTGATAGTGTAAAATTACTGTACGTTCCTGAAAGCAATATGGAAATATTTAGTGAAATATGTATGATCTAGTAACAATTGTCCAGTTGCTCAAATTTTTATATAATTTATATATTATATAAATAATATAAAATATATTTTCTAATGAAATATATATAGAAATATATTTATATCTATAAATATGTTTTATTAGACAAATTTAGACTAAAAAATTGCAGACACTATAGGTGTTCAATCCTGGAGGAATAAATAAATAATGGTAAATACATGCTATGAAACACTATTCAGAGCTTAAAAGGAAAATATTAGGTGCACATACAACCATATAGATAGATCCCCAAAACACAAGTGGATAAATCAAGAAGTTCTATCTCCAGCAATGACTGAGTAATTCTTATCAACCATCCCTCCTAGGGACAATGACTACAGACTCTAGGAAAAAAAAAAATCTATCTCGTCACTAGAAACTGAAAAATAGCTAGCAGAGGGGATTGGCAATTGGAAAGAGGAAGCAGCACTGGATAAGTTTCCCATTCTTTAGTTAGAAGGCAGGCAAAAGTGGCAAAAACATGTTGAGAACACCTGCAGTTTTACTGTCTTAAAGAACCAGTTAGGGCAACTATAACATCTGTAAAGGGAGGTGGGAAACCCTACCTATGAGAAAATCATAGAGAAACAGTCCTATATTCTGGTTATATAGTGCTCAAAATCATGTCCAACTCACCACTAAGAATGAATGTGGTAGAGCTGCAGGAGCTCAGCTAAGGCTGAAAGTGTTGAACTGAGATTCAGAATTTGGAATTTAAGTTTATCCATGTTAACTGACTACTAAAACAAAAAGACTCATTCTCTTGGGAGGAATATAGTTGAATCTGAATCTAAGGTCTCTACAATGAATCATATATAATGCTAAAGATCTAATCTAAAGTACCTAGGAGTACAAAGAAACAGGAAAATGTGATTGATAGTCAAGATAAAAGGCAGTCTGTCAAAAACCAATCCTGAGATCATCCTGATGTTGGAATTAACAGTGTTTTTAAAGCAGCTATTAGAACTATGTTCAAGGATATAAGTGTTAGCATATGGTATTCGTTTTTCTCTTTCTGACTTACTTCACTCTGTATGACAGACTCTAGGTCCATCCACCTCGCTACAAGTAACTTTGTTATACAGCAGAAGCTAACACACCACTGTAAAGCAATTATACTCCAATAAAGATGTTAAAAAATATATATATATATATACACATATATTTTAAATCTTGAAATAAAATAAAATAAAGTTTTAATAAAAAAAAGAATATAAGTGAAATTATGCTCATAATTAATTTAGAAGACAGGAAATTTTACCAGAGAAGTAAAACTGCAAGAAATGCCAAATGTCAATTGTAGAGTTCAGAAGCACAATATCTGAAATGTAAAAAGGAAAAAAAAAATCAGTGGAAGAGCTTAATAGAGGACTAGAGATTCCAAAATAAAGAGCTAGTAACTCTGAAGAGAGATCAATAGAAATTGTCAACTGTGAAAGATTAAAAAAAAAAAAAATTCAAAACAATGAACAAAGCCTCAGGTACCTACAAGATACATCAAAAGTGATAACATGTATGTAATTGGAGATGGTAAAGGAAATGAGATAAAATGAGTCAAGAAAATACTTGAAGGAATAATGGCTTAAAACACACAATATTTTGTGAAAAGAAAAAGCTTACAGACTCCTATAGGTCATTGTGCCTGCACACAAGAAGAATACAAAGAAAAACAAATCCATATGTACCATATTCAAACTGATGAAAACTAAGGCTATAGAGAAATTCTTGAAAGCAACTAAAGATAAAGAATATATTACATACAAAGAAGCATTTTTTCAAAAGACCACTGCTGTCTCACCAGAAACAATGGAGGGTAAAGGACTAGGAGTACATTGTGGAAATGCTGAAAATAGAAACAAAGACATTTACAGAGGAAAAAATTGAATACTGAAATTTCATCAAACAAAGAACTACACTCCTGAATATGCTGAAGATGGCTTATAGGCTGAAAGGAAATATCAGGTGACAAGTCACATTTTCATAAAGAAATCAAGGGTTCTGGGAAATGTAAAGATGAAGGAAAACATAAAAATATTTTATTCTTTTTCAATATTTTTGATTTTAAAGCAAAAATTATACTATTATATTTTTGATTTATAATGTATGTAAACTAAAGCTAAGTAGCTTGTATGAAGATAAGGATGAATATTGATCAGTCACTAAATAATCAATCTATGAGCTAGAGTTAAGATAACAAAAGATAAATTAAAATGAAATTCTATAATATAGTCAATTAATGCAAAAGAAGACAGGAACAGAGCAAGAAAAAATAAAGTGGACAACTGAAATGCACAGTTGAGTAAAAAAGCTAAAAAATAAAAATGTACTTATTTTACAATTTAAGAATGCTTCTTTTCTATCTTGGTGTAATATTTTACCAGATATATGCACATCAAAAATATATTTCAAATACACAGGAGTAATTATGGAGGCACATGACCTAATGTTGCAATTGATTAACCCAACAAAATATATTTGAGGTTTAACAGGAAAAAGTACAGTATGTGGTTTACAACTGAATTCGAAATGGAAATTAATTATCATAAAAATAGCAATACTAGGTATGTAATACAAAGATACCTTTATACCAATTGGGAAAGAAGGAAAGAAAATGTTGGCTAAATGTAAAATCTGCATGTTATTTATTATCTGTTTTGGTATTTTCATGATGTGAAAAACATACTTCTACTACTGGATTAAAACAGAATATCTTCCAAATTGCCAAACTAGACTAAGGAAAGCAACACTTATCTCTATAAGACAGAAAATAGAAAATTATCATGGAAGTCCACAGACAGAGATAATAAAACATTGGTGTAGTAACACAGATATCAGTAATACAAATAAGTGAAAATAGGTTTCATTCTTAAAATTTGATGTGAAAATTTAATAGACTACTTGTATGAAACACAATCAATCTGAAATACAAAATTACCATTAAGGTATGTATGTATCAAACAGAAAAAAAATAGTAATAAGAATGTTCATATTACAAAGCAAAATGTCTGTCTTTATGCCATTACCATACCGTCTTATGCACTTGAAAATTTATTAAGAGGGTAGGTCTCATGTTAAGTGTTCTTTCACAAAATTACTAACCAAAACAAACAAAAATCAAAGGGCCACCAGAAAACTTTTGAAGATGATGGATATGTCTATTACCTCGATTCTGGTGCTGGTTTCACTGGTGTATGCATCCATCCAACATCAAATTGTACACATTCTCTGCAGTTTTTTATACATCGGTTATACCTTAATAAAGCTGTTTTTAAAAGGGTTACAGTCCATCTTTTTTTTTTTTTTTTTTTTCGCGGTACGCGGGCCTCTCACAGTTGTGGCCTCTCCCGTTGCGGAGCACAGGCTCCGGACGCGCAGGCTCAGCGGCCATGGCTCACGGGCCTAGTCGCTCCGCGGCATGTGGGATCTTCCCGGACCGGGGCACGAACCCATGTACCCTGAATCGGCAGGTGGACTCTCAACCACTGCGCCACCAGGGAAGCCCCAGTCCATCCTTTTATTTAAATAATATGAAATCTATTTGTGGATTGATCTAGGTAATGAGTAAGATACCTGGACTCCTTATTGGAGCTCCTCGATTCCCTTTGTCTGCAGTGCATTTTGGTGAGAAGCCACTACTTAAGTTGGATTTAAAACGCCAGCAGACTATTGACGTACTTACTGAAAGAATGGTGTTACAGATTGTATTACATAGTTTCTGTGTTTTGAAGACACAGGTAAGATATTTTTAGCCTGGAGGCAGTGAATCTTGAGTAGATTTTGTTGTTGTTCTCATCTTTTCATTGTTAGAAACCTGAAACCAACTCCATCTCTCTATCAATTGTATAAAAATATCTGCATTTTGATGTGTTTTGTGTTATTCACTCGAGTCCACAAGACTTTTCTTATTTTTACATTAAGAAATACAAGTATTTTTTTGAACATCAGCTATGGGTTAAGTACTATTTATTTTGATATATTATGTGAACCTTTCTAAGACATATGTCTTTTATGGAACATGGCAAGATAGAAATAAACAGCCACTTACTGCATAACTTTTGACTGAACACATGAGTGAAGTAGAAACCAAAGCAGTTGGTGCAAGAAAAAAATATTGTATTAGGCAAGTCGTTATACTTTAAATCTCTGATGCTGCTAAAGGTTTTATAATCTTTTAAGAAAATAAGCAGGTAATATAAGGTTAACGATGGTTTATACTTTTGAGAATACCAAGATGTGAGGTCATAATGTTATAGGAGATTTTCTGTGATTTATTTTGGACTATGTATTTGCCTTTCTTCAATTGTGTTTGTAATAATGTGTTTACCTTATACAACTGGTTATGAGCTATTTCATTAAAGCAGGACATATTCTTTAGATGCTGATTATACATATGTGATGCACAAAATTCAGATATTGGAAACTTTCCCCTCATTACTTTTCCTCCTGAAAAATTATTCTTTCTAAACCTATTTCATTATTTTTCTGTCTCATTTTTTCCCACTTGAGGCATTTCCCTCTACCTCTACAGCTATAACACGGTCAAAACAAAAAAAAAACCACGTGTCATTCTATGTACTCAGATCTCAATGATGAAACCTACAGCTCAGCAGAGATGGGAGCAACTTGGCTCAGTAAAATAGAACCCTGACCTTTGTCCTGAGGCTTTCAGAGGTGGGACTGACCCTGTATGACTTTAGCACAACTCCAGAACTCTGCCTGACCCTATTTTTTTCTTTTTTTTTTTTTTGCTGTGACATGGTGAATATTTCATTTTTGCTATGTATTTTTTTCTGTAATTGTCTAATGGTTGCTAGATTTGTTGTTGTTGTTGTTAGTGTCACAATGAATTCAGTCCTGCTTGTATAATTTTTCACAGATATCTTCCATTAATAAAACCTCCTAGGGAATCCCCTCATGGTCCAGTGGTTAGGACTCCACACTTCCACTGCAGGGGGCACGGGTTTGATCCCTGGTTGGGGAACTAAGATCCCGCAAGCCACATGGGCAAAAAAAAAAACCGAAAACAAAACCTCCTAATTTTACATAGCTGAAAGTGAAAATTATAGATCTTTATTCCCAGGTTCCTCTGCTATGATTCACTGATGAATTGCAAAAATTAAAATAATTCAAAGTTTAATAAGCAAAGAAGTAGGATACTATAAGCAAAGAAGTAGGATACTATTAGAATCCATAATTGTATGTGTGGCCTCAAATATAAATATTAACATTTGAAGTAAAATATATTTAACTTGAGGTAAATATAAAATATTCTATATATAAAGAATCACACAAACCTTCACTGGGGAAAGCACGTACACACACACACACACACACACACACACACACACACTTGCACATTCATGCAGATAAGAATGAAAAAAATGAAAAGTCAAAACAAACTAGAAAAAAAAAAACCTTAAAAACTTGCTTGAAAGCCAAACTAAATTTCACCTGGAAGGATATCCAAGTATAAAGCAATGAGGGCTTTTTCCTTTGAGCAGTACTACATAGGACCTTAATCATGTGGAATCAATAAACCCAGATTCAAAGACACTTACTAGGATTCCAAATAAAACTTCAAATACTTTGCTAAGAGCAGGGAGTTTTCTCACAAGGTATTTTTATTTTTAACCTGGCAAACTAATGTGAGCCAAAGGTTGTTTCATAAAAAGGATCATGATTTTAAGCTTCAGACCTAAGGGATTTCAACTTGGAATGAGAAGAGGTATTAATAGTGTGCATTTCAAAGTAAATTAAAAGCCCATCACGTAATTTATAGTAGGTGCTCCGTATTTATAGAAAATATGCACAAAAAGTAAGTAAAAAAAGTAAAATACAAGCTTCCTTTATTCCTTAAAAAAGGTCAGTTTAATAAAAATCCCATCAAAATGAAATAAACCAACAAACTGAAATCTTTTTAAATAATTGAGGGTCGTGTTTATTGACTAGTACTTGATTTCTTAAATACATATTTTATGTGTATTATCAAATCATTAATTGTTTAGCCATTTTGCAGGATGGAAGCTTTTTAACATTTATGCAGCTTTCTACTTGCTGACTGGAGTATATTTGTGTAATGATTCTACCGGTATAGATAGATAATTATGGAATTATTGTGTCAATTTCAGAGAACAATTCATTCAACGTTCATTATTTCCAACATTCAACTTTTTCAAATAGTGTTTTCACTGAAATAAAACGTATATGTCATTGTACCTAACTTTTTTAGTTTGCAGAAGGAGCAGGATAGATTTGAAAGTTTTGTGTCTAACACACCGAAATTTAGATCACTGTCTTTCATATTTTAGCTTTATAAATTTTGCAGAAAGCTACCTAAGCTTTCTGAATATCTCAAATTATTTATTACTAAAATTGTGAAGATTGGAGGTAATGTATGCTCAATACCTAGCATAGCTTCTGGAACACATTTTTGTATCCTCAGTAAATACCTAGATTAAATTACGTATGCTCTGGATGATGAAAAGTAAGCAATGCATTTTAGATGGTATATTTCCAAAATAAATCATGAATGAAGAAGTTTGGGGTACTTGTACAAATAGAATTTCAAGTTACCTAATGAAGTCACTTTCTTGGAAAAGCTAACTTCCTGATTACATCAGATGAAGTACAGCATTTATTGGATATTTATAGCATTTATTGAATACAGTGTGTTGGTACCATGCTTGAAATTAAAGCCATGCATAGAGAACAGGAATTTTAAGGAATTCTTTAGTCAGGTGATTATGCACATATTTTTGTTGCAAAAATATTTCTGAATACATGAAGATACCAACATTTATATTAACTTTTATAGTTTTCATCGGCTGTATGTTATTACCGCTGTTTACATATAGTCTCAACCTATCAGTTTGTAACCTCCAGTAAGTATTGTTTGTTCACAAAATCTCTATAGACAATTATAAAATTAACAAATGTCATTAATGTTGAAAATAATGCAATCTCTTTGTATCTAATTACCTATATTATTTTAAATTGTATTAGTTTCATACTGACTGTATGAGTTATTATCATGAGATTATAAATATTCATGACAAATATAGTGTGATTTAATATAAAAATAAGGCCTCCCTGCATAATAGTGACTCAGATCATGGGCAGCTCAGACCTAATTAACATGGACTGAAGCATAAAAGTGTTGTACCCTTATGAAGATATCCCTAAAACATGGCACATGATACTGCAAAGGGCCAGGTGGCTATAGTAAATGGTTTTGTATTTTCCCATGGTCTATTGGATGGGAAAATAATAATAAATGACATGTTTGATTGAGATAGAATTGACATGAAATAAACTGAATTTATTTAAAGTGTATAATTTGGTAAGTTTTGGTCTGTAGAACCACCACAATGAAAACAATAAGCATGCATCCATCTCAGCAAAAGTCTCCTCATACCCCTTTCTAATCCTTCACTTTTGTAATTCTCTGCCTCCACCATCCACAGCCAACCACTGACGTGCTTTCTTTTACTATAGATTGGTTTGTCTTTGTCCAGAATTTTACATAAGTGGAATGATATAGTATGTACTTTTCACACAAGGTGGGGCATGCCTGGCTTCTTTCACTCAGCATAATGATTTTGAGATCTATTCATGTTACGTATTTTAATAGTTAATTTATTTTTTATCGCTGAGCAGTATTTCATTTTTGTTCATCCATTTATGGACTTTCAAGTTGTTTCCAGTTTGGGGCTATTAAAAACAAAGCTTCTTGGGGTATTTAGATCCAAGTCTTTGTATGGATATACGCTTTATTTCTCTTCAGTAAATTAGTAGTAGAATGACTGGATCATATGGTAGGTGTAAGTTTAAGAAAACTGGCAAATTGTTTTCCAAAGTTGTTGAGCCGTTTTACATTCTTACATCAACATAAGAGAGTTTCAGTCCCATCACATTCATCAACATTCAATGTGATCAGGCTTTATAAACTTAGTCATTCTAATAAGATTGTATTTGTATTTCATGTGTGTTGAATTTGCGTTTCCCTAATGTGGAAGGTCGTTTATCACCATCATGTATTGTTCCCCATCTTTCTATCTTCTTTTCTGAAGTGTCTGTCCATATTACATCTTTTGTTCATTTTTAATTGGCTTATTTCTTTATTATTGAATTTGAGAGCTTTCCATATATTCTAGATACAGATTCTATATCAGATATGTGAGTTTAAAATATTGTCTCCCAGTCTGTGGTTTGTCTTTTCACTTTCTCATCAGTATCTTTAGAAGAGTAGAAGTGATGAATGACTTCTTGCAATCTGAATCTGACATGGTAACTTCATTCTTGATACAAATACAAAAACCAATGACCTCTGGAAAGAATATAAAACTGTATACACACACTCCACATACATATACACACATCAGAATGGATTGCAGAAAAGGCAGAAAAGCTTTAATGATGCACGAGAGTGAAAAGCAATATTAAGAGCTTACAGGAAAATACTGTTATGAATAATAATATTTACCAAAGCAGGCTATATTCTAGAATTATTAAGTATAAGTTAATTTCCTAATATTTATGCTCTAAAACTCACAGTATTGGTAATTCGGTAAAAATTTTTCCTTAGGAGCAATTGAATAAATTTGTGTTATTAAAGTTGCCTAACTAATAATTTGATAGACCCTAGTTCTGATAGTGTCTTTAAATCACCCCTAGTCTCTGAAACCTAAGTCACTGTAAGCTTTTTTATTTTCACCAATTCCAATATTTTCACCAAAACTTGAGTCTAGAAGAGGGCTGACTGTGTTAAGTAAAGTCTTTATTGGACAGTACTTGTATGACAATCAAGATAGAAGATTCCTGAAGCAAGTTATTTCTTAAAAGCAATTATCATTATGCATGGATCATTCTCAACAGAGTGTTCTACTGTAGCTTTCTGGTTAGTTGAATAATATGAATAGGTATCTTCCATAGTGGGTTTTTTGAAAATACATGTCTGGCAGGAATGAAATTAGATGTTCTATAGTCACCTTTACATCTTCCCTTTTCTTTATCTAACTAAGGATCTTTTTAATTAAGAGTAAAATTATTACATTGAGTAGCACCATCTTTAGACTGAAAAAATTACACGAAGTTTAAAATAAGCTTTTATCAATTTGGGGAATGGATGTCTCTCTCTCTCTCTCTCTCTCTCTCTCTCTCTATATATATATATATATATATATATATATATACACACACACACACACACACACACACACACACACACACATATGCCATTCTACAAAAAGGAACACTGTAAGTTATAACTAGTTTGTGAGCCTTTCACTCTACGGTTTGCAACTTTTAGTACAGGCTGTGTGGTCTAATGACTAGAGACACAAAGGTTTATATTGTTATTTTTATTTTTTATTTATTTTTATGGTGTTCAACTGAGGTTGTGGGAAAAAGAGAAAGCAGAATTTATCTTTTGTGGGAAGCAGGAGTGTTTTCTGTCTTCTCATGTTCTGTATGCTGCCTAAATATTTTGCTTCCAATGGAAAAATACCAAGGCTGTGCTTCTCCCCTCAGGGACAGGCGAGACTAAGAAAGAAAGGAGACTCATATGTTGCAAGAAATGATCACAAAGAATATCTTTATTACATGGAGGGAAGAAATAATAATGATAATGATTGAAGATAAGCAATACTGGTTACAATGAGTAAGAAATGGATATTTGATTATTGTTATAATTACTAAAATAAAAAGATCGTCAGTGATTTAGAATCAAAAGGCCAAACATCCTAGTTTGTCTAGAACAGTCCCAGTTTGCACCTTTTATTCTGGCATACCATTCAGCTTAGCATTTGTTGTGGATTTTTTGTTTTCCTAATGAAGTAACATTATTACTAGTTGTAATAAAATAAGACAGAATGGGGTTAATAGATCTGCCCTTTTTTTTTTTTTTTTTAAAGAAGATGTTGGGGGTAGGAGTTTATTAATTTATTTATTTTTCTGTGTTGGGTCTTTGTTTCTGTGCGAGGGCTTTCTCTAGTTGTGGCAAGCAGGGACCACTCTTCATCGCGGTGCGCGGGCCTCTCACTATCGCGGCCTCTCGTTGCAGGGCACAGGCTCCAGATACGCAGGCTCAGTAGTTGTAGCTAACGGGCCTAGTTGCTCCGCGGCATGTGGGATCCTCCCAGACCAGGGCTCAAACCCGTGTCCCCTGCATTAGCAGGCAGTAGATCTGCCCTTTATACCTCAAGCGTCTGCCATGGTTTCAACCAGTCAAGTGTTAGACACAACCACAGTGAACACAGATCTAAATATAATACATAATTAAATCTGAGAGGCAACCAGGATAGCCTTTTTCTCTTTCATCTGACACATATGAGAATTTGCAAAAGTGAGAAATAAACTTGCTGCATGAAACTGCTCACATATCAGCATTAATTTGTTAATGTAGCATATCTCATCCTATCCTACTATTAAAATTATGTCTGAAAATTTTCATAATGTACTAAGGTCTTTATGAAAACTTGGCTACTAGAAAAAACCACATATAATGGTCGCATGTTGATCAGCTATTACAGGAATGAGCTCAGATTTTGTTCCAGGGATTTCTTTTCTCTGTTTTGTGATGTGATTTTGACTCCCTACTTCAAACTGATCCCATCTACCTTCAATATTTGGTGAACATTTTTCAAAATTTCAGAACATTCATACACTAATACACTGAATAAAGTGTTTCTTTTTGTATTCTAATATTATTAGAAATACCTTATTTTAAAAATATACTCATCTTCTGTAATTTCTCCAGGTGTAGACATAGAAGGGGAGGCTGAAGCTTGGGCTCTGTGAAACACCATTGATACCTAGGAATCTATATCTGCTGCAGATTTATACACGTGCAAGGCGTGTCAGTTTAGAGATGAGGCAAACTAGTAAAGAATCAAATTTGAAGTTTTTGTATAATTCAGAAATGGGGTACTCAAGAACAATTAACTGAAGAACTGGGATCTGTTCCTGGTTCTGCAGCTCTCTGCATGGTCTTCTCTGGGAGGATCAATTAATTAGCCTTTGGCCAATATTTTCTTATCTGGACTATCTTTAAGGTTCCTTGACATTAATATTTAATGTGCCTATGATACTCGTCTAACTTCAACAAGGTATGTTGAAAATAAGACAAAATATCGGTGCCTTATGTTTTCTATTTTATTTTCATAACAATGAAATAATATGTGTTTTGCCCCTTAAACTCAGACTACAGTAATTTGTGCCAAATTCAGAGTGAAAATTAAAAAAAAAAATCTGCAACCCAAGTTGCTGTGCTGTATTATACTGCATAAAGGCTTCTATCTTTCCCCTTTTCTGTTTAGGAATCTCAAATGAGAGTTGGTGTTAACACAAATGACAGGTTGGATAATCACTTTAAATTTAAGTAGTTTGCAATGTACAGATGCCTAGTTGGAGCTCTCCTTCACTTCACATGCTGTTAAGGTCCTAGAGATATTGATGAGGACAGTTCAACTGCACATCAGTCGGGAAGTGCCTAAAAGTTCACTTCAGGCCGTGGGGACTCACAAGGTTTTACAGAGACCTGTTCTCTTAAAATCAAATAATACCCTTGCATCTTTTTTTTAAAAGAAAACATTTTTATAGTCCAGTACCTTGAAAAGTACAGTGGTACAGTACAACAGCTGGCATCCAGGGGCTGGCATCGAGTGAACAGGCAAAAAGAGTTACTGACTAGGGGAGAGAGAGGATGTGGGAGATGGTAGAGCTGAAGGATCCTCAGCAATAGGAGACAGAGATACCCTTGCATCTTAATTAACATAAGGAGAACTGAGAGTAAATTAACACTCATTACAGAGTTCTCTGGGTGTTGATTATGTGCTACTCCACTTGAGGCTCTGTTTAATCTGAAACGCAAGGATATTTGCATACTGAGTTTAGATCATGAGGTAATACGGGATAAATACAGCTCCCCTTTCTCATCTCCTGAGCACTTCTCTACTCACATCCTGAGCCATAGGCCAGTGGCATCAGCATTATCTGGGAGTGAGTTAGAAATGCAGAATCCCAGGTCCCACTGAGTTAGAAAATGCATCTTAACAGAATCCATAGTTGATTTGAGTGCACATTCAGGTCTGAAAAGCATTGCTCTAAAAGATGCTCAGAGGAGAGAACTTCACTGCATTACAACTTCCTAACACCATCATATTATCATTTCATTCTATTTAATTTTCATAAATATTTGCTATCATTTTAGTTTTCTACTTTTAGCATTATTCTTTAGAATTGAGATCTATCAAGATGGTTTCACAATTTTAAAAGGTGTTCTCACCAAAACATTTTGTGTTATCTTAAAAATATGGACTTTGCTAAGGCTTTGTTTAATTTGGGTTCCAATATAGTTTAAAATAAGTACCTGATATTATTTCTGAAGTCTTTTAAATGTTTATCCTTAAATTTCATCAGTATATGTTTTGCATTTTTGATGCTTATTTAAACACAAGCAAGTTTAATTTTACTGGAGGAGCAGAAATGACTTAGCAATTTGGATGAGCTATTCATTATGTCCTGTGATAGTTCATTTTAATAAATAAATAAGAATTAGTTTTAGGTGTATTTCTTCTGTTAAACAGCTAAGCAAAGCAATTCTTGAGCACATAAGAAAGAAAATAACCAATTTAAAATTACCTTTATTTCCTTGAAAGGATATTAAAAAACAAAGATTTGCTTAACCATCTCTGCACACTTCTCAAGATCGTCAGTTATATCATGTTACCAATGACTTTGTAGATAGATGTCATCAAAACTTGTGCAATTTTTTGTCATATTATAAGAGATTTTAATTCTATATTAGTCACCATTTAGTGTATACTCCTGTTACACTATTCTCTTTTCACGTTTAGCATAACATCAGTGCAAGCAACATACTAATAGTAGCTTTACACTTAATTTACATCACAAATTGTGAAGGGAAGTAGAAAAAATTGACATGGTAGTTGTAAAAGATTATATTTTATACAATAAACTATTTGAGAACCAACATGAGACTATGTAATCATTTAACTACAGTTAAAGGCTGTAGGATTCCCATTTTCTGAGATAAAATTCAAGTCAATTCTTGCGCCAAGTAAACTGCTATTACTTTGTCTAATCAGCTACCTATCAACCATATGCATGCTTATTGCAGTATTCTAAGTGTATAAATCCTCCTTAGCAGAACGAAAGCAGGCCAATATTTCAAGTGAATTCAGGCCAGTGGTACTTTTCAAAATATTTATAGATGAGTGTACTTTGAATGCATGTTAGTTTTAAAATAGTATTTTAGTTCCCTGTGTCTTCTGTAACAAACTACCACAAACTTTGTGACTTAAAACAACAGAAATTTATTCTGTCACAGTTCTGGAGACGAGAAGTATGAAATCAATACCATCAGGCCAAAATCAATGTACTCCCTCCAGGGATTCTAGAAGAGAATTCATTCTTTGCCTCTTCCATCTGTTGGTGGCTGCCAGCATTCCTTGGTTTCTGGCCACATCATTCTAAATTTCAAGGCCAGCATCTTCAAATCTCTTTGCCCTGTATTGACATGGGTTTCTCGTGTGTGTGTGTGTGCACGTGCACGTGTGCGTGTGTGTGCACAGGTGTGCCTGTGTGTGACATCTTCTACCTCCCTATTATAAGGATACGTATAATTACATTTAGGATGGACCTGGATAACCCAGGATAGTCTTCCCTGACTTAGTTTGTTTGGGCTGCTATAACAAAATACCACAGATTGAGTAGTTTATAAACAACATAAAATTTATTTCTCACAGTTCCAAAGGCTGGTAAGTCTAAGATTGTGGCAACAGCTGATCTGGTATGATAGCTGGTGAGGACCCATTTCTTGATTCGCAGATGGCAGCTTCTCACTCTGTCCTCACGTGGTGGAAGGGGCTAGGGATTTCTGTGGGATCTCTTTTACGAGAACACTAATCCTACTCATGAGGGCTACACCTTCATGATCTAAGCTCTCAAAGACCCCACTTCCTAATACCATCACATTGGGCATTAGGATTTCAACATATGAGTTTTGGGGTCACAAACATTGAGACCGTAGCAGCTCCATTTCAGGATCCTTAACTTTACCACATGTGCAAAGATGTTGCCTTATAAGGAACATACATCCATTCTAGGGATCAGGGTATGAATATCTTTTGGGGGACTGTTTTTCAGCCAACCACAAATAGTGATAAAGAAAATTCTTAGAATTTTTGACTCTTTCAACTTAGATACTACTATATACATGTGTTAACTTCATGATTCTGGAAAATATTGAATTTTTAAATTTGTATTCTTAATGTTAGCATGCAACATAATGTCAGGATATTTCTGCATGCTGAAAAACTTTATGTGTTAAGATATGTCAATGTCTGATACCCTAAATATGAATCTGAAGAAAAATCCAGTCACATAGTTCTTTCCAATAAGCAATTTGAGCTTCATAGGCAGCTGGAACATTTCTAAATTTGTCCATCTTCAGAACAAACACTGTAACTGTTAGGTTATAAAAATTGCATCAGATTTAGAGAAAATCTCTGAGAATTATCTAACTTCAAAAATGTTGAAAGAATAGCAATGTATTCTCAGATGCATGTTACATAAACAACTCTGCTAGAGCTTAAAGTCAAATGATAAAGCACTCAGCATAATGTTCTTTTTAAATAAAGCATCATTGACTTTTCAATAGAGGTAACTAAAAAGTCAGTATATGCTTCACTGGCTCACAAAATATTTTGCTGTCATACCATGGAAATATCTAAATGTCTCTAATATGCAAGATTTAATTCATATGCCTTATGTTTTAATCTTATAGGTAGAGAATTGCTAACTGCATGTGTTAGAGGAGAAAGGTGAAGAGAGAACATTACTATGTGAGTCATTTTGGCTGTTCACTTTTTATCTTAAATGAAAGCCTAAGACTTAAGATTGCAGTGTGGGCCCTATACTGAATGCCACATGATTTCTGGCTTTAATGAATAGTACTTTAGTGGACAATTCCCTAATAAAATTAGCATCAGTATATTATTTGCTATATTTAAGTGCTTTAATAACACATTATTTTTGAATAAGCTTTTTCTTGACCCCTCCTGTTTCTAATACATGAAAATAACAATAAGGCATTTTCCCATTAGACAGATAAGGGCTTCAAGCACAATTATTTCTTGACTGTCTTAACAGTATTCTCACCTTCACAGAGTTCAGTATCCTATTTGTAAAGTGGAATTGTTATAAAAATTAAACATGATACCATATGCGAATGACTTAGCCTGCATGTGTCTGACACATTGCAGGTGCCAGTAAATGTTAGTGTCCTGTTTCACTACTGTAAGTTTTTTTAAATAATGAATTATGTGGTTTTCAAAATCACCCTTTCTGCCGGGAGATGTAAAGAGCTGGAAAGATCAGTGGCTAACCATACAAAAAGAAACAAGTCAGATAAGCTATAAATTATCATAGCTTTTTTTTGAACCCAGAGAGATGAGCTAACTTGAAGTCTGGGTGAGACAGGTGTTAGCAGTGAGAAAGGGATGCAAGCATTTGCTTAACTTGAGATAATGCAGCTGGACACTAAGAAGAGTTGGGTTAGAATCGCTGACGTGTTGGTTGAGTCTGAGGGTTGTGTATGCAGACAATGTGAAGAAGCTTTTATTCCCACGACCAGACCCATCAGGGAAGACTAGACTCTGAAAAAGTTACCACAAAGTGAAGGCACAGGAGAGGGGAATAGCAGCTACTGAGGAAGAGACACAAAATTATTCCCTGCCCCTTCTCTCTTCTCTCTCCAAAGCAAAAGAGCACTGATCTGCTGGAAAAATGGCAACACAAGTGATGCTTTTAGGGAAGCTGGGAGGTGGGAAGACAAAAAAAGCCACTAATCCCTGAGGAGGAGGCAGTTCAGAAATAGAACTGGAGGAGGGACAGGACTCTTGAGAAAGCCACGCTCTCAAGAAGGAGGGACACAATGCCTGCTTAAAACTCAAGCTTATTTGCAAAGTCAGAGAATACTTCTCTCCAGCCCCCACGACCAGGCAAGCAAAAATCAAGCCAAAACAGTGCTGTGAAAGATGCAGAAGGACTCTGAGGCACAGCACAAAAAAAAAAAGACTTACTTCTAAGGGCAGAACAGGTATCGAGAGAAAGCCTCTGACAAACCAGTCACCACCCTAAACTCAAAGTACCGCTAGAGGAATTTGAACGCTGTGGTAGGAATAACAACAGTCCATCTTCTTAGGTAATAATGTAATCCCCCACTAAAGGTAAAACAGAAGAAAAGATGTGACCATTTCCAAACGTAGAACTAGTCACCTGTCTTCAGCAAATTGTCCAAATTTCAACAAAAGATTACGAGACATATAAAAGGCAAGAAAAGTCAGCACATTCCCAAGACAAAATTCAATCAACAGAATCATATTCACATATGACACAGATGTTGGAACTACCTGGAAAAGGATGTAAAATAACTGATTAATAAATATGTTAAAGGCTGTAATGGAAAAGGTGGACAACATCCAAGGGCAGCTGGATAATTTCAGCAGACAGATAAAAGCTGTAATAGAAAATCAAATGAAAAGGCCAGGAATGAAAACACAGTAAACCAATGAGGAATGCCTTCATTCCTTCAAATAGTAACAATAACAATGTATTCACAGAATGTGTCAAAATAAATGAATGACAGAAATTGTCAAATAAAGAGAGGGAGGAAATGGGAATATACTATTATAAGATATTTGTACAACAAAAAAGAGGTATAATATTAATTAAAGTTACACTTTCATTAATAAAATGCATATGTTGAGCAAGATCATTACAGATATATAGAGAATTAAGTAGAGGAAAAAAGAAACAAAGAACATATGAAATAAATAGAAAACAGCTAGCAATGTGGTAGATTTTAATCCAATTATATGGAAATGAAAGAATTAAGGAGACAATTTAAAAATAGAGATTGTCAGAATGGACAAAAAAAAAAAGCAAATCCAACTACAGTTGACCTTTGAGTGACATGGGTTTGAACTGTGAATCCACTTATAGCAGATTTCTTTCAGTAAACACATACTGCAGTTCAACATGATCCATGGTTAGTTGAATTCCCAGATGTGGAATGGTGTATTCAGAGGGCCCACTGAAAAGTTATACATGGATTTTCTACAGCACGGAGGGTCAGTTCCCCTAACCCGCATGTTGTTCAAGGGTCAACTATATATACTTTCTACAAGGAACCCGATTTAATTAAAAAGGTATAGATTGGTTAAAAGGAAAATAATGGAAAAAGTATATCATGCAAACATTCACTGAAAAAAATTGGAGTGACTATATTGATAAACAAATTGACTTCAGAACAAGGAATATTATCAGTGGAACATTACATGAGAAGAACATTACAAAATAATAAAAGGACTTAATTTTCCAAGAAAAGAAAAAATCTAAACAAACAAGTAGCTACCAGCAGAGCTCCAAAATCCATGAAATAATTGATAAAATTTAAAGGAGAAATAAATCCACAATTATATTTGGGGTCTTTGACATTGCTATCTTAGTAAAGGCTACACATTATATGATTCCATATATGATACTTTTGTGGAAAAAGCAAAACTATAAGGATGGAAAACAGTCATCACTAGGGGTAGGAGTAGGAAGAAAGTTTGGCAACAAAGAGGAAAAAGAAGAAAATTTGGGGGTTCATTAAACTGATTTATATCATGGCTGTTTAGGTAGATACATGGCTGTGCACTTTTCAAAAATTCATAGAACTCTACAGCATGATGAGTGAATTTCATTGTATGTATATTTTAAAAAAATAATGTGGAGGAATGAAAATAGATTTGTAACAAATTAGAATAAATTAATCTAATTGTAGTACAAATGGGTAACTTACCTTGAAGATGGTGGGAATAAAATAACTAATTTAAGTAACGAAATTAAATTTTGACTGAACAACAAAAAACTGTACTTTAGTTAGTAAATTCATTTTCATAAGGTAATCAATTTTGAAACTAGTTTATGTATATAGTATGGTTTTAAAATAAGTAAATATATTATAGATAATGAGTCATATTTCTCATTGTCTGTAAAGAAATTACAAATATGGGAAGAGAGGAGGCTAGAATGAACCCAATGTGCCTGGAAGGAGGAATATTTATTCATGTAACTACTAAAATTGGCTTCAAGAAATAATTAGCCATGAGTTACAAATATTCTTTTACAATTTTAAAACAATACTTTGACTAAAAAAGATACGAGAGTTTTAATTTTTAGCTCTGGCTTAAGAAAGAAAAGTTTTGTTTCCTTTAAATAATGAAGAAATGGAACTTGTTCCCACTAGTATGGCATATTTCATATAACACAGGCAACTTGATTACTCAATTTTTACTGTGAACAGAAACAGGACTAGTGAAAAAACTCTCATGCTATCATCAATACAGTTAAACTACAAAGATAGTACAGATTTTTCCAGAGTGTTATTTTTTTTTTTAAAGTCCACTGATTTGATCTTGCCTGTGTTACTTAGTGGGCCATACTCTTTTAATTTATTTTATTTTTATTTTTGGCTGTGTTGGGTCTTCGTTTCTGTGCGAGGGCTTTCTCTAGTTGTGGTAAGCGGGGTCCACTCTTCATCGCGATGCGCGGGCCCCTCACTATCGTGGCCTCTCTTGTTGTGGAGCACAGACTCCAGACGAGCAGGCTCAGTAGCTGTGGCTCACGGGCCCAGTTGCTCCACGACATGTGGGATCTTCCCAGACCAGGGCTCGACCCCATATCCCCTGCACTAGCAGGCATATTCTCAACCATTGCACCACCAGGGAAGCCCCAGAGTGTTATTTTAAGATTCATTTGATTTGGATTTTAGAAGGTATTTTTGAAGTGCTTTCTTTCATCAAATATCTTATACATTCTTTTTTTTTTTAAACATCTTTATTGGAGTATAATTACTTTACAATGGTGTGTTAGTTTCTGCTTTATAACAAAGTGAATCAGTTATACATATACATATGTACCCATATCTCTTCCCTCTCGCGTCTCCCTCCCTACCACACTCCCTAACTCACCCCTCTAGGTGGTCACAAAGCATCGAGCTGATCTCCCTGTGCTATGAGGCTGCTTCCCTCTAGCTATCTATTTTTAGTTTGGTAGTGTATATATGGCCATGACACTCTCTCACTATGTCACAGCTTACCCTTCCCCCTCCCCATATCCTCAAGTCCATTCTCTAGTAGGTCTGTGTCTTTATTCCCATCTTGCCCCTAGGTGCTTCATGACCATTTTTTTTCTTACATTCCATATATATATATATATATATATATATATATATATATATGTGTGTTAGCATACAGTATTTGTTTTTCTCTTTCTGACTTACTTCACTCTGTATGACAGACTCTAGGTCCATCCACCTTGCTACAAATTACTCAATTTCGTTTCCTTTTATGGCTGAGTAATATTCCATTGTATATATGTGCCATGTCTTCTTTATACATTCATCTCTTGATGGACACTTAGATTGCTTCCATGTCCTGGCTAATGTAAATAGAGCTGCAATGAACACTTTGGTACATGACTATTTTTGAATTTTGGTTTGCTCAGGGTATATACCCAGTAGTGGGATTGTGGGGTCGTATGGTAGTTCTATTTTTAGTTTTTTAAGAAACCTCCATACTGTTCTCCATAGTGGCTGTATCAATTTACATTCCCACCAACAGTGCAAGAGGGTTCCCGTTTCTCCACACTGTCTCCAGCATTTATTGTTTGTAGATTTTTTGATGATGCCCATTCTGACTGGTGTGAAATGATATCTCACTGTAGTTTTGATTTGCATTTCTCTAATGATTAATGATGTTGAGCATTGTTTCATGTGTTTGTTGGCAATCTATATATATTCTTTGGAGAAATGTCTATTTAGGTCATCTACCCATTTTTGGATAGGGTTGTTTGTTTTTTTTTTTTTTTTTTGAGCTGCATGAGCTGCTTGTAAATTTTGGAGATTAATCCTTTGTCAGTTGCTTCATTTGCAAATATTTTCTCCTATTCTGAGGGTTGCCTTTTCATCTTGTTTATGGTTTCCTTTGCTATGCAAAAGCTTTTAAGTTTCATTAGGTCCCATTTGTTTTTTTTGTTTTTATTTCCATTTCTCTAGGAGGTGGGTCAAAAAGGATCCTGCTGTGATTTATGTCATAGAGTGTTCTGCCTATGTTTTCCTCTAAGAGTTTGATAGAGTCTGGCCTTACATTTAAGTCTTTAATTCATTTTGAGTTTACTTTTGTGTATGGTGTTAGGGAGTGTTCTAATTTCATACGTTGACATGTACCTGTTGAGTTTTCCCAGCACCACTTGCTGAACAGGCTGTCTTTTCTCCACTGTATATTCTTGCCTCCTTTATCAAAGATAAGGTGACCATATGTGCGTGGGTTTATCTCTGGGCTTTCGATCCTGTTCCACTGATGTACATTTCTGTTTCTGTGCCAGTACCATACTGTCCTGATTACTGTAGCATTGTAGTATAGTCTGAAGTCAGGGAGCCTGATTCTTCCAGTTCCGTTTATCTTTCTCAAGATTGCTTTTGGTAGGAGACTCATTTTCACAATGTTGATTCTTCCAATCCAAGAACATGGTATATCTCTCCAATTATTTGTATCATCTTTAATTTCTTTCATCAGTGTCTTATAGTTTTCTGCATACAGGTCTTTTGTCTCCTTAGGTAAGTTTATTCCTAGATATTTTATTCTTTTTGTTGCAATGGTAAATGGGAGTGTTTTCTTAATTTCACTTTCAGATTTTTCATCATTAGTGTATAGGAATGCTAGAGATTTCCCTGCATTAATTTTGTATCCTGCTACTTTACCAAATTCATTGATTAGCTCTAGTAGTTTTCTGATAACATCTTTAGGATTCTCTATGCTTAGTATCATGTCATCTTCAATGACAGCTTTACTTCTTCTTTTCCGATTTGGATTCCTTTTATTTCTTTTTCTTCTCTGATTGCTGTGGCTAAAACTTCCAAAACTATGTTGAATAAGAGTGGTGAGAGTGGGCAACCTTGTCTTGTTCCTGATCTTAGAGGAAATGGTTTCAGTTTTTCACCATTGAGGATGATGTTGGCTGTGGGTTTGTCATATATGGCCTTTATTATGTTGAGGAAAGTTCCCTCTATGCCTACTTTCTGCAGGGTTTTTATCATAAATGGGTGTTGAATTTTGTCAAAAGCTTTCTCTGCATCGATTGAGATGATCATATGGTTTTTCTTCTTCAATTTTTAATATTGTGTATCCCATTGATTGATTTGGGTATATTGAGGAATCCTTGCAATCCTGGGATAAACTCCACTTGATCATGGTGTATGATCCTTTTAACGTGCTGTTGGATTGTGTTTGCTAGTATTTTGTTGAGGATTTTTGCATCTATGTTCATCAGTGATATTGGCCTGTAGTTTTCTTTCTTTGTGACATCCTTGTCTGGTTTTGGTATCAAGGTGATGGTGGCCTCGTACAAGGAATTTGGGAGTGTTCCTCCCTCTGCTATATTTTGGAAGAGTTTGAGAAGGAGAGGTGTTAGCTCTTCTCTAAACGTTTGATAGAATTCGCCTGTGAAGCCATCTGGTCCTGGGCTTTTGTTTTTTGGAAGATTTTTAATCACAGTTTCAATTTCAGTGCTTCTGATTCATCTGTTCATATTTTCTTTCTTACTGGTTCATTCTCAGAAGGTTGTGCATTTCTAAGAATTTTTCCATTTCTTCCAGGTTGTCCATTTTATTGGCATAGAGTTGCTTGTAGTAATCTCTCATGATCCTTTGTATTTCTGCAGTGTCAGTTCTTACTTCTCCTTTTTCATTTCTAATTCTATTGATTTGAGTCTCCTCCCTTTTTTTCTTGATGTGTCTGGCTAATGGTTTATCAATTTTGTGTATCTTCTCAAAGAACCAGCTTTTAGTTTTATTGATCTTTGCTATCATTTCCTTCATTTCTTTTTCATTTATTTCTGATCTGATCTTTATGATTTCTTTCCTTCTGCTAACTTTGGGTTTTTTTTTTCTTCTTTCTCTAATTGCTTTAGGTGTAAGGTTAGGTTGTGTATTTGAGATGTTTCTTGTTTCTTAAGGTAGTATTGTATTGCTCTAAACTTCCCTCTTAGAACTGACTTCGCTGCATCCTATAGGTTTTGGTTCATCGTGTTTTCATTGTCATTTGTTTCTAGGTATTTTTTGATTCCTCTTTGAATTCTTTGTGATCTCTTGGTTATTAAGTAGTGTATTATTTATCCTCAATGTGTTTGTATTTTTTGCAGATTTTTTTCCTGTAATTGATATCTAGTTTCATAGCATTGTGGTTAGAAAAGTTACTTGATACGATTTTAATTTTGTTAAATTTACCAAGGCTTGATTTGTAACTCAAGATATGATCTATCCTGGAGAATATTCCATGAGCACTTGAGAAGAATGTGTATTCTGTTGTTTTTGGATGGAATGTCCTATAAATATCAATTAAGTTCATCTTGTTTAATGTATCATTTAAAGCTTGTGTTTCCTTATTTATTTTCAGTTTGGATGATCTGTCCATTGGTGAAAGTGGGGTGTTAAACTCCCCTACTATGATTGTGTTCCTATCCATTTCCCTTTTTATGGCTGTTAGTATTTGCCTTATGTATTGAGGTGCTTCTATGTTGGGTGCATAAATATTTACAATTGTTATTTCTTCTTCTTGGCTCGATCCCTTGATCATTATGTAGTGCCCTTCTTTGTCTCTTTTAACAGTCTTTATTTTAAAGTCTATTTCGTCTGATATGAGAAGTGCTATGACAGCTTTCTTTTGATTGCCTTTTTCATGGAATATCGTTTTCCATCCCCTCACTTTCAGTCTGTATGTGTCCCCAGGTCTGAAGTGGGTCTCTTGTAGACAGCATATATACAGGTGTCATTTTTGTAGCCATTCAGCCAGTGTATGTCTTTTGGTTGGAGCATTTAATCCATTTACTTTTAAGGTAATTATCAATATATATGTTCCTATTACTATTTTCTTAATTGTTTTGGGTTTGTTATTGTAGGTCTTTTCCTTCTCTTGTGTTTCCTACCGAGAGAAATTCCTTCAGCATTTGTTGTAAAGCTGGTTTTGTGGTGCTGAATCCTCTTAGCTTTTGCTTGTCTGTAAAGGTTTTAATTTCTCCATCAAATCTGAATTGGATCCTTGCTGGTTAGAGTAATGTTGGTTGTAGGTTTTTCTCCTTCATCACTTTAAATATGTCCTGCCACTCCCTTCTGGCTTGCAGTTTCTGCTGAAAGATCAGCTGTTAACCTTATGGGGAATCCCTTCTGAGTTATTTGTTGTTTTTCCCTTGCAGCTTTTAATACTTTTCTTTGTATTCAATTTTTGATAGTTTGATTAATATGTGTCTTGGCATGTTTCTCCTTGGATTTATCCTGTATGGGACTCTCTGTGCTTCCTGGACTTGATTAACTATTTCCTTACCCATATTAGGGAAGTTTTCAACTATAATCTCTTCAAATATTTTCTCAGTCTCTTTCTATTTCTCTTCTTCTTCTGGGACCCCTATAATTCGAATGTTGGTGTGCTTAATGTAGTCCCAGAGGTCTCTGAGACTGCCCTCAATTCTTTTCATTCTTTTTTCTTTATTCTGCTCTGCAGTAGTTATATCCACTGTTTTATCTTACAGGTCACTTATCCATTCTTCTGCCTCAGTTATCCTGTTATTGATCCTTTCTAGAGAATTTTTAATTTCATTTATTGTGTTGTTTATGATTGTTTGTTTGCTCTTTAGTTCTTCTAGGTCCTTGTTAAACGTTTCTTGTATTTTCTCCATGCTATTTCCAAAATTTTCGATCATCTTACTATCAATATTATGAATTCTTTTTCAGGTAGACTGCCTATTTCCTCCTCATTTGTTAGGTCTGGTGGGTTTTTACCTTGGTCCATCATGTGCTGTGTGTTTCTGTGTTTTCTCATTTTGCTTAACTTACTTTGTTTGGGGTCTCCTTTTTGCAGGATGCAGGTTTGTAGTTCCCATTGTTTATGGTGTCCGTCCTCAGTGGCTAAGGTTGGTTGTGTAGGCTTCCTGGTGGAGGGGACTAGTGCCTGTGTTCTGCTGGATGATGCTGTATCTTGTCTTTCTGGTGGGCAGGACCACGTCCAGTGGTGTGTTTTGTGGTGTCTGTGTCCTTATTATCATTTTAGGCAGCCTCTTATCTAATGGATGGGGTTGTGTTCCTGTCTTGCTAGTTGTTTGGCATAGGGTGGCCAGCACTGTATCTTGCTGGTCGTTGAGTGAAGCTGAGTCTTGGCATTGAGATGGAGATCCCTGGGAGATTTTCACCATTTGATATTATGTGGAGCTGGGAGGTCTCTTGTGGACCAGTGTCCTGAACTTGGCTCTCCCACCTCAGAGGCAGAGCCCTGACACCTGGCTGGAGCACCAAGAGCCTGTCATCCACATGGCTCAGAATAAAAGGGAGAAAAAATAGAAAGAAAGAAAAGAAAGACAGAAAGAAAGAAAGATAAAATGAAATAAAGTAAAATAAATAAAATAACGTTATTAAAATAAAAAATATTAAGAAAAAAATTTAAAAAGTAAAAATAAAATAAAAGCGGACACACAGAACCCTAGGACAAATGGTAAAAGCAAATGTGTACTGACAAAATCACACACGCAAGCATACACATACACACTCACAAAAAGAGAAAATGGGGAAAAAACATATATATCTTTGCTCCCAAAGTCCACCTTCTCAGTTTGGGATGATTCGTTGTCTATTCAGGTATTCCGCAGATGCAGGGTACATCAAGTTGATTGTGGAGCTTTAATCCGCTGCTCCTGAGGCTGCTGGGAGAGATTTCCCTTTCTCTTCTTTGTTCTCACAGCTCCTAGGGGCTCAGCTTGGCCCCGCCTCTGCATGTTGGTCGCCGCAGAGCGTCTGTTCTTCGCTCAGACAGGATGGGGTTAAAGGAGCCGCTGATTCGGAGGCGGGGGAGGGAGGGGCACTGCGTGCTGGGCGGGCCTGCAGCGGCAGAGGCCGGCCTGACGTTGCAACAGCCTGAGGCGCGCCGTGCTTTCTCTCCGGGAAGTTGTGCCTGGATCCTGGGACCCTGGCAGTGGCGGGCTGCACAAGCTCCGGGGAGGGGAGGTGTGTGGATAGTGACCTGTGCTTGCACACAGGCTTCTTGGAGGCGGCAGCAGCAGCCTTAGCGTCTCATGCCCGTCTCTGGGGTCTGCGCTGATAGCCTCCGCTCTCGCCCGTCTCTGGTGCTCCTTTAAGCGGCGCTGTTTATCTCTCCTCGTGCACCAGGAAACAAAGAGGCAAGAAAAAGTCTCTTGCCTCTTCAGCGGCTCAAGACGTTTTCCCGGACTCCCTCCCAGCTAGCCGTGGTGCACTAACCCCTTCAGGCTGTGTTCACACCGCCAGTCCTCTCCCTGGGATCCGACCGCACCCCAAGCCTCAGCTCCCAGCCCCCGCCCGCCCTGGCGGGTGAGCAGAGAAGCCTCTTGGTCTGGTGAGTGCTGGTTGTCTCTGTTTTTTCTTTTTTCTTTTGCCCTACCCAGGTACGTGGGGGGTTTCTTGCCTTTTGGGAGGTCTGAGGTCTTCTGCCATTGTTCAGTAGGTGTTCTGTAGGAGTTGTTCCACATGTAGATGTATTTCTGATGTATTTGTGGGGAGGAAGGTGATCTCTGTGTCTTACTCTTCCGCCATCTTGAAGCTCCTCCATCTTAAGCATTCTTAACTATGATGATGGCTTTTCAAACACTTTATAGTTTTTGTTCTCTCTTGTACCTAAGAAATAACAAGGATCTGAGTATTTGTGCTTGAAATCAGGTTTTTGTTCCAGATTTCTGTCTCCAGTTGTATTAAATATTCCTTTATTTTTAGCTTGCTGAGTTTGTGTTAAATTTAATTATTTGTGTTTGAATAGAAGAAATATGATTTATAAGTTACAGATAACATTTAGTTTTCCATGTATAAAACTCTTCTTTTGAGAAAGTTAGTACTGTACACTTACTACACAAGAAGCCATTAATTCATAACATAAAAGACTATGTATCCATTGCCTTTGTTCATTAGTAATTGCTTTATTTGATGGATATAATTTAATCAACAGTTATAGCATTTACATTTTAATGTAATCCTTGAAGCAATAAATACATCCTTAAACAGGGTTAACCTAATACAATTACAAACTAAACATTTGAGTAGTACATTTAAATTTCAAAGTACTAAGTAACTACCAATTAATTGGTAAAGAAAGTGCATTTGATACAGGTCCATAATTGAGGCAGTTTCATAATACATAGGAGAATGAACCACATGCTTGGGGAGAATGTTTTTATTTAGTTATTTGAAAAACTCTATAAATAGGATTAGTAATTTAAAATTTGAAAGCAAATTATATAATCAAGTTATCTTTGGGAAATATTGTTTTTTTCTTTCCAGATGTGGCATGTTTCAAAAGAGACAAAACAAAATCTGATGACAGTCTTTCAGAAAGTATATATACAAATATTAGAAGAGACTACAATATTCATAAAATTAATAGGATACTCTACTAGCTGACTTAAGAGAGGGTGGCATTTGTGAATATAAAATTCCATTTTAGCAAATATAAATGATGCACAGGATAAAGAAATAATGGATAATGAGCAGAAAAAAATGGGAACTCTGAGGGAATTTTCCATTATGTGTGTATGAAGTTGTTTGTTACTAAGAAACAAACTTCAATTTCTTGATTGAAATCTGACAACTAATATATATAGACAATGAAGGTTACTAACTGAATCTATAAATAATAGATGGATAACATCTAAATGAGTTTTATTTATTTTTCTATATACCAATTCTCTAACTACCCCACCTCAATTTATGTAAAGAAACTAAAATCAATAGAGGTATTTTAATATTTACATGGAAAAGACAAGTTTCTGCAGGATTTTTAGCTTCTTAAAAATCTGAATAATTGCTTAATAATTGGAATTGAAAATAAATCCATTAGCAACATCTTGGGGGAGTATTTTCCCCCTTTCCAAATTTAGACTTTTTAATGTAGATGAAAACAAAATGTTTTATTCTGATTGTTCAAGGAGGATGGGGAAGGAAAAGAGGTACAAGGCCAAGACTGGCTAGATAATCTGTGGGGCCCTGTGCTAAATGAAACTGTTGTATTAGTGTCGTGGAGCAGTCAAGCATACCAGGATTGAAAATTCCTATTTCTGTATTGGTATGTAGATGCAATTTGTGCCAATATTGAATTATTTGATAGAATTATGGAACCAGACAGAATTGGAATGTGTCTAGATGACAAAACAGAGACAGGAGCGCTGAGAACTCTTGCAGAGGCTTAGCTGTCAAACAGAGAAGAGAGATAAGATGAAACATGAATGAGGATATGGGATGGAGGATATCTTGTTTCTTTTTGGCCTTGATGAAAATGTTGAGGGTGTGCAACAAAGGGATCCTGTTAAGAAGAGGTTTTATGTACAGGGAGAAAAGGGATGATTGAAATAATGTGGTTCCAGAGAAACCAGGATGAATTGGAATTTTAAACACAGGTAAAAGGATATTAGGAGGGCCAGGACCTCTGTTGTGCGTATGAAGAAGGGCAGGAAAGGGTGCAGATGTAGTAATTTTGGATATTGTAGTTGAAAAACCTAGTTCTCATCGGATGGTTTCTTTTTTATGTCTTTCTAAATTTATTCTGTGAACAAACAAGGTTATTTCCTGGCAGAAGTAGAGCAGGAAGATTTGAGGAGAGTAAATGATGTTTGAAAATGTGATTGCAAAGCCCAAGAAAGAGAAACAAATATACCAACAGGTAATATTGGGATCCCTTTTAAATTTGCTGATGATAGGATTTTGTGGAACCATTTTGTCCAGTAATAGGACCTCCTCCATATTCCTCATTTTTATATGTTTGTAAATATGTCTTTAATTTTTTTGTTTTGAGAATAATTTATTGAAATCTGCAAAGGAATATTAGTCTATCATTATGATTGGCAGTTGGCCAAGTGCTCCTGGTACTTCTGACAATATTTGCTTCACATCAGGATGCGTTGCAGTTTGTTGAATAAAGCCTGCCTTCACAATAAGTTCCGAATTTCTTGCTTTGATCTATAAGGCTTGGACAACTTGTTTTGTACCAGTGTCTCCACCTTCCTTGTCCCCGTCCATCTCCACTTTTGCCTCACTCCAGCCTTGTTCCTTTCTAGTCCATTTGTCAAGCCTTCCCTTACCTCAGGTACTTCGTGGCAGTTATCTCCTTTTTCAACTTACTCTTCACTCAGAACTTACTCTTCTTGGCTCTTCATAAGCCTTCATCCTTCTTAATCTTGAGATATCAGTTTAAAGACTCATTCTCAGAGACTCCTTCTATGACTGCATTATTTAAAGTAAACATGCCTACTTCCATCTAGCTACATCCTTCTGGCTGCTTTCTATCCCATGATATTGCCCGTTGCCTTCAGAATACTAACCTAAATTTGTACTTTTTTAGTTATGTATTGGGTTGTAGTGTGTATTGTTGAACTTTTTCACCAAAAACCTTAGCTCCACAGGCAACTGTTACCTTATTTACTGCATATACTTCTCTACTTTGCTCTCATTAAGTGATTTTTTATGTTATGTGTGGTTAGGATATTATATGTGAGTTTGCGTGGGTCAGGTTCTAAAGTAAGCAGAAAGATGGACCTCGCATAGATTCAACGGTATTATTGCATTTCCTTAAAAATGTGCTATGTCAGAGACCAACCCACTGTAGCGTCTCTCAAAAGCTCAACACAGCCAGATTTTCTCCAGAAAAGCATGGGATTAGATCACTATTTCTTTATTTGAATGAAAGATAAACTTTATGACTTGGGCATAAAAATGATTACTGTAAGAAAAATATATCTTAAAATACCAGATACATCCTGACAGAACATCTGGAGTACCGAGATCATTTATAGAAAGGTAGCAGAATTCTACAACATATTTAACTTTCTTGCTGTTCTCTTTTATGCTTTTTCTGTTTTAGTTTTACTTTTCTGCTTATAAAGCACATAGATTTTAAATTTATGTAAAAAATGTATATTGTCTGAGGTTGAGTTTCCTAGAAGCAGAAACTCTAGTGGGGATTTTGTGTAAGTCATTTATTAAGGCAGGACAAACAAGGGAAACCTGTACTCAAATGAGAGAAGAAAAATTGGGCAGAGGAAGAAGCTAAACTCATGGGTTTAGCTGAAGTCTAAGCTCAGCTGATTTCAGGGAGAGCTCTGGAGTAAGAATGTCACAGAGTTGTGCCTCTTGAGATGGGGAAGTTTCTGTAGTTCTAAATCGTGCACTGACTGTGGGGTGCCTAACGGAAAGGGCATAACATTCTAGAAACATCTGGTCAATGAGGCTCCTGACAGATGCAAGCAACTGTCTTGGGAAAGAAGACAATTGTGAGCTCTTAGCAGTTAATGCGCACAGCACCTAGGAAGGGGAGAGTTTATAAAGAGAACCTGGATGGGGCTTAAATCATAATTACTACACTCTTACTTATGCATCTCTCAGAGCCACATACTTTTCATATTAGGTCCATTCCATTCAATTGCAACTTCTTCAGGATTCTATTTATTTGCCATTTCTAGCTATAGTTACAAGAAAAAAGTTAGTGAAGAGAATTAGAGTTCTCTAGAGCCTGAGTGCTCTAGCTGGTGCCAAACCTTTAAGAGATACTCATCATCTTCTTTTTATACTACTCATTTTTTATTCCTCTCCTACTTGGCTAGCATCTCTGCCAACATAGGTGACTTGTCTGGTGAGGTGGACCAGATCCTCATTCTCGAGGAGTCTGAGATCTAGGTTGGAATGCCATTATCAAGTTATTAGAGCACTTCTTGTCCTTTTATTAGTAACCACATGCACAGAAAAGCAAATGTTACTTCACCGGATCTCCTGAATGCCAAACATAATCCCTCCTGCCTGCATTGTGTAGAAGCAATCTGAAGTCCTTATAATGATCAGGGTAATTATGTTTGCTGGTCTGGTAAGTAGTTGCTTTGCTTTCTGGCCTACTGGCATGAGGAGTTACATGTGATTAGGCGGTAGCTATAGGTTTCTTTTGTGGGTTTTTTTTTTTTTTTTTTTCTCTCTGCCCCCTGGTATAAGCTTTCCCTTTCTGGGAATCTGGACTATTGGACCAACATGGCTGAATTTGCAGAGGTGGGAAGCACATATTCTAGGGAATCACTGGAACTACTCCTACCACCCCTTGGCTCCTGTTGCCATGTATTCTACCTACTGACAGCACAACACCATGCAGTGATTATTGATTTAAGATGTTACCACATTCTAAAGGTACCTTGTTCTCACCAGGTATCATTTTCAAGCTGGCATCTCCACTATCCCCTCAAGAGGCTGCTCATTACTCTGTAAGCCTGGCAACTTCTGGAAAGCTGCATTATATGGTGAGTCAGTGAATCTCACGTCCATGTACCTGATGCTACACTTCCATTAGTTTGAAGCAATATTAGGTTAAAAAAAACGTACCAGTAGAAGTGATACTTTATAAGTCCATGGATATTAATGATGGCTGAGATGCTGCAGGCAGGAAAAGTATATTATACCTGGGATGCATGTCAACACAAATCTTTATCCAATATCTTCCCCAAAATTTGGTTATTCTTCATTCCTCAGTGCCTGCTTATCAAATTAAATGAACAAATAATGACTTTAAGTTCTTTTGTGGAAGTACTAAAGTAATTTCTACCGTGTATACTTGCTGTAGCATTGCAGAGACCTTCCTTATGGGGACGTGGGGCCTCTCTTTATCTCAGTGTGTGTCTGAGAATTGGCTCCTGCTTGAAAACAGTGAATGTCCGTGAGAGAAGTTGACTTCATCTTCTGCTCATCCATTCTTCATTACATTTGATTATAAACATTAAGCAACACTTCTGTTTCTACCTCTGTGCTCATCTAACTGTCCTCTAGGGATATTAGCCATCCTCATAGATTACCTGAAGATCAGGTCATCCTGGACTTCATCCTGACCTTGTTGTTTTCATGGTAATTCTACCTTACTTGTGATGCTTAAGGAGCGACAACCAAATGGGGAAATTGGAGAGAACTGAAGGGAAATTAGATCTTTTGGGGGTAGAGGGGTATCAAGAAGCCTTCATGTTAGAGACTTAAGGGATGAACAGATTACTGAATCTTGGAAACTTAATCAATAGCATTCCTCTGAAGAATAAGAACAAGTTAGTAGAGAGGTGACTCAAACCTTTACTGAGTTTGTATTTCAAATATGAGGTATTGTTATCTACTTTGGAAATACCCTCTCTGTCTTTCATGCAAAGTATGTTCATTGTATATTCTTGTTAATCACCATCTATCACTAATTCTTCTCTTATAAGGGTTACAATGCATTATAAACTACACATACACACACACCCCATCTATTTATCTATGTATCTACTCTGTATTGTTTCTATTTTTAGTGAATTATGTCACATTCTAATACATAGGAAATACTTGCCATTATTCAATTTATTTATAATAAATTAGTGTCCCTTTTATAGGAATTGCAATTTTAATATTTAAATAGAAGGATGTTTATGTATATGTGGAAATGATAAATCAATAATATGGATGTTGTGCATTTTTACTATGTAAGTCCTTAAAAGTCAAATGTCAGGGGAATACTTTAGCAGCAGGTTGTGTCTACAAAGATATTTGCATTTTTCATTTTGTGGCTTTCTGAAATTCCAAGTATCAGATTGTCACTCTTCAAATGTTTTCTCTATGCAAAGAAAATGTTTTCTTATTTTTCCCCTTTATACTGCTAAGATATATTTTACTCCAAAGGTAAAATTCCAATAGCCATAGTATGCCAACTCAAAGTAATACTTACATCAGATTTGACTCTGCATTTTAAAATATGTGTGGCTTGTTAGGCAAAAGTCTTACATCTCTGTTTCAGTAGAAGGAAAGGGAAAGAAAGGGGAAGGGTTTAGAATAAAGAATAAAGTTTAGTCTAATAATTCATTTCTCCAGTTGAGAATTTTAAAATATACGCCTGCCAGTCTGTTGAAGAACATGCATATACTTGTTGCTGAATATTCTTAGAATTGAGCTGTCCTTTCTTGTTGTGTTTTTAGAGGGCAAATACAAGCAAACACACACAAAATATACTGTAGAGAGCATCTTATAACCATATATGCATATATGATCGTCCCTCATTAAATGTAAGCTTCACTTAAATTTCTATTTGACAATTCACTGTGATTTAAGGTCTAGATTTCTGAGCAGTTACACATGTACTGTTATTCATAAAATGCACACTTGCTAATAAAAAGGAAACTAAATCTTGGAAGAAAGATAAACAGCAATTGCTAACATGGCATTTAAATTCATGAAGCAGAGAAATGGAGAAATGATTATGATTGAAGATAAACTGTAAGAGGAAAAGTATTATTAAACCCTAGGACTTTAATTCAAAAATTATGTAAGCATAGTAAAGGGAAGAAAGATTTTCAAGGTTATAGTATTCCAGAGTTTTATTAAAGAAAAATGTAATGGATTATAGTACCAAAAATTATTTTTTAGATATTACAGTGTTATTGAAATGACTTCATACATGCATATTTATTTATTTACTTTTGCGGTATGCGGGCCTCTCACTGTTGTGGCCTCTCCCGTTGCGGAGCACAGGCTCCGGACGCACAGGCTCAGCGGCCATGGCTCACGGGCCCAGCCGCTCCGCGGCATGTGGGATCTTCCCAGACCGGGGCACGAACCCGTGTCCCCTGCATCGGCAGCCGGACTTTCAACCCCTGCGCCACCAGGGAAGCCCCATACATATTTATTTTATAGTCAAATTTAAGTGGGTCATTCATAGAAAGCAGTTATATATCTGCTGGAAAAACTGGGAAAAATCAAGTGTCGCAATGTGTCAGGTCTACCAGACAGCTTATAGAACCAGAAACTTATAGCAAGTGTGACCTAATGAGATTCTCAATGAAGAGGAAATCCAGATGGTTCCATTCCTCACATTTTCATTCATGCCTAAGGCCATGCACCACTCAGAAATCACTCACTAGTGAGGATGCTGCTCTTTCTAGGGAGATTTTAGAGTTGTTATTCCCCCATGTGTGGGAGGGTGCTCCCTTCCATAAGGGAGAAAGACAAGCTCCTAAGTAACATACCCTGAGGCTCAAAAGTGGGCTTGTTTCATGAATAGAAGTGAGAAGTCTCTCTGTGCAAGAAACTGATAAAGGTAGAAACAGAGGGCAGAAGGCCTAGGGAGTACGCCTGTTCCACCAAAGAATTCCATCATTTGACTGAAATTCTCTATCTTGCAGTCTTCTGGTAAGTAGATTTTTCCAGCTGCATTTTCTTAGATGGTGGTGATTTTTAGAAAACCAACAATAATAATATCATTGTTTTGCCTATCTGTTTATTTTCAAAATTTAACCATTTTCGTATCAACTGCAATATTTTTGCCTTACATAATATGCCTTAATTCTCCTTAACATTTCCCTTAAGTGGATTTTAAAATGATTTTCTTGGTTATGAGGTTGGGGACTAATAAATGGGTAAGCTTCAAAAAAATGTAAAAATTGTCCTTACACAGCTGAAAAGATCTGTGTCATTAATTGGGATATATTCATTTGGGCAGTGCACTTTATAATGTTCTCCATTAACCCTTGCCTGACTTCAGTTTTGAGGCTTTGTAGGGTAATAACTAATCTCTCCACAAACTCCATATCATAAGGAGACTAAAAACCAAAATAGCTTAAGTGGGTTTCCAACAATTCCTTTCTAATTAAACAAATGTCTTATTGAATAGTTCCCTTACCACTTAATACTGATAGCTGACCCATGGAAGCAAAAATAAAATGAATGTGCTAAGGTGAGGCTGCAGGAAGGGACTTTGTTTTTGCAACATCTTGGAAGGAAAGCCTATGTGGCTTCTCCCATTTCCGTAATGAAAATGTTAAGTCTTTAGGTTCTGACAAAACATAGACATATTGACCACGTGGAAGGACACACATTTAAATTGTCTCTATAAGGATGGTCATTTGATTTGCATTCATGTATGAAAACTGTGTTGTTTAATTCTTTTTACCAGTAGAGATTGGCTAATTGACATCCACAATCCCTTCAATTCCTTAGTTACAAACCCATTTGAACATAATTTCTCTAGACTTTGATATTCTAGTTTCTTCCAGCCTGCTGTAAATTTCCATACTTTTTAAGGAAGAACGATACACATTTAAAACTAAAATGAGAACCAAGGCCATCTGTGTCAAAGTGACTTAGATAAGATTGCATACTAATATCAACCTCACTTAGTTTTTCTTTTCCAATAAATCTTTGCCAAAGAAAGAGTGTACATTAATCAATATTTTCACTGATTTAAAAAATTCCTACAGATTAATTTATGAGAGACAACAATTTACTCACCAGAGCCAACGGTGTTCTTATCACACAACAATTTACTTATCAAGATTCATGTCAAGACCCTCATCTCTGTTTCTACCAATCCTAAACCATTAGACCAGGAACCCTGTTCTACAGTTCCTTGCCTGTTTCTAAACCACTAGCGGCTAGACCAAGAATTCCTGTGTGTATGCCTCTTTTGACTTCACCTTCTGAGACACTGCAAAAACTCAAGGTGGTGTTTTCCCTTACAGCAGAAACTTCTAGTACACATAGCCCTGGTTTATTGACAGGCTGTCTGGTGGTATTAGGAAAGTTCAAACAAACAAATAAATAAAGCAAAACCATCACAAAAAAAATCAAACCTGTGTTCAAGGTCTAGCTTCTTGTTATGGACTGAAGGTTTGTATCCACCCCCAAAATTTCATGTTGAAACCATAACCCCCAATGTGACTACTGTCTATTATGTATGAAAGTTGGTAAGAGAGTAAATCCTAAGAGTTCTCATCACAGGGACATTTTGTTCTTTATCTTTTATTTCATGTCTATAGGAGATGATGGACGTTTACTAAACTTATTGTGGTCATCATTTTGTGATGCATATAAGTCAACATTATGCTGTATAACTTAAAATTAAACAGTGCTCTATGTTAATTATATGTCAATAAAAATAGAAGAATAAATAAGATTCTTATAAACTAAAAAAAAAAGCATGAAGAAAGAAATTTTTAAATCACATAAACAACAAGCATGAAATATAAGACTTTCTACACGGACAGTGACGTTATGACTCTCCCATCATGTAATGTTCCAAGTGGGATCTGAGATTTGTTTCACCATCAGAATTTAGAATTCAGTATTTTTCATTTTCTGCAGTGTTTCTTATGAGAGCTATTTACTGTTCTTGTTTTCTTAAGAAAAACTCAATAATTCCCCAGTTAACTTTCCAAGAAATCACTAAGACTGGCCTATAGGTTTAGGTATTTTTCAGAGCAGAAACACTTGGAACCCCAGCATCTCATTTACATCTGGCTAAGGTTTTCAAATCTCTCATTTCTATAGGACTGTGGTATTTCCCCTGTGGAATTTCAGCAATAAGATGTACACTGTCAATTTACCTTTAATGTTTAGTACATATAACATGCATATTTTAGGAGGTGTTTTTCACTCAGATACTGAACTTGCGTACTATTTTAGACACTTTCTAGAGTTTGAGGATTGTGTGTATTTGATACTCTGTGTTTGCTATTTTGAGATAATCGTGCTTCTGAAAAATAGTTCTGAAGCAAATTGAGTTCTAGCTGATCTCAAAGGTACACCGCCAGCTACTGTATTTCAGAGTAGGCTACAATTTTGCAGTATGTTCAATTTTAAAAAGTCTTTTATAATTTCTCCTTTTGTAAGGAGCCAGTGGAGCTATAGCAAGAAGAGGAAATAAGGTATGTCATGATCATGTGAGGCCATTGTGTTATAGCCTATTCATTTGGACTTAGCTGAGGACTTTGGTCACAATCTCCTACTGGCTTGATTTCTGATCCTGCAGAAGTCTCCTAATCTATCTGAGAATCAGCTTCCTCTTGTGTAAAAATGAAGGTTTTCAACTGAACGGCTGCAAATGCATGTACAGCATTATAAGCATTATAAGGTTGAAACAAATACATGAGAACGCTTCTGAAGTCTAAAAAAATGAAAATTCAGCATATTGGCATGATAGAAAAACTTGTGTTTGTCTGCAAAAAAGTAAAATGCAATACTTAGCTCACATAACATGCTGACTGTTCATCAAATATTTGGAAAAAAAGCCTGCATACCTCTATGGCCCTACAAAGTAATTGGTGCCAGAGGTTATCTAGGGTCAATTCACTGTCAAGGTAACATCTTTGCTTGTTAAGACTTTTCCTGCGCTTGGGATGTGGACCAGACCAGACTGACATGCTTTATCAGCTTGCCTGCCATTTTTAATTGATTTATCTGCTCTTATTCATTAGATATATATTACCAAGTAGAGATTATGCCCTTGGCTCTTTTTTTCCCCCAGAATCTATTCTCCACCATATTCTTATATTCTGCTCAGGGCTATAAATCATTTGGTAAATCAAGCCCAGTCATATCACTGACCCCCTTCCTCACATAAACATATATTAATTTCACTTCTGTGAACTTGTCAGTCAGTCTTAGTGCCTAAAATTACAAACTGTTTCCATTCAAATCCTGCCCATCCTTAAAGACTCAACGAAAGCCCATATATTGTAAGACATGCATTTTACAGGCACACTTTTTAACATATACTCCTTTCAGCCCTGCTGAATTACTTCTACATTCTCCTCAAAATTATTAAAATTTTGTCTAATCTCATATAAAGTGATATCTCTTATTTATTCTAATTTACATCACTTGTTTCACTCAGGTTTTTCATCTATAAACTTCCTAATAGCATTTGTTAATTTTATAATGGATTTCATTATATTTTCTTTATTGATTTGCACAAATTATTTTTATATTCTTTTATACGCTTGTCCGTTTTATACATTACAAATATTACCACACAATCATTTATCTTTTAATTTTGTTCAAAGTGTTCTTAATTAAACTGAAATCCTTTAATTAGATATACTATATAAGCCCATCATTTTTTTTCCTTCTTTTAGTTTTTACTGTGTGGTTGTTTTAGAATGTTCCTTACCTATGTAATAAGAACATTCCTCTTTATCTTCTTATCTATATTGATAATTTTACCTTTGGCATTTAAGTCATTATCCTGTGTAAAATTTTTATATATAGGCATAAAGTGACATTCATTTTTAGTTTTCATATGGTGAATCCATATTATCCTCCAGATAATCCAGATTTTTTGTAGTGATTTGTTTGTTAAATTTTTATTCTAAAATTTCTACCAAAAATAACCAATAGTGCAATGGATTTCTTGGTAGCCATCACTCAGCTTCAACAACTCTTGATATGTGAACAATCATTTATATATAGCATTCTCAATTACTCAGCTCTCACCAATGCCCTCATCTCCTCCAGATCCAGGGCAAATCCCAGACCTTATGTCATTTTATCCATAATAAGTCAGTATTTATTAATATGTACCTTTAAGAGATAATATTTTAAATCTTGTTATGAAACCATTATCACACCTAATGTCACTTCATATTGAGTCATTTTTCATATCGTATCAAATGCCTCACACATTTTTGGTATTTTACATCTAGTTTGTTTAAATCAAGATAAAAAAATCCCTTACATTTGATTGCTATATTGCTTAAATAATTTAATATCTATAACATTTTCTGGAGTAATCAGGTCATTGACCCCATAGACTTTCCTGATTATGGATTTTGCTTCATGAATCACCATTTAATATGTTCATCTGTTCCTTGCATTTCCTATAAACTGGTAGTTAAATTTAGAGGCTTCATTATGCGTAAGTTCAGTTTTGGCAAGAACATTGCCTACGCTGTGGTGTGTACCTCTATTGCGTGTCTCTGGTACGCATAATATGTCTTTTTTTATCATGTTAAGGTCAATCACTGTGGTGAGCCTGGCCCATGTATTATAAAATTCCTTATTTTGACAGTTTTTTTTAATGTATCAGTAAAATATATTCAAAATGTGGCTCCCTCACACTTTACTCAGGATACAGGAAAATTAGAAAGAAAGAGAAGGGAATGAAGAGAGGACAAACCAATGAGGGAGAAAAGATTTTAAAAATAGACTAACAATATGATCAACAAATAGAAAGGGCTAGACCTGGAAGAAAAGTACAGTAAAAAAAAAATGATCATTAAGAATGCAAACATTTGAAAAAGAATAGATATATGTATATGCATAACAGAATCACTTTGTTATACACCTGAAACTAAAACAACATTGTAAATCAGCTATGCTCCAATATAAAATAAAATTTTTTAAATAAATAAATAAAATAGTAAAGAATGCAAAACTAACCAGACTACCAATTATTCTGATGCACATTTAAATAAGATGGATAATTTCCAGTACTGATGATTTATGCATGAATCAGACACTGTTGGTAGAAGAGTCAAAGTGCAAGTATATGCATATGTTCTGATATTGAAAGATCTGCAATGAAAATGACCATGCTGATTATAATAATAATGATCATATCACCAAAATAAGAAATAACAACGTTGATTGCTAACTCTTTACAAGAAACTGTACCAAGAGCATTCCTTCCATTTAATTAATTCCCTGATACATTTATTATTCTACTTGAAAAAAATTGCACTAAATTTATACAATAGGGTTTCCTTTATTAAATCAAAACCAAACACACCTATGGAGGCTTCCAAATGCTTAGCTAAATGACAAGAAGGATTCATTCCAAACTGCTAACAATGTGGCACTGTGGTGACAGGTATGGGATTGGGTGAGTTGTAAGAGTGCTGTTCTTGACTTCTTTACGAACTTCTGTATCACTTTGATTTTATGAGCATATGTTACTTTTAAAATGTAAAAGGCATACTAAGAAAAATGTATGCTTCCCTGGTGGCACAGTGGTTAGGAATCCGCCTGCCAATGCAGAGGACACGGGTTCGAGCCCTGGTCCAGGAAGATCCCACATGCCGCAGAGCAACTAAACCAGTGCGCCACAACTACTGAGCCTGCACTCTAGAAACCGCGAGCCACAACTACTTAGCCCATGTGCCACAACTACTGAAGCCTGCTTGCCTGGAGCCTGTGCTCCACAACAAGAGAAGCCACCACAGTGAGAAGCCTGTGCACTGCAGCGAAGACCCAACGCAGCCAAAATAAATAAATAAATAAAAATAAAATAAATTAAAAAAAAATTATAAAATCTACTCAGCAACTTTCAGGTACACAATACAGTACTGGGAAAAGAAAAAAAAAAACCCACTACCTACCTCCTCAATTTATTCTATTTCCATAGCCTATTTCCCATAATGATGATTTAAAACACAACAAAGAAAACTGGCCTGTGGCCAAGAGACTCAGACTATTCCAATAAATATGAAGGCTTTAATTCAAATTGAAATGTAATTTGAAAAGTAGAGTCTTATGTCTTGCTTGCGCCTAGAAATAAAAATAACCAATCACACATTTTTAACAAACTGAAAGAAATGAAGCAGTTTATATTAATATTTAGACCCATCAAACTGTTAAGTTCTCGAACTGAGAATATAATTGTAATCGCAATTTTATCTTAGTTATGTACATACATAATAAGTAATCCAGTTTCAGTTTCTGATAAACATTACTTGAAATGGAGTATCGATTCTAAAAGCCTATAATAATAGAGACAGAGGGTTTTTGCTTCCTTAGTTGTTTTTTCTGACTTACTTCCAATTCCTTTAAGTCTGAGAGGTCACAAGTTGGAATACCATAAGACATTAAATATCATGCCAGATTATAATAATTTACAATGTTTATCAGTATTGCTGTCTGATCTAATTTGAACCAAGTTATTTCTAGATTTCAACTTAATAAATCATGCACCTATGGACATAGTGGTTGACAACTTTACTTTTCACACAACTGTTAAACAGAAAACTAGGATGCATGGCCTCTCATACCAGGGCAGAGTAAAGATGTTTATTATTTGTAAAGTCATTGTGTGAAATATTATATATGTGTGTATATATATATATATATATATATGGCTTTATATTTCACTGCTCAAAATGTATCTGACTCCATTAAATAAGTTTTGTTTTCATTGTGTCAATTCAAAAACTTTCCCTTTTAGTGAACTTGTTTAAAGATACATTCTGAAATTAACATAATTTATGATAACATACACATTACATTCATATTCATAGGTTTGTTTTATCCATCAAATCATTTTTCTCATTCAGCACATTTTTATTGAGAACAAAATCCTTATCAGGGACTCTTGTTTTCCTTGTTTCTTTCAAAAGTTGGTCATATAGTTTTATATTTGAGTAGACTAAGATCCCTCCCCAACTCCCCACCAGAATTGGCTCATGTATCAGTAGGGAGCAGCCATCAGTATTCCCACTGGGGTTAGAGAAGCGTTTTAAATCTGTGCTGAGAATATAGAGCCGAAGAGGGCTAAAGTTAATTTCCACTGAAACTCTAAATATGGATGATTTTTTGGGAGATTTTTCCTTTCTATTGACATGCTGCATTGTCTTATTACAAAGTTGCTATTTTTTTTTTTTTTTTTTTTTTTTTTTTTTTTTTTGCGGTTTGCGGGCCTCTCACTGCTGTGGCCTCTCCCATTGCGGAGCACAGGCTCCGGACGCGCAGGCTCAGCGGCCATGGCTCACGGGCCCAGCTGCTCCACGGCACGTGGGATCCTCCCGGACCGGGGCACGAACGTGCGTCCGCTGTATCGGCAGGCGGACTCTCAACCACTGCGCCACCAGGGAAGCCCAAAGTTGCTATTTTTTTAATCAATATATTACTTGAAATTTTTTCCTCTCCTTAAAACTATACAAAATACTGAACTATAACACAATTTCCACTTGCTAAATAGAAAAGTTCTTTTGTGACCACTTTAAAAGAGCATGCACACATGAATATATTTCAGTAACTGTCAAATTAAAGTTAATGCACATTTGGATTCTGTTGTTAAGAGTACAGGTGCCATATTTTGTCATATCTTTCTTTGGCATTACTGGTTGTTTACCTTTATTTAATTCCTACCGTGTTTTATATTATAGAATGTATGGTTAAAGATCTGAAAACTGAATTAAACTCTCTGAGGATAATTTATATCCTCTCTTCCCAAAAAGGAAAATAACTCATTCCATTTAAAAATATATAGGACTATCCGGTCCACAAAGAGATTAACTGACAGAGGAAGAAGATCTAGGGTCCCTATGGTCCCTTATGTGAAAGTTGGAGAAGATGTACGTTAATAGCAAGTAGGCAGCAGAGGTTGCTTCAAAGGCTAGCCACCGTCTCTTCATTTCATCACCATTAAACCTCCTGAATGGATGGCTGGAACTTTTGGTCTCAGCCTGCTGACCTCTAGGGAGGGGAGAGGAACTAGATATTGGGTTCAGTCACCAATGGACAATGATTTAATCAACCATGCCTATGTAATGAAGTCTCCATAAAAACCCAAAAGGACGGGGTTTGGAGAACAACTGGGTTGGTGAACATATGGAGAAGAGGAGAGAGGGGAGCGCTCTGAGAAGACGTGGAAGCTCTGAACCCCTTCCCGCAGGCCTTGACCTCTGCATCTCTTCCACCTGGCTGTTCCTGAGTTACATTCTTTTATAATAAACCAATAATCTAATTGAAAAAAGTAAAAATTAAAAATATATGGGACTATATTTACATCTTTAAATGAAGACCATAATTTCTCTATAGAAATATGAATTACCAAAATTAACACAAGTAGAATATCTCTAGACTAAAAACAATAAAATAAATCATTTTTTAATTTAAATTATCCCAGAATGTACAGAAGAAGAGACCTCCTTGATGTTTTTTCAATTAAACATATATTTTTTTCATCTTGAAATAATTATAGATTTACAGGAAGTCAAATTCTATTTTTTGTATTAATGTTTTTATAACATTTAGTAGATTTAAAAACCTATTTTTTTACATTATATTTGAGAAAATTAGTAAAGGTAAGTCATCTCAATAGATACATATTACATATATATGTGTATATATATATATATATATATATATATATATATACACACACAAAGAGAAAGAGATTTACTCCCTTACTTAATATAAAAATCCAGAAAATGATCTATGTTATACTATTTCTCTCTGAAATAAAAAGCAGAGATTTTAATCTTGGCAGATCTTGTACTGCATTGCTGATAATATTCTTTCCTATGTTTGATAACACTGAAAATTTCGGAATGGTCTCACTTAGTATCATTTGGCAGTGTATATATTTTCTATTCCTTTTTTTTTCTAATCAAGTGAAGAAAATAGAATTTAAAGCAAAAGAAAGCACATTTGAAAACCTCAGAAGATAAGCTGGCCAAGTCCCCAAAGTTATGTATTGTTTTTGCATTCCAGCTACTGTTGTAGAATGCAGAACATTTGATTTGTGTGCACTTAGTCATGAAAATCAACTCAAATTTATTTTTGCTGACTTTCTTGTTGAATTTGGGATATGGCTGCTTTCTGTATAATAAACAGCTGCTTGCTGACTCTTTAAGAAAAGAAACACATACATAAAACCATCAAACACATTTTTCAGTTCTTCTACCACTGGCTTAAGATTTAAGGTTTGCTGATTTTCTGGGTTACAATCAGCACCATTTATTGTTTTCATTTTATTACTCTCAGTGCCTGCGAGGATGACTAAATTGGTTCTACTGGTATTCCTATCAATTTCTTTAAAGGATTTATAAGATTCTGTGAATAAGAGATTATACTTTCTAATTCCAAATTGTAATTGAAAACCCCATCTGCTCCCTTACTTTGCATGGCACCACATTTACCATCATTGTCATTTTATCATTTTCTCCTGATTGGATGAGCACAGAACTCATTAACCAATATGAGATGCGTTACGTAGAGCATTTAAATGTAAATATATACCTGCCTCTTCATTTCTCCCCTCTATCTCCCCTAACCTTCCCCATCGCTTAGCTATCACCTCCTAGGCAGGAGTTCCCAGGTTTTGAATGAACTGAATATTTTCTTTAAGTATCAGTATAATCAATTACAGATACAAATTTAGATATAAAAGGGAATATGTCTCTTCAGAATGAGATCATAAATCACAACTTACTAATTTAAAAAAGCTGATGAATTGTATAAACATCATAAAATGTTTAATACTGAGAAGAATTTTCTAGAGTCCCTTATGGTCCTGGAAGGGTCCATAAAGTGATAGTTCTGAAGCTTCAGTTGTGTGGCTTTCATGATCAATCAGCACTGGTTCCCACTCTTTTCCCCTCTCCTTCTGCTTGAGCCACCCTGGCTCTTTGATGCTCCTGTAGGTCTCCAGAAACATCCACACCTCAGCCTCTTGCATAGATCCCTCTCTCATCTCTTTTACTTCTTTGCTCAGATGTCACCTTCTCATTGGGAACTTCCCTGATCACCATATTCGGAATTCCAAGCACTCCTCCCACCAGCATTCCCTAGTCTTTCTCTTTATTTTTTCTCCATAGCTTTCATCCCATCTTAAATAGAAGTTGCACTTAAGTATTGGCATGTAGTCTATTTCTAATCATTAAGATGCAAGTTTCATGGTGGAAGGAATTTTTTCCTTTTTTCTTAAAGTATCTATTTGTCCCAGTGCTTAAAATAGAACCTTATATATAATGGACACACAATGTGTGTTGGATACATATTCAATTTTATGTTTAACAAAATAACTGTAATCAAAAGATAATTATCATTTGACCAAGAAGAGAATCAGAGAGTGAAGAAAAACCATAAAGATGGTAAAAAAATTAGAAACAGTAACCTGTGAGTAAAGAAGGAAGAAAAGACTTTCTCTGGGAAGACTGACTCAACCTTCTTCTTGGTTTTCTGTGCTCCTTACAAAGTCAGAACATAAAATTTTATTTAATTTGCTGTTTTAGACTTACATAAAGAAAGTTTATGAGATGAAAAAAGTCCTCACCACATGAGGAGTACTTGCCTGGAGTTTAGACGCAGGCCAAGTAGATGCTTCAGAGTAAAGTAGGTTTCAGTGACAATTTAAGGGATTTTAACTAGGTGTTAATGATTCTTGGACTTGAAATTTGATTTGTAGGAGAGTGAGAGACACCTTCTTTATAGCACTGCTAAGAAAATATTCATGTGCATTTTACTGTTAAAAGCTTTAGTGAGGCCTGATTTACAAGAGCGTAAGCCTTCTTACAATTCCATTTTGTCTATTCTAATATTTTTGAGAACTTTAAAGAAGAAACCATTAAACACAATTCAGAAAACCTGTGCTTGTTTATAAACACTTTCTACATGTCTACTAAATATACAAAAATACTTGAATATGCACTGCTTTTAAATGCTAAGAGCAAAGAGACAATAGTAAACTGATTAATTTTAATCTTCCTCTTACATAGTATATTAGTTTTCTATTGATGCTCCAACAAATTACCACAAATTTAGTGGCTTAGAACAACACCAATTTGTTGTCTTATAGTTGAGTAGTTGAGTTGTCTGACACAAGGTCGCTGGGCTGAAATCATGCTGTCGGCAGGCCTGTGTTCCTTTGGGGAAGCTCTAGGGAAAATATCTCGCCTACCCCTTCATCTTCTAAAGTCCTCCTGCATTCCTTGGCTTGTGACCACTGCCCAGCTTCCTCCAGCTGCTAAACCAGCAATGTACCAATAGCATCACGATGAGACACTTTCTATCATCAGGTCTCTTTCTGATCACGGATAGGAAAGATTTTCCACTTTTAAGGATTCAAGTGATTACATTGGACTCAACTCTAGCTAATCCCTTTATCTCAGGCTTAAACTTAATTACCTCTGCAAAGTCCTGTGCACCATTTCAGAAAACGTAGTCACAGGGTTGAGAATTAGAGATTGGGACTCTATGGGGGCTATCAGTCAGTCTGTTATACTTAGCATAAGTCTTTAGAGTGTTTCTTAAACCAGTTCCAATGGGCTTAAGCTATTTTAAAGAAGGCCTTTATGGTCAGTATCGTTACTCAATGTGCCTTAATAAAATAGAAAAAAATTAAATGCTATTAAAATCTAGACACTTCCATTAAAACACACACAAACACACACACACAAAGCAAGATTTACACCTTCTCCTGGAGAAATTATAAACGTAATTGCCCCATTAACACTTCTTACTCTTACCTGAGTAATTTGAGTAGATCAAATAATAGGATTAATTCTCACATTACATAGTAGATATAAACATCTTCAGGGCTCAAATTAGCCTTTCTTTCTTTTATGACTGCATGAAGTAATCCTTTAATCTGCCCCCTTTGAATTAGCTTATAAGCAATTTAGGCAGAAATAGACCAACTCTAGGAAAGAAAGAAAATAACAGAACCAAACAAGATAATACGTATTCTCTTGTAGGAAAACAAATAATAATTTAGATGATTGTCTTATTATTTTATTTAACTATTGAAATTATAATATTTCATATATAATTAACTTGCCTTTTTATAAAATTATAACTGTATACTTTTGAACTTGGCCTGGCTGAGAAGTTTCATTGTTTTAATAATTACTGGGAAAGGCACAAATGGTTGATCACATCTAATAATGTATTAAAAAGTATTCTACTTTAAAAAATCTGTACATATAAGATTTTTAAAATCCTATACATCTACAATAATTATAAAATGTTGTGTTTCAGTCATTCTAAACCTGCCTTTATATAGCAGGCACCTGGGGAGTATGTGACAAGCCCCTACCTTTTTTTTTTTTTAACATCTTTATTGGAGTATAATTGCTTTAAGTGCTGTGTTAGTTTCTGCTGTATAACAAACTGAGTCAGCTATATGCATAAATATATCCCCATATACCCTCCCCCTTGCATCTCCCTCCTACTCTTCCCATCCCACCCCTCTAAGTGGTCATGGGCACTAAGCTGATCTCCCTGCGCTATGCACCTGCTTCCAACTACTTATCTGTTTTCAATTTGGTAGTGTATATATGTCAATGCTACTCTTCCACTATGTCCCAGCTTTGCCTTCCCCCTCAGGGGGGGACTTGTGTCCTCAAGTCCATTCTCTACATCTGTGTCCTTATTCCTGTCCTGCCCCTAGATTCATCAGAACCTTTTTTTTTTTTTTTTTAGATTCCATATATACGTGTTAGCATACGGTATTTGTTTTTCTCTTTCTGACTTACTTCACTCTATATGACAGACTCTAGGTCCATGTAACTCACTACAAAAAACTCAATTTCGTTTATTTTCATGTCTGAGTAATATTCCACTGTATGTATGTGCCACATCTTCTTTATCCATTCATCTCTCAGTGGACACTTAGGTTCCTTCCATGTCCTGGCTATTGTAAAGAGAGCTGCAGTGAACATTGTGGTACATGACTCTTTTTGAATTATGGTTTTCTCAGGGTATATGCCCAGTAGTGGGATTGCTGGCTCATATGGTAGTTCTATTTTTAGTTTTTTAAGGAACCTCCATACTGTTCTCCATAGTGGCTGTATCAATTTACATTCCCACCAACTGTGCAAGAGTGTTCCCTTTTCTCCACACCCACTCCAGCATTTATTGTTTGTAGATTTTTTGTTGATGGCCATTCTGGGTGGTGTGAGGTGGCACCTCATGGTACTTTTGATTTCCATTTCTCTAATGATTAGTGATGTTGAGCATCCTTTCATGTGTTTGTTGGCAATCTGTATATCTTCCTTGGAGAAATGTCTATTTAGATCTTCTGCCCATTTTTGGATTGGGTTGTTTGTTTTTTTTCTTTTGAGCTGCATGAGCTGCTTGTATATTTTGGAGATTGATGCTTTGTCCTTTGCTCCGTTTGAAAAAATTTTCTCCCGTTCTGAGGGTTGTCTTTTTGTCTTGTTTATGGCTTCCTTTGCCATGCAAAAGCTTTTAAGTTGCATTGGGTCTCATTTGTTCATTTTTGTTTATATTTCCATTCCTCTAGGAGGTGGGTCAAAAAGGATTTGCTGTGATTTACGTCAGACTGTTCTGCCTATGTTCTCCTCTAAGAGTTTTAAACTGTCTGGCCTTACATTTAGGTCTTTAATCCATTTTGAGTTTATTTTTCTGTACAGTGTTAGGAAGTGTTCTAATTTCATTCTTTTACATGTAGCTGTCCAGTTTTCCCAGCACCACTTATTGAAGAAGCTGTCTTTTTTCCATTGTATATTCTTGCCTCCTTTATCAAAGATAAGGTGGCCTATGTACGTCGGTTTATCTCTGGGCTTTCTATCCTCTTCCATTGATCTATATTTCTGTGTTTGTGCCAAGATCATACTGTCTTGATTACTGTAGCTTTTTAGTACAGTCTGAGTCCAGGAAGCCCGATTCCTCCAGCTCTGTTTTACTTTCTCAAGATTGTTTTGGCAATTCGGTGTCTCTTGTGTTTCCATACAAACTGTGAAATTTTTTGTTCTAGTTCTGTGAAAAATGCCATTGGTAGTTCGATAGGGATTGCCCTGAAACTGTAGATTGCTTTGAGTAATAGAGTCATTTTCACAATGTTGATTCTTCCAATCCAAGAACATGGTATATCTCTCGATATGTTTGCATCATCTTTAATTATTTTCATCAGTGTCTTATAGTTTCCGCATACAGGTCTTTTGTCTCCTTTGGTAGGTTTATTCCAATTTCTGTGCATTAATTTTGTATCCTGCTACTCTATCAAATTCATTGATTAGCTCTAGTAGTTTTCTGGTAGCATCTTTAAGATTCTCTATGTATCATATCATGTCATCTGCAAACAGTGACAGTTTTACTTCTTTTCTGATTTGGATTCCTTTTATTTCTTTTTCTTCTCTGATTTCTGTGGCTAAAACTTCCAAAACTCTGTTGAATAAGAGTGGTGAGAGTGGGTATCCTTGTCTTGTTCCTGATCTTAGAGGAAATGGTTTCAGTTTTTCACCATTGAGAACGAAGTTGGCTGTGGGTTTGTCATATATGGCCTTTATTATGTTGAGGTAGGTTCCTTCTATGCCTACGTTCTTGAGAGTTTTTATCATAAATTAGTGTTGAATTTTGTCTAAAGCTTTCTCTGCATCTGTTGAGATTATCATATAGTTTTTATTCTTCAATTGGTTAATATGGTGTATCACATTGATTGATTTGCGTATATTGAAGAATCCTTGCATTCCTGGGATAAACCCCACTTAATCATGGTGTATGATCCTTTTACTGTGTTGTTGGATTCTGTTGGCTAGTGTTTTGTTGAGGATTTTTGCATCTATGTCCATCAGTGATACTGGCCTGTAGTTTTCTTTTCTTGTGACAGTTTTGTCTGGTTTTGGTATCAGGGTGATGGTGGCCTCATAGAATGAGTTTGGGAGTGTTCCTCCCTCTGCTGTATTTTGGAAGAGTTTGAGAATGATAGGTGTTAGTTCTTCTCTAAATGTTGGATAGAATTTGCCTGTGAAGCCATCTGGTCCTGGGCTTCTGATTGTTGGAAGATTTTTAATCACAGTCTCAATTTCATTGCTTGTGATTGGTCTGTTTATATTTTCTATTTCTTCCTGGTTCAGTCTCAGAAGGTTGTGGTTTTCTAAGAATTTGTCCATTTCTTCCAGGTTGTCAATTTTATTGGTATATAGTTGCTTGTAGTAATCTCTCATGATTCCTTGTATTTCTGCAGTGTCAGTTGTTACTTCTCCTCTTTCATTTCTAATTCTATTGATTTGAGTCTTCTCCCTTTTTTTCTTGATGAGTCTAGCTAATGTTTTATCAATTTTTTTATCTTCTCAAAAGAAGCAGCTTTTAATTTATTAATCCTTGCTATTGTTTCCTTCATTTCTTTTTCATTGATTTCTGATCTGAGCTTTATGATTTCTTTCCTTCTGCTAACTTTGGGTTTTTTTTTTTCTTCTTTCTCTAATTGCTTTAGGTGTAAGGTTAGGTTGTTTATTTGAGATTTTTCTTGTTTCTTGAGGTAGGATTGTATGGCTACAAACTTCCGACTTAGAACTGCTTTTGCTGCATCCCATATGTTTTAGGCTGTTGTGTTTTCATTGCCATTTGTTTCTTTGTATTTTTTGAGTTCCTCTTGACTTCTTCAGTGATCTCTTGGTTATTTAGTAGCATATTGTTTATCCTCCGTGTATTTGTATTTTTTTCTTTTAACTGATGTCTAATCTCATAGCACTGTTGTTGCAATACATACATGATACAATTTCAATTTTCTTACATTTACCAAGGCTTGAATTGTGACCCAAGATATCGTCTATCCTGGAGAATGTTCCATGAGCACTTGAGAAAAAAGTGTATACTCTTGTTTTTGGATGGAATGACCTATAAATATCAAGTCCATCTTGTTTAATGTGTCATTTAAAGCTTGGGTTTCCTTATTTATTTTCATTTTTTATGATCTGTCCATTGGTGAAAGTGGGGTGTTAAAGTCCCCTACTATGAATTTGTTACTGTTGATTTCCCATTTTATGGCTGTTAGTATTTGCCTTATGTATTGTGGTGCTCCTATGTTGGGTGCATAGTTATTTACAATTGTTATATCTTCTTGGATTGATCCCTTGATCATTATGTAGTGTCCTTCTTTGTCTCCTGTAATAGTCTTTATTTTAAAGTCTATTTTGTCTGATATGAGAATTGCTGCTGCAGCTTTCTTTTGATTTCCATTTGCATGGAATATCTTCTTCCATCCCCTCACTTTCAGTCTGTATGTGTCCCTAGGTCTGAAGTGGGTCTCTTGTAGACAGCATATATATGGGTCTTGTTTTTGTATCCATTCAGCCAGTCTGTGTCTTTTGGTTGGAGCATTTAATCCATTTACATTTAAGGTAATTATCAATATGTATGTTCCTATTACTATTTTCTTAATTTTGGGGGGTTTATTTTGTAGGTCTTTTCCTTCTCTTGTCTTTCCTGCCCAGAGAAGTTCCTTTGGCATTTGTTGTAAAGCTGGGTTGGTTTTGCTGAATTCTCTTAACATTTGCTTGTCTGCAAAGGTTTTAATTTCTCCATCGAATCTGAATGAGATCCTTGCTGGGTTGAGTAATCTTGGTTGTAAGTTTTTCCCTTTCATCACTTTAGATATTTCCTGCCACTCCCTTCTGGCTTACAGACACTCTGCTGAAAGATCAGCTGTTAACCTTATAGGGAGTCCCTTGTATGTTATTTGTTGCTTTTCCCTTGCTGCTTTTAATATTTTTTTCTTTGTGTTTAATTTTTGATATTTTGATTAATATGTGTCTTGTCGTGTTTCTCCTTGGATTTATCCTGTATGAGCATCTCCGTGCTTCCTGGACTTGATTGACTATTTCCTTTCCCATATTAAGGAAGTTTTCAACTATAATCTCTTCAAATATTTTCTCAGTCCCTTTCTTTTTCTCTTCTTCTTCTGGGACCCCTATAATTCAAATGTTGGTGTGTTTAATGTTGTCCCAGAGGTCTCTGAGACTGCCCTCAATTCTTTTCATTCTTTTTTCTTTATTCTGCTGTGCTGTGGTTATTTCCACCATTTTATCTTCCAGGTCACTTATCTGTTCTTCTGCCTCTGTTATTCTGCTATTAATTCCTTCTAAAGAGTTTTTAATTTCATTTATTGTGTTGTTCATTATTGTTTGCTCTTTAGTTCTTCCTGGTCCCTGTTTAACGTTTCTTGTATTTTCTCCATTCTATTTCCAAGATTTTGGATCATCTTTACTATCATTATTCTGAATTCTTTTTCAGGTAGACTGCCCAGTTCCTCTTCATTTCTTTGGTTTTGTGGGTTTTTTCCTTGCTCCTCATCTGCTGCATATTTCTCTGTCTTCTCATCTTGCTTAAGTTACTGTGTTTCGGGTCTCCTTTTCACAGACTGCAGGTTCCTAGTTTCCATTGTTTTGGTGTCTGCCTGCAGTGGGTGAGGTTTGTTCAGGGGGTTGTGTAGGCTTCATGGTAGAGGAGACTGGTGCTTGTGTTCTGATTGATGGAGCTGGATCTTGTCTTTCTGGTGGGCAGGACTGTGTCCGGTGGTGTGTTTTTTGGTGTCTGTAAACTTAGTATGATTTTAGGCATCTTTTCTGATAATGTGTGTGGTTTTGTTCCTCTTTGCTAATTGTTTGGCGTGGAGTGTCCAGCACTGGAATTTGTTGGTAGTTGAGTGCAGCTGGCTCTTAGTGTTGTGGTGGAGATCTCTGGGAGAGCTCTTACTGACTGATATTACATGGGGCTGGCAGGTCTCTGGTGGTCCAGTATCCTGAACTCAGCTCTCTCACCTCAGAGGCTCAGGCCTGACACCAGGCCAGAGCACCAAGACCCTGTCAGCCACATGGATCAGAAGAAAAGGAAGAAAAAAATGAAAGAAAAAAAAATAATAATAAATTTAAAAAGAAAAATTTATTAAAATACAAAAAAATTAAAAAAAAATAATAATAATAAAGAGAGCAACCAAACCAATAAATAAATCCACGAATGATAACAAGCACTAAACACTAAAGTAAGATAAAGATAAAAATCAGGAAAAAATCAGTTGCAGACAGCAAAGCCCACTACAGTTGCTTACAACGTCTACTGCCACAATTTGGGATGATTCGTTGTCTATTCAGGTATTCCACAGATGCATGGTACATCAAGTTGATTGTGGGTATTTAATCCACTGATCCTGAGGCTGCACAGAGAAATTTCCCTTTCTCTTCTTTTCTTGCACAGCTCCTAGGGTTCAGCTTTGGTTCTGTCCGCCCCCTCTGTGTGTAGGTCACCCTCAGGCATCTGTTCCCCACTCAGACAGGAGGCAGTTAAAGCAGTGGCTGTTTAGGTGGCTCTGGCTCGCTCAGGCTGGGGGGCAAGAGGCGTACAGTAGTATAATTGGAATTTGGGGCGAGCCACTGGTGGCAGAGGCCAGCATGACGTTGCAACAGCCAGGAGCATGCCGTGTGTTCTCCTGGGGAAGTTGTCCCTGGATCACGGGACCCTGGCAGTGGTGGGCTGCACAGGTTCCTGGTGGGGGGAGGTGTGGATAGTGACCTGTGCTTGCATACAGGATTTTTGGTGACTGTAGTAGCAGTGTTAGCATTTCATGCCCATTTGTGGGGTCCAAGCTGATAGCCCCGGCTCATGCCCACATGTGAAGCTCGTTTAGGTGGTGCTCTGAATCCCCTCTCCACGCACACCCAGAAACAATGGTCTCTTGCCTCTTAGGCAGGTCCCTGGACTCCCTCCCAGCTAGCTGTGGTGCACTAGCCCTCTTCAGGCTGTGTTCACACAGTCAACCTCAGTCCTCTCCCTGGGATTTGACCTCCAAAGCCCGAGCCTCAGCTCCCAGCTGCCACCCACCCTGGCAGGTGAGCAGACAGGCCTCTCGGGCTGGTGAGTGCTGGTCGGCACCGATCCTCTGTGTGGGAATCTCTCTGCTTTGCCCTCCGCACCCCTGTTGCTGCGCTCTCCTCCGTGGCTCCGAAGCTCCCCACCCCCTCCCACCTCCTGTCTCGGCCAGTAAAGGGGCTTCCTAGTGTGTGGAAACTTTTTCTCCTTCACAGCTCCCTCCAGAGATGCAGGTCCCGTCCCTATTCTTTTGTCTGTTTTTTCTTTTGCCCTGCCCATGTATGTGGGGATTTTATTGCCTTTTGGGAAGTCTGAGGTCTTGTGCCAGCATTCAGTAGGTGTTCTGTAGGAGTTGTTCCACACGTAGATGTATTTTTGTTGTATTTGTAGGGAGGAAGATGATCTCCATGTCTTACTCCTTCGCCATCTTGAAGGTTCCCCCAAGCCCCTACCTTTGATTAAACTTTATCGAGCTTGGGTTGGAGCCAAACCAGTCTTTTAAAAACATTTCTAGGTGGACACAGTTAACAAATATATATATATATATATATATATATATATATATATATATATATAATTAGTCAAAATTTAAGAAAATCATTTTCACTCCAAACTAATTCTGGTTAGCTAATGATAATTTCCAGAATTTTTAAAACTGGATTCTCATTTGTGAAGGTAATGGAGAAAAGGTGGAAGCCATTTTGTAATATGTTGAAAATTATAAAGTTTAATATTTAAGTTCCTGCTTCTAAAAGTTCCCTTTCAATAAAACAGATATTCTTATTCCTCTTCTTACAATTTTTTAGTGTCACTCATCAATTACATCATAAAGAAGAGGCTTCTCATCATAAGGGACCCCTAACTTCTCCTAATTTCTCCTCCATTCCAATATTTGTTCTGTACACAAATAATGTCAACTCTCTGCAAATACCCAAATATGCAGTTATCTTTTTGTTCCTCTGCCAGAAATGGCCCATCTTCTCTGAATTCTTCCAACCTAATATGTTTTGCCATTCCTTTACCTACCTATGTTATATTGTAGTTGAGATAGAATAATAAACTGAATGGTCAAATCAGACTGACAGGGATCTTACCCAGAATCAAACTTTACTAATAATGCAAATGATACAGTTGACTGCAAGACAAGCAAAAGTAAAGAAGTTTTGGATTTTCAATACAGTTTCACAGCTCCTTCCTTGCCATATATTCTATTGCTATGTGCCTTGACCAAGATTTCACATATGAGGCCTCTGTGGAATATATGTGGTATCACACTAAGAAAACCATTTTGGTCCTGAAACACCTGCATTTGAACACATAATTACATAGGTGATACTAACGTTTTCCAGTGGGCCATGCCCTGTGAGTCCATAGCTATGAGATTTGTTACAGTAGGTAAAGAAGGCAGACCAAGTTCCTTCTCTTCTACCTCCTCCTCCTCCTTTGGCACTGGGGACAAGTTCGCACAACACACAGGAATCCTCACCCTGGCTGTATCACTTACCCAGCATAAAACTGACTAGCCAGTCCCCTTTCATTTTTCTCTCAACCCATTTTCAGAGCTTCTTGGGATCCACACTGTTCTCTCTGAAAGCCTCATTGTGTGAGTAATAAATCTTCCATACCCTCTTGGTGTGTGTGTGGTGTCATCAGTGTCAACATCTAAACGGATTTTGGGTGAGAGCCCGTCCTGCCACAACCAAACATCCTGCTACGTCTCTCCTCTTCCACTGTTGCTCCTTCCAAATCATTTTCCATTCTCCATGTAAAGAAAAATTAATGCTCTAAAAGAGTTAATCTTCTTAAATATTTAAGATTAATTTAATTGAGTATCCTTATTCCCCATCTTAAAAATGAAATGCCTAACTATTTCTAAAAGCCCTCTATGACCTAAGCCTTGCCTGTTTTTCCAACATCCCTTGGTACCATATTCTCACAAGGTTACCAAGCTCTATTACAGTCTTCTTTGAGTTTCTTGAATATTCCATTTTTTCTTTACCTCAGGACCTTTGAGCATGCTCTCCTCGCTTCCTGGAATGATCTTCCTCTTGTTCTCTCCACCTTTTAATTGATAAATCGTTTTTCTTTCTTTAAATTTTAGCTTAAATACTTCCTCTTTAGAGAGACGTTTTGCTGCCCTGCCCTGCCTGCCTAAGGAGGGAACATCTTCTATTTTCAACCTCAGTCCATAATTTGACTCCTTCAAAGATTCACACAGGCAGAGATTGTGTTTTTTTTTTTATTTACTCTTTATCACTAGGACCCAGTTGAGTATCTACCACACAATAAATATTATTAAATGAATGAATATTGCTAACTGACTGACTGATTCAGAAATTAAATCCTTAATTAAGGGAAAGTGTAATACAGGTGACTTAAACGATTACCGAGATGAAACTCACCCAGCTGAATGACACATAAATGGTTGCAATCACACACAAAATGAATACTATTCAAAAATAAAGAAGGGGCTTCCCTGGTGGCGCATTGGTTGGGAGTCCACCTGCTGATGCAGGGGACGCGGGTTCGTGCCCCGGTCTGGGAGGATCCCACATGCTGCGGAGCGGCTGGGCCCGTGGGCCATGGCCGCTGAGACTGTGTGTCTGGAGCCTGTATTCTGCAACGGGAGAGGCCACAACAGAGAGAGGCCCATGTACCGCAAAATAAAAATAAAAAAAAATAATAAAGAAGAAAGCAACAGACAAAAACTATTAGCTTGGGATGAATAGAATGCTAAAAACTATAGGTATTTTCTTTTTCTTTATGCTAGCTGGAAAGTAAACAGATGGATCTAAATGTTTGAGAAGAAATTTTATTCATCCCTGAGGTAGGGAAGGTGGAAATGCAATGAGTATATGAAGGCAGCTGTTCTATTTCCCAGAAGGAAAATTAAAATGAAGAAATAGATTACCTCTTTACTAAAAGTGAAAGCCACAGCCCCTTCCTTCTCAGTTTCTCAGATCAAAATAGAAACTCTTCTTTCCGTACAGCATTATTCATTAACATCCTTCACTTAATATATATTAGCATTTTTTACTTAATATAGAGCACTGATCACTGAAAGAATGAATATGCCCATTGAACAAGCAAAAATCGGTATAGATATGTTTATTGATCTAATGCACACTTGAATATAAAAGTAAAACTTGGGAAGGCCATTTGTTTTTTCATTTCCCAGACAGGGACGCAGGATATTTATCTATTGAATTTAACTCATGTCAAGTAAGAAATTAATACCAACACTCCTGATAAAATAAGGAATTAATATTTTTATCAATGTAATAAGGTCATTATCTAAAGCAAGGTCTTGAATGAGTATCAGATAAAACTGTGGAAGAGAAGTTCAAATCTAGAGTTAATAAATGCTTTAAAAATGTTCTCACCTTGAAGGAGCTATGACAGATACAAAAAGAAGATTGGAAAGGAAGGGAGATAGCAATAAAGACAAATTGTTCGAATTATTGAGTTTTTGCTTAGAATATGAAGTGAATGTAGAGTTAAATTTTGTGTGATTTGAGATGGCTAAGACATTGGAATGTGTTATATATAATTATTTTAACTGACAGTTATTCCTTATTCTTATAATTATTCAAATAGATGGTTTTTTATAAATCTATATTGATTTACGAGTTTTCCTTGTTACCCTTAATTCTTCTATTTTTTAAAATCTCTAAGAAAAATATTTATTAAGGAATAAATAAGAAATATTTAAGATTTAAGAAAAGGTGTATCCTTTCACAAGCGAGTGGAATGTCTGAATCAACATATTGGGTAAAAAGCATTTCATTATTTTTATTGTAAATAATAATAGTTGTAAATGTTAATTGTTGCTTCACATTCTGTTACTTATGATAAACATAAAGGTATTATAAAGTTCTTTCACAGCCTAGAAACTCTGAAATTAGAAACATAATTTTGAGCACATTAATTTGTTTTCTTTAAACTACATATAATAGAGTTAAAGGAGATTTTAAGAGATTAAAAATAGAGACAAAGTCCTTTATTATAAAATAAACATTTTATTATGAAGAGAATCAACATGCTTTTTAAAAATAATTTTATTGGAGTATAGTTGATGTACAGTGTTGGGTTAGTTTCAGGTGTACAGCAAAGTGAATCAGTTATCCATATACATATATCCACTCTTTTTTAGATTCTTTTCCCATATAGGTCATTATAGAGCATTGAGTAGAGTTCCTTGTGCTATACAGTAGGTCCTTATTAGTTACCTATTTTATATATAGTAGTGGTATATGTCAGTATGCTTTTTTAAAGACACTTTCAGTGTGTCTGCTCTGCACATGCACAGCCTGCTGGGGTGGATGGTTCAACCACAATCCTGGAATTTTCTATATGGGCAAATTGTGTGAGTTGTAGATCTCAAATTTCTCAAGTGGAATGTTAAAAAACTGAAAAAGAAGGCCTCGAAGCTTTTTTTCATCTTAGGCCATTTTACGATTCTGTATTATTTTTGAGGAAAACTCTTCAACATTTGAACTGGAGTACCTTTGGTATTTGATTTTTACTTTAAATATGTTTAACAATATATCTCTCATCAACATTCATCCAAATTTGCAATTTATCATACCATGCCAACTATTTCTTTATAATTAATTGATTAAACTTTATTATTATTTTTGTACCAGATTTAAATATTAGTAGATTTGTAATGTCTATATATGTTTGCTGTGTTGAATTACTTTTGAGACTTTTTGTGAACAAGCCAGTAGTTGCTGATCTGAGAAATAAATTGCTTCCCTCTGGCCCTTCCAGGGGCAGTACAACGGGAACCTGTACCTGGCTTTGCTGAACCTTTGTTATGAGGCAGCCTTGGGCTGCTATGAATATCCTTACTTCATTGCTGTTGCTGTATTGTATCTTTTTACTTCACTAAACCATAGAATCATGAGTATTGTCATTTTGGGTCCTATGAATCTTCTTTATCTATTGATCCCTGTTTGACTACCACCCTTAGCACCATTCCCAATCAATTATCTTGGATTTTCTAACTACGTAAGTATATAATCTCCAAAATCAATTTTATTAACCCATTTTACACTTTTTATATCCCTAAAGCCTTTCTAATTATGGTGGTTAGCACTTTTAGAAAAAATGTTAAACAAGAGTAAGCATCCTTTAATTTTATTCTTAATTTGATGAGAATGTATCCAGTGTTTTCTTAGTATTTTGTTTTCCCAATATTTTAAGGATTTTTGAATATTGTTTGAGATTGATCTATACATAATTTGTTTTTGCAAATTTTTTTATAAAAAATATTTAAGACTTTTTCTTCCTTTTTTAAATATATTCTGGACATTTTAAAATGGCATTATATTCATCTGTAGTTTAAAGATTTGGGTTTGGTAGAATTCCTTTAGGAAGTCATCTGAGTTGAGTGTTTCTAAGAAGAATATCGCTTTTGTCAATATTCTGTATTTTTTCTATAACAGTAAGTTTCTACTTTATTAATTTGGCATCATTTTAGGTGAATGATATTTTTATAAAATATAATGCAATGAACCTCTTTTCTGGGTTTTTTTTTTTTTTTCATTTTACCTTACAGAGTTCAGTAAATTTTAATTCATGTAGTTTCTTTGGTAACTGTGATTACTTTTCCCTTAATTTTTGGCATTTTATGTATTTGTGTTTTTTCCCTTTTTCTTGGGTAAAATAGCTTGCCAGCCAAATACTAGCTCTGTTTCTTTCTTTATTATTCTATTTTTTTAATTAAAATATTTAATTTTATTTCTTCTTTTTACTCTAAGATTTTCAAATCATTGTTTAGTAAAATGAAACATATTACAGAATAAAAAATGTCAGAGAATGTTCTAATTTCATTCTTTTACACATAGGCATCCAGTTTTCCCAGCATCACTTATTGAAGCAACTGTCTTTCCTCCATTATATATTCTTGCCTCCTTTATCATAGATTAACTGACCATAAGTGCATGGGTATATTTCTGGGCTCTTTAAAAGGAATACTTTTTAAATTTTTAAAAATTATTTATTTATTTATTTTTGGCTGTGTTGGGTCTTCATTGCTGTGTCCTGGCTTTCGCCAGTTGTGGTGAGCAGGGGCTTCTCTTGTCGCGGAGCTTGGGCTCTAGGTGCGTGGCTTTCAGTAGTTGTGACATGTGGGCTCAGTAGTTGTGGTGCATTGGCTCAGTACTTGTGGCGCACAGGCTTATTTGCTCCATGGCATGTGGTATCTTCCCAGATCATGGATTGAACCTGTGTCCCCTGCATTGGTAGGCGGATTCTTAACCACTGCACCACCAGGGAAGTCCCAAAAGGAATACTTTTAAAAGGCAAAGAAACCAGTTAGAAAATCCCTAAAAGATCGATAATAAAAAGACAAATAATACTCATAATTATCAATGTTTGCGAAGCCCTGATAAATTTCATTAGCAATCAAATACATACTAAAAGTCAAAAATTACCACTTTCTTCCCCTCAGATCTGCAAACAATAACAAAAAAGATATTTCAAGCTGTTTGATCACATGATATTAACAAATGACATCACAGGCAATTTGGTAGGAGCAGTGCACAGAGAGTACGTTTCTGATTTTATTTATTAATTTTTTGTGCAGGCAGACATGCAATGTCAATAACACCACTCTTCACTGCAACTGAAGACCAAACAATATTATTATAGTCTCACATAATATGTGGCATCTTTGATGGTCCACACTCCTGAATTTATCTACGGCAAAGTCAGCAGCCTGGTCTGCAGTGGGAAGACGGAGAGACAGTGAGGTTGGCAAGTTTGCCTCCCTGGGGGACATTGCTGGTCAGGGGGGTCGTTGGCTGACAAAACTCCACTAAGGCTCAGGCCATTTCACTTGAGGAAGTTGGCTGCATTCCTGCTTGTTCAGAAAGGACACTCCCTTCCCGTCTCCCCCCTTTCACCCAGCAGTAGCTGGTTTCTGAGAATTAGACACCTGAAGGATGAGAGAGAACAGGAGGTTAATTCAGCAATTCTGTAAATAGTTCAGTACCAGAAGTGTTTGCCAAATAACAAAGCTGCTTCTTTCCCCAGGGACAGGGAAGTGAAGACATTTTTTAGAGACACAAAGTGCAATCTGATGAGGATGGTGTTGGCCTCTGGCCAAGCATGAGCTCTACAAAGACCATAAGGCTGGGCCTGCTTGTGGCTTTCTTTATAGCTTTAGTTCTCTGGATTAAATTGTATCAGTCCTTCAACTCAAGAATCTTTAAAGTGTCCCTCTCTTTTAGTCCTATAGTCCTTTTTCTGGACAGCTATCTAAGGAAACAGATGACAATCAAAAGTCTATAACTAAGAGTGCATTTCAACAGGACAGCCACAGTAATTATACTTCTGTGTGAAAAAAGGTAAACGTTGACACATCACAAGCTAAAATGGCTCCTGGAGCATCTCTGGAAATTCAGAAGAAACATAATAAGGCCACACTGAAAATGGAATTACAGCACTGTGGCAACTGACTGGTAGAGGATGGGATGTGCCATCTGCCACTCCAGACAGAAGCAGCTGTGTATGTGCTCATTGCATTGAAGAAGTCTGCAATGCTGCCTAGTGAAAGCCTCAGTGAAAAGGTAATTCCTTAAAAACTCGCAAGTATTTCCCTGCAAGAAAGAGAAGTTTGGTGAATGCAGGCTCATTCCAGACTCTGATCTGATTCACCAGAACAGCCAGGATGCTCTCAGGCCTTCATGTTCCTGTAGAGCTGGCAATAATCAGGATTTGGAATCACTGGAACACTGCTGAATGCCTAAAACTCTCAAGGTGACAGGAAGTATAATATCATGCTGTGAACGGAACAAGAGACATTGAAGTCATAAATAGAACATTCTTCAGAGATGTTTCAAAGATAACCATCTTTGATAGCCATCTGACTTTGAGGAGTCAGAGAAATGTTGCTGTAGAGTCCTGCTGTTATGCACATCCTGTCTCCAGGATTCGTGCATAGGCTCTCAGTGTATATATGACTGGGATTTTATGCTGAGTTCATAATTACCCATAATCAAAAAAAAAAGTGCTCTGTCCTTGTCTTTTTGATTTCTAGTCAAAATTATGTTGATGCACCATCTGCTAATGCACTATAAAATGTGGCTTACGGGAGTGGTCATTACATTTTTTGTTTTTTCATGGATGTTTTTTGCTTGCATGCCCCCTTAAAGAATATTAAAAAATAATATGCCTTCTCTTATTTATTATAAATATTATTAGCACATAATTAATAAAATCAACATGTATAATATGTATTACATAATTTGATGAATAATTATTAAACAACATTAAAATTTTGAAACAAAAGTAAAACGTTATTGAAAGTCTATTCCTTAATGAGGTGAATAGGGTCAGGAATTTTAAAAAACAATAGTTCACTCATCGCAGATTTATGAATCAGTTTGTTTCTAGAATGAGACAGAACTAAGTATCATTTCTATGTCTACATTTTTGTTTTTATAGACAAAAATGCTGAGTAAACATAAAGATGGAAATGAAAGAGTTTAGTTATAGCAACGTCATTCAAGTTTAGCGGTTTCATTGAAGTTATTTGTCAAAAGTTATCTAGTGATCTATAAAAATTATTTTCAAGGGAAAAAGCAAAATCAAAGAAGGGAGAAACACCTGCCATGTGTGACTTGTTGCTCAGTTATTCACTTTGACAATTTTGGGTGTGAGTATGAAAATGAAAAAAGAAAATATATCAAATGACTAAATTATTTTTCTTCAGCTGATTAAAGATGCTTTGCTTTCCAGCTGATGCCAAGTCCTAAGTGAATATTGAAAGAGCTGATAGGAATTGCTTATGTTTTACTATGTGAAAGAGTCATATATCGCATATCTCTTATGACTCTTTTACAAAAATCTCCCTCTCCAAACTTTCCCTCAAGAGTTGTGTTTTCTTGCACAAGAAAGAAGAAGCTAGGTAGGTAAAAGAAAACTGTTAATACTCCCAGTGCCTTTTTTCTGCAATTTATTTGATTTTAGTCCTTTCCAGTATAAGCTAAAATATCCTTTCTTGTGACATGTCTCCTGTTTATCACATATATTTAATAATGTAAAAGACAGAATGCCTTGTGTTGGTTTATGGTGTTCTGATTATTCACTAAAGAAGGCTTCAACCATTCCAATAGTGGGGAGCACTGGAGGTTTTACCCCCAGGGATATGAAAGATTGTAAGATTTTGGAGAGAGAGGGCTATTCTTTTTGTTGGTAAAGAGGAATAGGGCTGTTGTGAAAGGAAAGACGGGAGGAGAGAAAAAATATCTTGGGAGAGAGTCCATATAGAAGCAGAAGATCTGGAAATGTATTCTGAAAATGATAGCACCCGAAGGTCTCTTGGAAAGTAGCCTAGTTTAAACACACCTGCCATAGGGGTTCAGAAATTTGTAAAACTAAGTTTACGTAGTTATAGTATAAATTGAAAAAAGAAAATTGCTCCTCTTAGGACTCAATGAAAATTGTGTAGTTGTCAAATCTGTGACTGCAGAAGAGAAAGGATGAAAATCTGTAAGTCAACAAGGAATGAAACTCACTATGAAACTCAAAACCAAGAAGCTGAGGTAGTTTTGGGAAACTATAAAAGTTTAAGGTACGGTTAAATAGAACCTGAGCATCGTGGACCCAGATGGAAGAGATAAATAGAGCTCCATTCTCAGTCTAGGGAACCATCTGCAGCAGTGGTTTCCAACCCAGATTACATATTAGGATCAGAATTCTCTGGAGGGCTTTAAAACCTACCAGTGCCTGGGGCTCACCCAAGACCAATTAAGTTAGAATCTTTGTGGTTGGGAGCTAGGAATTTGAATATTTGAAAAGTTCCCAGGGGATTCTAAAGTGCAGCATAGATTGAGGACCACTGTTTTAGATAATTTTGATCTAGTAGAATTGTGCAATTGAATAAGCTTTGATGAAATAGAAAAAAAGAGAGACTGCTGGTAATTTAGAGATACTAGAAAATGGAAATTAACATGAGAATAATAAGAATTATCATGGATAAGAGTGACTTTTTGCCCTACCCCCCCCCTTAAAATTTGAGAAAGGAATTAGAAATCAGAAACAAAGATTAAATTTATTTTAGAATCATACTTCTTTACAGAGCCATCAGAACAGAAATAAACTTTAAAGGTGGAGCAGGAGTGATATTTTTATAAATGCTACAGAAAAAATTTAGGCAGATATTTATGCAAAAACAGGTTTACAGTAAAATTAATATGATAGAAACATATGTGCTACAATAAGACAATGGTTGCATTAAGTTGCCTCTATATGATAGAATATAATGCAGTTATTAAAATATTTTCATATGATGTTCAAATTTATTTCCTAAAGCATGAATAATTTCAAGGCACTAGATAATATTTCATCTAAAATATATGTGTGTATATGAGTGTGCATGAACATATTTGTATAGGTGTGTGTATGTGTGAATATATATATAATTAATTGTGTATATATAATTAATTGTATATATAATTATATATACAATTAATATATATAATTATATAATATATATAATTTTCAAAATATTAACTAAAGCTATTGATTGACTTCTTATTTTCTTTCTGTATTTCTATATTTTACTTTCTCTTTCAAGTCGACAATGAGAATGTATTATGTTTAACATCTAAATGTTAAGTAATTTTCAAAGACTAAATAGAAATAAAATTAGTCACATCCTGGTGACTCATTAAGTGATACAAGCATGACCTATTTTAAAACAAATCTTCAAGATAAAGGATACTCAATAAATGCTAAAATGTGTGCAGTTCCCTAATTTCATACATCTGTTCCCAAGGTGATATACCCAGAAAACAGTATGCGCATGTGGTGTTTAATAATTTCCGTAGGCATTTATCAAGTATATACTTGTAGAAGCTTATATGATTCAAATTTTCCTGAGTGTTTTCTAAGAACATAGTAAGTTAAGCATGTGAAACTCTTAAATAAAGTATTCTAGGGTACAGTATCACCTTTATTTAAATAATAGTATTTCATCATTATTAATCATTTTTATTTAGGTAACATAGAAGCATGAAAAATTTGTAAGACATAAAACACTTTAAAAAGCTATAATCACAAAGATAATATAATACTATTATTTTTGTATATTCCCTTAGAATTTACTTAATCAGTTTTACTGACATAGAATTTATATAAATAAAATTCACCAAACATGTGTATTTTTTGGTGAGTTTTAAGAAACTTATACAGTCATGTAAACACCATCACACTCCAGCTATGGAATATTTACCTCATTCCAATTCTGATTCTGATGGAATCGGTATGTAGTCTTTTGTATCTGATTCATTCACCTAACATAACACTTTCACTTACGAATCATTCATATTGCCATGTGTATTAGTAATTCATTCTTTTTTATTGCTAAGTAATATTTCATTCTTTGCATAGTTTACAATTTGTTTACTCATTCACCTGTTGAAGGGCATGTGTTTTTTGCCCTGCTCCATTTTTCTGTCTGTTAGAAATAAAACTGCTCTAAGTAGCCTATTACAGTTATTTTTTTGAACATATTTCTTAGATGAATACCTAGGAGCAGGATTTCTAGGTCTTATGGTCGGCATGTGTTTGACTTTATATAAAAGTGCCAAATTGTTTTTTAAAATGGTGGTACCATTTTTCATTTCTTCTGCCAATGAATGAGTTCTTGTTCTCCCACATCCTCATCAATAATTGACATTTTCAGGGGCTTCCCTGGTGGCACAGTGGTTGAGAGTCTGCCTGCCGATGCAGGGGACACAGGTTCGTGCCCCGGTCCGGGAGGATCCCACATGCCGCAGAGCGGCTGGGCCCGTGATCCATGGCCGCTGAGCCTGCGCGTCCGGAGCCTATGCTCCGCAGAGGGAGAGGCCACAACAGTGAGAGGCCCGCGTACCACAAAAAAAAAAAAAAAAAAAAAAAAATGGACATTTTCAGTGTTTTTTATTTTTCACTACTTTAGTGAGTGTGAAACAGTATCTCACTGGGTTTTTAATTTGTATTTTCCTAATGATTAATGACATTGAATTCTTTTCACATGCTTATCATTCACTCATATAGACACTCACATATTTTATTTCATGAAGTACCTGTTCCAATCATTTGTTAATTTAAAAAATTGGGTTCTTTGTCATCTTTTCATGGATTTGCCAAATTTTTTACTAGAAATATTTTCTTCCAGTGTATGATACTCCTTTATTATCAATTTTTATTGTTCAATGTTTTGTTTTTTTTTGGCCACACCATGTGGCATGAGGGATCTTAGTTCCCTGACCAGGGATTGAACTGTGTCCCCTACAGTGGAAGTGTGGATTCTTAACCACTGGACCACCAGGGAAGCCCCTCAGTGTTTTGTATCAAGGAAATCTCTTCTTATTCTTGGTCACAAAGATTTCTTCTATGTTTTCTTCCAGGGCTTTTGTAGTTTAGCTTTCAAATTTAGTTTTATGATCCATTCAGTATGGCTCTATAGAAGACAAGGATAGAGTTTCATTTATATTTTACATTTGGATATACAGTCCTCTCCTGATTGAATGTCATCTGAACCTTTAATAAAAGTCAGTTGACCATATTGGATTGTTTCTATTTCAGAAATCATTATTCTAACCCACTGAACTATATGGCTACCTTATGCCAATATACACAGACTTAATAATGTAGATTTATAGTAAGTCTTGAAATCAAGTAGTTCTTGTCTTTTAACTTTGTTCTTTTTTTTTTTCAAAGTACTTGACTGTCTTTTATATTTCCATGTACATTTTAGAATCGGCTTGTGAATAGCCACAAAAATACATCAAATGAAATTTTGACTGGGATTGTGTTGGATATATAGAAAAATTTGAGGAGAATTGACATCTCAGCACTACTGGGTCTTTTGTTTCTTAAACATCTATGTATCATCATTTATTTAGATTATCTTTAATTTCTCTCAGTAACAATTTTTAGTTTAAAGTGCATAGGTCCTACACACATTTTAAAAAATTAATTCTTAAGTATTTGATTTTTTTTGCTAAAGTAATTACAACTATTTTATTTAAATTTTAATTTCCAAATTTCCCTTGCTATTATAGAGAGATAAAATATTTTTATATATTGACCTTGTATCCTGCAACTGAATATTGGTAAACTTACTTATTAGTTCAAGAAATTTGTTTCTAGGTTTTAAAAATATTTTTCTCCATCATATAATTTGTTAATAGAGTCTTCCTCTTTAATTATCTATCTTCATGTTTTTTATTTCTTTATGTTTTTGCATAGCACTGACTATAACCTAAAAGAAAATGTTAAAAAAAAAATAGAGTGTACAATCTTGTATTGTTCCTAATCTCAGAGAAAAAATTTTCAGTCTTTCACCATTATGTATTATGTTAACTATAAGTTTATTGTAGCTGTTCCTTATTGGGCTGAAGAAATTCTCTTTAATACCAGTTTTCTGAGAGCTTTCTTTTTAAAATTATAAATGTGTGTTGAATTTGTCAAATCTATGCTGAAATTTATGTTTTTTAACATATTGTTAATATTATGTTGATTGATTGATTTTATTTTGATTGATTTTAGAATGTTGAACTAATCTTGCACTAATGAAATGAACCTCACTTGGAAGTTGAGGTTATTTGCAAACTAGAAAATGAATGAATGGAAAGTAGGAGTCGTCTTAGAGACAGTGAATGTAGTGCTGGCTGTGGATTAATTATATAAATGAGATGGAAGCACTGTAGCAATGGAGGTATTAGAATGAGTGTGATGGAAGTGTAAGAGGTGCTGGGTGAAGTATGGGGTGTTCGCTGTAGGTATTTTGAAGATGAGGCAGTTAGTGGTGGGTGATGATAAAGTTTGAAATGTGTTCTGGCGATTGAAAGAAGTGGTTGCTGAAACTGAGAAGGTCACTACACTCAGAAGCTAGGGTGATAGACAGATATACACTTGAATATAATTATCATCAAACAAAGATGGTGATTGTGGGGTAAAGAGAAAGACATTGATTCAGGACTGAACATATTCAATTAATAAGAAGTAACAAGAAAGTGCACAGTTGCAAAAACAGAGAAGAGAGTGTCCTAGGATTCAAGTGAACAGAGATTTTGTTGGGATGTCAGATTGAGACTTAGACTCGTTCAAACTTAAGACAATTAAGGGAGATTTCTAGGAAACTGATTTTTGCTCCCCTTGGTCTTATCAAAACTAACAAGGAATATGTTGGCATTATTTTACATCAGTTACTTGCAGTTGGTGGACAGACAGGCTCACCAGCCAGAACTTTCATAGCAATCTGCTTCCTGAGTGTGACAGCACTGGAGCAGCCTCATCGTGGCTCATGAGAGCCATTAGTTAAATTTTCAGGGATTATTAAAAATCAGTCATTATTAAAAATTAAATTATATAAACTTCTACTTAAAATAATTATACTAAAACAAAGCTAATAAACACTCAAATTCTTCATTATCAATTTCTAATTACTTTACTACATTTTACTATTTCCTCTGCCCTGGAGGTCATTTACATCCATTATATCTGTAAGACTTAAAAGTTACATATCAGTTTGCTTCTGCACCTCTCTTCCCAATTCTGCATTCGGTAACATTACACTAACAGCTTAAAAATTGACCATGGTGGGAGTCTTTACCCACAGAAATTGTCAAATATTACAAATCAAAACTTGCCTTACTGTTTAGTTGATTTCTAAGCTTATAAAAAGTGGCAAAAAAACTGTTAATGTAGATTAAAATTTGTTGCCGTTTGTGGCCACTAAATTGTTACTATTACAGATATTTTGAAAATATTTTTCCATTTTCTGAAAGCCACTGTCCAGTTTAACAAAGAAGTCACGTGTCATTGCAAAAGAGTGCAGTTCTGACATGTCTGTCTCTGTTGTCTCATTTTTGTCCTACTTATTAACGTAAATAAAAATATCAGCCAACATCCAGTATATTTTGGGGACTTCTCTCATCCTTTGCATATCATAGTTGGCTGGAAATAACAAGAGTTCAGCAAAAATCAACAAACATTCTGCAAGAATCAATGTTGATATAGAATTTATAATAAAGATTGTGGTGCATTTTATTTATATAATGTGTACTATACCACCTTTATATGAGTAAAGATAATAGCAAGCATTATACATTGTGTAGATAAATACATACATACACATACACACACACACAGCACCTAGAGTACTGATGCTTCAAATACTGATTGTTACTGAAGTATAAGAATTGGGAGAAATGATGGCATTGATCAGCAGATTCCCTACTGGAAGTGGAATTCTCTTCTAGCACGAAGACCTAATTTTTAATTTGCTCCTCTGCCAGATTCCTGTGGGCTGCTCTCTTCAACCATGTGAAACCTAGTGCTGCATTTGGGTCCTGCATTCTGAGGCTTTCTCCATCAGCAAGCCTCAAGCTGGGTAGTTATTGCAACTCCCTCCAGGCCTAGATACATGGCAGGAAGCAGCAGTTTTACTTGGAGTTCACAGTGATTAGAATGTTTTATTGTGAACCAAGGGGAAAAAAAGGCTAAAAGTGCTCTGGAAAAAAAAAAATCCTGTTTATTTTTTTCCCTTTCAGGGAGGACAGGATCTTATTGGCTTGAAAAAGCTCCCCTTTTGAGAGGGAGAGTTCTCAGGAAAAGTCTTGGGGCCTCCAGCGCTGAAGACATGGCACGATCCTTGAGAATGTAACACAACTCTCATGATTCATTATGGGAGCATTTTCCTGATGAAAATGAAAGACCATAGAACCAAAGTCACATCAAAATAACCACAGTCTCTTTAGTTTGCATGTCTAGAATATCATGAGAAGTCACAAAATATCAGAATATCTCTCAAAATCACTTTTTTTTTCTTTTCTATCCCATACTTTGAAACACTGAGCATGGCTTCTGATCATCGCTACTCAAAACTGCATACACAAAAGCCCTTTCTTTATTAAAATCATCTCTTGCCTACCAATTACTGCTCTCTAGAATTCTTGTCTAAAGTAAGGGAATATAGAGATGGGTTAAATGGAAAAATATGGCCTAGAGCCAGATAGCCCATGTAGAAATCCTGATTCTGTCACTTAGTAATTTTGTAAATGGCCTTGTGGTTTCTAATCTTTAAACTGGGATGATAATATCAGCACATGACAAGGGTCTGTTGTAATGATCAATAAAAAACGCTAAAACAGAGTTTGACATAGCATAAGTACTTAAGAGGTGTCAGCTATTATGTACCTTCTTTCCTTCTGACTGGTGAATGAACTCTGGCATGGAGATGGGGAAGGATGCAAGATTTAAAGAGAGGGAGTAACATTGGGAACCTGTATAAAATATTACTATTCATATCTTCACAAAATATAGGAGCCCATGCAGAAAAAATAGGGGGGAATTTCAAAACGGAAGAGTTCTAGAAAGAAAGAAAGCCCACTCTTCAGTGATATTTATGCTCTGAGATTACTCACTGTTGATGTGGAGAGACACATTAATTGTAAAAGGCCTCATCACTATGTGCATGTCAAATATCTCATTTTTTGTTAAAATTTACATCACTTTCCAAACTACTGTATAGGATTTTAAATAAGAAATGTAGAACGTTTCAAGTGGTGTATATGTAATATACAGCTCTCTACACCCCCATGAAATGCAGCCTAATCACCCACTATAAAGGAATCCCCAACCCCCAAATTATATATCTTCATTAAAGCACAGAATGATATTTTTAAAGTCACCTGTATCTGGGCAGTAGGGTTAATATACTTGTGCTGAAATTCAGATGTTTTCATATTTAATTCCAAGGTCGTGTACTAACACCTTGGGTAGGGAAATTTTTAGCTTCGGCCTCCAATTTGCACAAATAATTGATGGCTCATTAACAACTCTGTGGGAATACTGCAAAACACACACACACCTGAGAAAAACAACTAGTGACAGAGAGAATAAAGTCTGTGTCAATCATATTGAAATCCTGTATTACATTTCAAATGAGAAGTTAGAAAACACTTTGAGTATTACATTAACATAAATAAAAAGAATCTCATAAATTATGCTTGCTAATGAGATTTATAATTTTCAAATTCATATAATAAACAGATTTTATTTTTGCTTTTGCTTTATCCAGAAATTTTTTTCTGTTAAAATATACTTTTCAAATGCCATTGCCTATTTCATTGGGGGCATGTTATTTGATCATGATTTTAGAATATTAGATCATGTGATGAAAAGTAATAAAAAAAACTATGCACTTGTCTTTTCAGGTATTTGGGAAGTGAGCATTACCATTTTAGTAAACTTGTTTCAACAAATCTAATGTTAGAATACAATTTTGAGAAATTTATTTTTAAAGGAAAGACATATGTAGATTGTTATTGTAACAATATCTGGAATTTAACTGGCAAGATGTTATGTAGCCAACAATGCTGTGGTCGGACTCCTTTACACAATTGTCTATGTGAACAAATTACTTTCTGCTTTCAGGGGTTTCCAATTACCAGGCAAGTGTGGCTTCAGGTAGAGCATGTTATGACAATGGAATTTAACATTTGGGAGAGCAAGCAGTATGGTAATATTCGTTTAATGAAAAAAAATCAGCATCTTTTTTCCTGATACAATTTTTTAAAATAGATCTTTATTGGACTATGATTGCTTCACAATACTCTGTTTCTTTTGTACACCAAAGTGAATCAGTCATATGCATACATATGTCCCCATATCCCCTCCCTCTTGAGCCTCCCTCCCACCCTCCCTATCCCATGTCTCTAGGTCATCACAAAGCACCAGGCTGATCTCCCTTTGCTATGCTGCTGCTTCCCACTAGCTATTTTACATTCGGTAGTGTATATATGTTGATGCTGTTGCCTTCTTTGGTGAAATGTCTATTTAGGTCTTCCGCCCATTTTTTAAATTGAATTGTTTGGTTTTTTGAAATTGAGCTCCATGAGCTGTTTGTGTATTTTGGAGATTAATCCTTTGTCCACTGTTTCATTTGTAAATATTTTCTCCCATTCTGAGGGTTTTCTTTTCATCTTGTTTATGGTTTCCTTTGCTGTGCAAAAGCTTTTAAGTTGCATTAGGTCCCATTTGTTTATTTTTGTTTTTATTTCCATTATTCTAGGATGTAGATGTAGGTCAAAAAAGATCTTGCTGTGCTTTATATCAGAGAGTGCTTTTTCCTATGTTTTCCTCTAAGAGTTTTATAGTGTCTGGTCTTACATTTAGGTCTTTAATCCATTTGGAGTTTATTTTTGTGTATGGTGTTAGGTAGTGCTCTAATTTCACTTTTTTACGTGTAGCTGTCCAGTTTTCCCAGCACCATTTATTGAAGAAGCTGTCTTTTCTCTATTGTATGTTCTTGCCTGCTTTATCATAAATTAGATGACCATATGTGTGTGGGTTTATCTCTGGGCATTTTATCCTGTACTATTGATCTATATTTCTCTTTTTGTTCCAGTACCATGCTGTCTTGATTACTGTAGCTTTGTAGTATAGTTTCATTGCAGCACTATTTACAATAGCCAGGACATGGAAGCAGCCTGAAACACTTTTTAAACTCTTCCTGCCATGGCAATATTTTTAAGTGGTAAAATTCAGGGAAAACAAGTAAAATATTCTTTAAGATATGGAAGAAAAACAGGCTCTTTCTCATTGTTTGGCTATTTAATGTGACTTTCTCCCTAGTTTATCTGAATACATGAGTACATGAACTAGATAGGGGTTATCTGAAATGTTCTGATATTCACATTTACATAGGAAAGCCCTCTATGTTGTCAAGACATATGCTGGATAAAGTATAGACAGAAGTTATAACTTGCAAAGTTTTCTATTGGTTGACCTCCTCCCCCAGCCTTACCTCCCAACACTTCCCTTCCACACACCCACATTTCAACTGTACTACACAAATTACATTAAGTGCCACCCATGAATGGGTTATTACTGTCACTGCTTTTTCTTGGGCAGCTTGCAGTACTTAATCATCTACTGCCCAGGTAAACTGACACTTAACCTTTCTTCTTCACCTGATTTACTCCAAGCCATCCTTCCAGATTCAGCTCAGGTATTGTAGCCTCCAGGAATTATTTTCATGGACCATGGCTTTCTCTTACAGGAGGTAAATTATCTCAGTGCTTCTGCTTTCTGATTTAGCACTCATCACTCCATATTGTAATTGTTTGTTTAGTCATCCATTTTTCCCATGAGATGGAAGTCTGTGAGGGGATTATGTTTTACATCTTTATATCCCTTTAAAACCCATACATAGGAGAATGATGCACAACTTCTATCTCCTCCTCTCACTTTTACAGTTTTTTTACTTGTGTGACTTTAGCATCCATCTGTTTACTTAAAAACTCTCCAATCTAAATCTCCTAGCCACAGTTCTCTCCTGAATTGTGGACTTTTACACAACTGAAGTGTACACTAGAAATGTCTATTTGGCTATATCACAGGCACTTCAAAATCAACAAGTCCAAAATGGAACTCATCTTTCTTTCTGAAATTTAAATTGAATACTTCTCCAAAGTTTCAGTAAATACCACAAGAGCAAAATGACTAAATGGTTGGGCCGTGAAGGAGCCAGGTGTTCAAGGTCTGCTATTTATACTAATTGTAATCTTGAACAACCTCTATGCCTCACATTTCTTATCTGCCTAATAAGTATAATAATAACACTTCTCTCAAATGATTGTTGTGTATATTAAATTAGTTATTATATGTAAGTCACCTAGGATACTGCATGGCAAATAGTACGTGGTCAGTAAATATTTACCATTGTTTCAACTCATCCAGTTATGTAAGCTAAAATCTTGAGTCATCTCTGGGTACTCTTTCCTCTCCCCCTTCCCTACATGACATACACACACACACACACACACACACACACACACACACACACACATACACACATACACGTATACATATATAATATATATAAAGGATATATTTATAAACATGTCAAAACTATTTCTGTCTCTTAAATTTTGCCATATATCTTAAATCCATTGTCACCATCCTGTTTGAAAGCCACCTTCATCTCTCACCTAGCTTGCTCTTACTATCCTTCCAGTTCACTCTGAACTGCACTTCTCTAATCTCTTCACCATACTGCAGGCTGTGTGACTTTATGAGAAGAGATCGGGCGCTTTCAGCGTGGTATGGCTGTAGACAGGCTGTGTGACTTTAACACACACTGCAACACATGGCTAGGATATTTACAATCCTTCCTTCTTCTCTTTGAGGTTAATATAAGTCTAAAATAGTTACCTTGTCTCCTGTGTTCCTCCAAGGTCTGGCATTTGCCCACTTCACCCTCTTGTCTATTGCTGTCCCCAACTCTGCCTCCTTTTGCCCTCCTCTGTCAGCATGGAATTTTATTCAATTCCTCTAAAACACCTTACTCTCACTCATTTCTCTGGCCTCTTGGCCTTCATACCATGCTGGTCCCTCTTCTTAGAACACATTTCTTCCTTCCTGTAGAAACTTCCCAGGGCTTGAGTGTTCAGCTTCCCACAGAAGCCCAGGTCCCTCTTGGTACTTATTTGTTTAGTGTCTATAATAATAGTCTACATTACAACACATCTCTGTTAAGCAGGACCAATATCTTTCTTATTCCCTCTGTCTTAACAGGGACTACTAGAGTACCTAATTCATAGTGAAAATTCAATTTAAAAAAATTTGGTTGAGTTAATGGATCCAAATAGAATATATTTCTAGTAGATGATCAACAAATATCTACTAAATAAGTAAATTAAATTTTGTCATTTTCCTCAAAATATTATTTGGATAAAAATTACAACTATAAGGATGGTTCAATTATGTAAAATGTGAGATTAAGTATTTGGTATAAGGTATAATCCAACAATAATAAAACCATAACTTATGACTAACTGTATTTCCCAGTAATATTTAGACCTTTGAGGATCATATTCTTTGCATTAAAATCTGGACACACCTTCTGACCAAAAAAACCCCCACAATTTTTGGAATTGACACTCTTGATTATAAATAAGGATATAGTAGTTTCTATTTCTCATCTAAAGATCTTGAATGTCACTATTCCATCCTAACAATAGGTAAAAAAGCTGAATAGACTGAAAAACCAACAATTTTTATTGGATCCATAAGGGAAAGGGAGGATAGAGGGCAAACTGCTGTCCCCAAGACTGGAGATACATGTGAATACAGGGAATCATGGCTTCCTGGAGCAGACACACAGGAACAAAAACTACTACAGAAAACAGTGCCAGGGTAGGATTAAAAAACATGATCCAACTGTGTGTTGTCTACAAAATACCCAGTTTATATCTAAAAGTAAATGGATGGAGAGAAATATACCATGCTGACAATAATCGAAAGAAAGCAAGAATAGCTATACTAATTTTGGACAGAACAATTTAAAAATAAAGAAAGTTTACATAGATTAAAAAAAGGGCATTACATAATGATAAAGGGGTCAATTCTCCTAAAAGACATAGCAACTCTTGACATGTATGCACCTAAGAACAGAGCATAAAACTATATGAGGCAAAAACTGATAGAACTACAAGGAGAAATAGATATTGCCACGATCATAGTTGGAAAGTTCAACACCTCTCTGTCAGAAATGGACAGATCCAGCAGACAGAAATCAGTAAAGACATAGCTGAAAATAACGCCATCAATTAATTAATATAAATGACGTTTATAGACTACTTCATCCATCAGCAGCAGAATTCACATTTGTTTCAAGATTACATGGAAGGAACATTGATAGACCAAGATACGTTCTAGGCCATAAAACACACTTAACCAATTTAAAATAATAGAAGTTATGCAAGGTTTGCTCTCAAACCACAATGGAATTAATCTAGAAATAATATCGGAAATATAACTGGAAAATCCCCAAATACAAGAAGATTAAACAGTGCTAAAAATAAATGAGCTGTCATGCCATGAAAAGACATGCACGATACTTAAATGCATATTACTAAGTGAAAGAAGCCAATCTAGAGGCTACATGCTGTATGATCCATCTGTATGACATTCTGGAAAAGGCAAAACTATGGAGACAATAAAAAGATCAGTGGTTGCCAGGGATATGGTGAGGGGTTGGGGGAGAAAAGGATAGGCAGAGCACAGAGTATTTCTTAGGGCAATGAAAATACTCTGTATGATATTATAATGATGGTTATATGTCATTATACATTTGTCCACACCCATTGAATGTACACCACCAATGGATGTTGTACTACGGACTTTGAATGACTATGTTCTGTCAACGTAGGTTTATTCTATGTAAAAAAAATATACTATCCGGGCTTCCCTGGTGGCGCAGTGGTTGAGAGTCCGCCTGCCGATGCAGGGGACGCGGGTTCGTGCCCCAGTCTGGGAGGATCCCGCATGCCGTGGAGCGGCTGGGCCCGTGGGCCGTGGCTGCTGGGCCTGTGCGTCCGGAGCCTGTGCTCCACAACAGGAGAGGCCACAACAGTGAGAGGCCCACGTACCACACACACAAATATATATATATACATATATATATATATTTGTGTGTGTGTATATATATATATATATATATATATATATATATATACACACCATCCTAGTGAGTTAATAATGGGGGAGGCCATGCATTTGTGAGAGCAGGAAATATATTGGCAGTCTCTACTTTCTTCTCAATTTTATTGTAAATCTAAAACTGCTCTAGAAAAATAGTCTTAAAAAATAAGGTTATATAGACCCTATAACAAGTATATAGTATATAAATACTTGAACTTTCTCAGGAAGTGTGAAATAACTCTAACATTGGGATAATCTCACAGTCTACAGTGATTAACATGGTGATCTCTGGAACTGGGCAGGCGTGTGTTCAAATTGATGATTTGCTTCAAAGTCCATGAGTTTAATGCATGGAGTTATTAATTGCATAAAGCTGCTCTATTTGCATTTGAGATAACAATGAACATTTGTTGTAGTACGTTTATATAGTACATACTTTTAGTTTTCTTTATTGGTATATTTTCTTGCAGCTGAAAATAGGAAATTTGTGTTATCTTAAATTATGAGAAGACAATGATTTCTTTCTGGCTCATATTTTTGGTTATACTTAGAAGTGTATGCTATATGGTTATTACTCACAAATAAAGGGATAAAAAGAGAAAAAATATAAATATATTACATATAATTTCCCTTCTTCCCTGTTATTATAAAATAATCTAGATTTATATAAAATATTTTAATTTTTATAAATCTGTGTAAACTTGACCATCTGTTATAGAGAATAAAGTTAAAAAATTCCCTGAAGTAAATATTCAGGGCAAAATATTTGTATCCATTGTATCCAAAGTAGTATCCATTATGTTCAAACTAATAGGGAAAACTATTCTGTTTATATTATTTATATTTAGAGTAAAACTGAGATAAACATATTGATGATTTATTATATTTTTAATATATATAATGGTTTAATTTAAGGTGCAGACGGACTCTAGATCTGGACTGTATGAATGAAAAATGCTTTAAGAGAAGTTTTTTAAAAGCATGGATAAGGAAAAAACTAATTCTGACTAGGGTAAAATATCCTTTTACAGGGCAGAAGGCATTTGTCCTGGAATTTTAAGGATGTGTACAGTTTCAGAGGGGTGACAATACTGTCATTTCAGGAATGGTATTATTATCAGGAAAGGCAAGATTGGGGAAAAGTCATGGAGAATTAAGCTTCTGTGTCACTGGTGTGACAGGAGCAAATGTGACAGGGTAGGAACCTTTTGGAAATCAAGAGTAGGACTACAAATTGATATTAAAATTTGAAGGGCACTGAATATGATGCTCAGAGTTTCACAAGAGGTAATCAGGTAGTATCAGTATTTCACCCAGACAGCAACACTGTCATATTTGTGCTTCAGTGAGTTATCAGTGCCCGTGTGAAGAAAGATCTTGAGATAAATTGAGGACAGTAGATAACATCTTAATAATCTAAATAAGCAGACATGAATGTACGCCAGTGAAAAGAAAAGCAAAATATTTAAAAGAGACTTTCAGAGGTAGAATTTATGGGATTTATTCATGATGTGCCACAGGGTTTAGAGATGTAGGAAAACTGAAAACTGTTATCAGAGTTCATTTCTGCTTTATTGAAAGTATGTTGATATCATTAACTGGGAGAAATATAAGGAAAGATGCAAGTTTTAGGGAAAATATAAAAAATCTGTTCAGGATAATATTGTACTCTGAAAAGGGATGAGACTTTGGTATCATTCTCAAATAATTTATAGCTCATATGATGGAGATGGATAAAATTGTCCCAGGAAGGTGGATAGAAAAGCGAAAGGATGAGAGGATTGTACTTTAAACTTTGAGAAGCATCTATATTTAAGGTATTCCTATTAGCTTTTAAGGAAAAAGCTCAGCCATTGAAGAAGATAAAATTTTAAAAAATATGTTGACCAGATCAAAAGAAGAACAAGAAAAACAAAGAGTAATGAAAATAAAATAAAAATGGAAATAATTTTCAAATAGGAGGAATTTTATGGCCAAATGATACAGCTAGTGTATCATTTGAAATGCTGAAAAGCAATCTAGTGTTACAAATTTCCACCCACCTAAAGGAACTTGGTAACAGGTTTAACTTGATTTTAAAAGAAAATTCAGTGGTGTACGTGTAAGTTACAATACTTCATATTGTTTCCTATCATCCAGTATTAGAGGTTCTTTGCATTACTGATATTTTATATAATTTGTTTATTTCTTTATCTTTGATATTATAATTTCACACCCTCAAAGCTCATTCATTATTTACTACATGCAATGCAGAATTTCTGCCAACGCATCTGTGGGGAATATGCTTTAAAAAAATAATAGAATCTCTGTGATGTCTAAATGTCATTCTTCCATTTCAAAGCAGAAAATTCATGAAACAAAGATAGTTGCATTTTTTAAATAAATATAAAACTTTAGGGCTTCCCTGGTGGCACAGTGGTTGTGAGTCTGCCTGCCGATGCAGGGGACGCAGGTTCGTGCCCTGGTCCGGGAGGACCCCACATGCCGCGGAGCGGCTGGGCCCGTGAGCCATGGCCGCTGAGCCTGCGCGTCCGGAGCCTGTGCTCTGCAACGGGAGAGGCCACAGCAGTGAGAGGCCCGCGTACCGCAAAAAAAAAAAACAAAAAAACTTTAATGTCTTTCTTTTTGATCAATTAAAATATGCCCTTATGATTATTTTTCTTTCTGGGAAGACGATCAAGATCGTTTCAGCATGTGTTTGTAATCAGCTAATCTGAGTAAAAAGGTGTTAATTATTTTATAAATATTTGATAATTTGTCATTTTATATGTAACCTCTTAGGTGCAAATTCACTAAGGTAAATATTTTATTATACTTAGGAAATATGGAAGATATTACTTTATTTGCAAAGATTTATTCATCCTGATATATTTTTTTAAATGTATGAAAGGTATTTTGTATTTTATGAAAACTTGATTTTCACCATCTGCTTCACTGTCTGTTTCTTATGTTGTATTTTATGGTTTATAATAAAGGAGGAGCATTTTTTAATAAGCAAAATATTATTTTCAGTACAAAGAAAGCACATGTACACACTGAAATTACTTCTGATTATGTTTGGATTGTTAGATCCTTTTATGATGGTATATGGGATTGAATGGAAAGAAAGGCAAAATTAAAAAATACTGAAGCTTTTTTGCAAAGTTCCTGGGTTGGCTGCTTTATCACAATCTATTACAGCTAATGAGAGTCATCGAGAGTCTAGTGTCGCTCTGAGAACCTGGTTCAGCACAATGGCTGGGCTTAGCTGGGTAGAGTCCTGGCATGGAGAAGGATTGCTTGAGTGCAAAATTGATCCATAACTTTATACTCCTACATCTCACCTGATCACCTAAAACCTTCACTTCCTTATCTATACAGCAAGTACAACCATCATACCTACACTGTGGGTTAGTTGTAGGACCAACAAGTAAATATACATACGGTACTTAGTAGAGTCCTATTTATCCAGTCTCTTAGTAACTTCTCAGTGATAAGAGGTTATAATGTTAATGATGAAAATAACTCTTTCTTTCCAGGAAAAAGTCAAAATTCCAGATTTGGAGGCTCTTATAGCTAAGGTATGGTAATAAGAACATAAACGCCAAATGGAACAATTTCTTTTTAATGTGTGACCTCAAATAAGTCATCATAGAATCTCATTTTCTTTCTAAATGGAGAATTGTATGGCCAATGTCCCTGAGTTGTTATGGTTGGGAATACTAGTGATTTGCATGAAGGTGAAGGGATCACGGAGAAGAAAGTTTAAAAGTGTGCCATGGGATTGTGGCAAAACAAGAAAACTAGAGAGAACAGCTTATATTTTTGGTCACCAGACTGGACCCAGGGAGTAGATTTTCCTCATTTCTCCCATAACTTAGCTACTCCAATGAACTGAGGTCTGGAGGAAATGCATTGCCATATTGTCAACCTAAGAGGGTAGCATGTAAGAATCCCCAGAGTCCGTAACCTGGACATCACAGGGCTCCCTGGTTAGACGTGTGCAACTGTGCACCCATAAGCATCATGTTGTTTTATGGCACATGACAGGGCTTACCAAGAATGGAAAAGCCTTATTAGAAATCCAACATACTTGGATTTCTATACACACTATCAAGCTTCCCTAAGCGTGGGTAAAATGTCCACAAATAGCTCACAAATAGAACTTGGAGCGTTGGGGGAAACTAGCAGGGGTTCTATGTAGAAGTTAGAGCCATACAAACAGGATTGAGTGTAAATGGTAGTGTGGATTCATTTACACTCATTTATAGCCAATAAAATACAGAGTTTGAGAACTTTTAACTCTTTTGTACTTGGTGCTTTATTGTACCTTTTATCTAGAATCATCATAATAATACTGTGGGTAGTATTTTATTTGATTCTAAGCTTGTTAAACCTTGTACATTGGCCATTTACTACTTTTGTACTTAGGGAGAAATTTTGAGGGTTATACTTCTTAAAGTAAATGAAATTCATATTCCATTTATTTCCCAAATCTTCCAGAGCAAAATTATTTCTATTTCCTCTTTATTTTGTATATTTTTTTATTTCATGTATATTTTTTATATCAAACTTTTAAAACTTTTCTATCATTTTTTCTTACCATCAAGAAGTCCTTGCCATAGATTTCTATAGTGATTTTAAGTGCTTTTATGCCATCTTTATATAAAACAATTATTTACAATTATTATTAATTGAAATATTAAATATCTAGCCTATTGTGAAATAGTGTGGACTTCTATATACTGCAAAACTGCTAAGAAAATGGTGTTTTACTTTTGAAAAATGGAAACTGACAGTCATGTATATTGTTTTCCCCAAAGGATGAGAATGTTTTGTTGATAAATTAAAATCATAAACATCTCTATCTCTATCTACCTACCTATCTATATTGTATATGTATTTAATATATGTTATATATATTATAGTGTGTGTATGTTTGTGTATGTGTGTGTATCTATTCATGCTGATAAAGTTGAGTAAAATACAATAACTGACATGCCGGTAAAATTGAGTAAAATAGTTATTTTTAAAAAATATAATAGCTAAAGTTTGGCATTCTTGAGTGGCAGAATAATGAGCTTGGTGGACCCGTCTCTCTACCAAAACAACAATTTAACTGCTGAATTTTTTTAATTAAGTTGTATGGAAATTGTCTTAAGGGCATACAACAAATGGGGAAATATTCTTTCAAGAAAATCTCCTTAAATCTTGGTGAGAACAGCAAGAATCTGTTATTTGAAACACGACCTGCTCTCTTACCTGTCTCCTCCCCCAGATTCTTATTACAGGACTTGATTTCAGGTATTTTACTCTTGATAAGGGTAGCCAAGAAGACAGGGGCTCCCTGTCCCCCTAGATCCTAGTGCGACCACAGTTTTACCCTGGCAGAGGTGGGCTGCTGGTATTTATTTCTTAGCACTCTGTTAGAGAAGATCTGTCTTAGACAGGGCTGAGAAGACAGTTTCTTTTCTCACACCCAGTCCCAGTCATAGACTGGAAACTCTACTCCAGCCACAATGCGGTGAAAGTAGGATTCCAGTTTTTCTACCTTATCTTGCTCATAAAGAGGAAGTTTCCACTCAAGCCAAGGAGAGCAGAGGCTGACACCTGCTGACAGGACACCAGTGCTCATTATGCTTAAAATCATTGTTGAAAATAATGTAGATCTTTGTGGAGAGCAATCAAGAGGAAGCTGGTAGCTCCAGGATATAAGCAAAATCTGAGAGCAGTCACAAGTTTAGTGGAGAGAACCAGGGAAAGACAGTTAGCTAAGAAAGCCCTCCTGGATCACAGTCAACTCTGTGGGGTCTGAATGGCTGTGTGTGTGCCCTGCTAGGCTGTTCCCACATAACAGCAATCATAGCTGGACATGGGGCTGACTTGAGAGCATTCCAAAGCCACACAGACTCATCACCAGAAGGCAGTAGCTTGACTATAATAGGGTGCTTAAAAACAGCCTTTAACCAAACTCACAGCAAGGCAAGACAAGGGAAATAGAAGAATGGGAAAATTAAACAGAAAGAACAAAAAATGGCAGACTCAGCCCTAACATATCACTTACCTTAAGGTCTAAATATACCATTTTTAAGGCAGAGATGGATGTACTGACATAGGTAAAAATAAAAGTAAAAAATAACAGAATTCTCACAAGCCAACTGTATGCTGTTTACAAGTAACTCACTTCAAATACAATCACATAAGTAGGTTGAAAGTAAAAGAATGGAAAATATATATCATGGAAATGTTAATCAAAACAAAAAACAGGAATGGCTCTCCTATTGTCAAAAAAAATAGACTTCAGATCAGAGAAAATTACTAGACACAAAGAGTGACATTATATATTGATAAAATGATCAATTTGTATGCACTAAACAGAGCCTCAAAATAAATTAAGCAAACGTTGATAGACCTCAGAGTATAAATAAGCCTATTCAAATTTATATTGGGGGACTTCCCCAGCCCACTCTCAAACACTAGACAGAAAACCAGCAAGGATATGGAAAAACTGAAGAACACAAGCAACCAACAGTTTCCAAAGGACATGTATAGATACTCCACTAAAAAACAGGATTACACATTTTTTCATACACTCTTGGAATATTCTTAAAATGTCAAAGATACTGAAATGGAGACCAATTCATGGTAGCCAGGGATAAGGGGCTAGGGAATGGTGGAAGGGAGATGGGTGTGGCTTTGAAGGATCCACCACAGGAAAGATCCCTGTGGTGATGGAACTGATCAGTATTTGACTATATCAATGGCAATATGCTTATGATATTGTACTATAGTCTGTCGACATGTAACCATTAGGCATTCTGGGTAAAGAGTATGTGGGACCTCTTTGTATTACATCTCACAACTGCATGTGAATCTACAATAATCCCCAAAGGCAAATGTTGATTTTTAAAACAACAGTGTTAATTTGCTAATTAAACTTGAGAGAGACTCTTTATTCAAGAACAGAGTCTCCAGGAACTAAAATTGGATTATGGAAGATTCTGTTGGGCTTGAGGTGATGTAGCATCATATGTGCATGCCTGGGACACGGTAAACATTTTTCTGTTATAGAGGTTTAGATAATCAATGTGATAACTGTTGCAAGAATCATGCATAGAAATTATGAGAGCACATGTGAAGACAGAATTTTTTTCCTGGCATGGAGGAGGAGCAAGGATCATTAACTAAGTTTGAAAAATAAACATTCTAAGATAGGAAAGGAATGAAACACTTTCTCCTAATACTAAAGATGTAGAAAGACTTGGAGGTATAAATATCAAATTTGATTTTGAAAAGTGATGATTTGTTTTTGGAAGTTTGAGTGTCATACATTATTAAATGTTGAGCATTTTTAATGTAAGAGATATTGTATTGCGGAAATAATGGCATAGACCTCCAGGACAGGCAGAGCTGTTTAGGTTTCTAGTTTTTGAATATGTAGTCTTGGACATATAACTTAACCTCACTAAATCTCAGTTTCATAGGAACCAGAATCCCTGACAAGGTGGTTGCTACCTGTAACTATTGTTTAGTTACCAGCAGAAGAACTAGATAGCCTTATTTTCTCTTAAACTAAAATATTTTATTTGAAACAGCTTTTTCATCATTTTTGTGGACACCAACTGGCATTCAAACTTGCAGTGGTTCTCAACCTGGCTGTACACTAGAGTCGCTTAGGAAGCATATAAAAAGCAATGGTTCCATGACCCATCTACAAAGATTCTGATGTAACTATTTAAGGATGGAACCTTGATAAGAGTATTTCATTTTTTTTTTTTTTTTTTTTTTTTTTTTTTGCGATTCACGGGCCTCTCACTGTTGTGGCCTCTCCCGTTGCGGAGCACAGGCTCCGGACGCACAGGCTCAGCGGCCATGGCTCACGGGCCAAGCCGCTCCACGGCATGTGGAATCTTCCCAGACCGGGGCATGAACCTGTGTCTCTTGCATTGGCAAGCGGACTCTCAACCACTGCGCCACCAGGGAAGCCCGAGTATTTCATTTTTAAAGCTTGTCACTTAATGATCATCTCGGGTCGAGAAACATTATATTCATTTATTCAGCTCTGTGGGGTTATAGTTTTCCATTGACTCTAGCATGTAAGTCCATTTGAATACAATATTCATTAAAGCATAAAATAACTTACAATCTTTATGAGTAATATAGTTTTATGTGACAACTTTTTAGTGTAAAATGTTTAACTGTTAACAAGTAGTTAAAATAGTTCTTCCTTCCTTTATGTTGTTTAATATAGAAAATGTAGTATCAATTAATTGGGCAAATCTTTGAGGAAATTAACTATATGACTGAGGATTTTACCTAAAATTTCTTCTTTTGCCTCATCTTTACTGAAATATAGTGATGTTCGATTTTGTGTAGAAGATGTATCAGATTCCCAAGTTCTAGTGACACCATGACAAGTGTTTTCTCATATATTGTGTCTGAAACAAAAGGCTTTCATTTTGGCCAACAAAGTCTATAATGTAAAGCTTTTAATAATTAGCAACTCAAATATACATTGCCTCCAAGGCAGGGCTTGGCCAGCGTCAACCAGAAAGTCTGGTATCTCCCAGAACAGTCCACTGAGAAGTCATATATGTCACTTAGACATGCTTAGAGTCTCCATATATTTTTCCCTGGATTTTTAAAGTGTCACAATGGCAGTTGTATTTTAGAAAAGCTGTGTTATACTTATAATCTAAATTTATAGAGGATAAGTATAAGAAACATTCATTTCTCTCTCTTTTACAACTGCATTTCAAGACACTCTCCATGTTTTCCTATGTCTCTTTGATAAGATATAACACAATAAGCAATGCCATAAATTTTGTTTGGGAGTGAAAACACTTGCAAAAATAATTTAACTAATTTGCGTTCTTTTCTATGTCAGTCAAATAAGTTGATGTATTTTTCGTTTTTGCCATAGCTACAAGGAAGCTCAAATTTATAGAGCAGATATTAAAATTAGGAAATCTCTGCTACATGGCAGTATCTACTTGTATTCTTTCCCCCTCCTTTCCTCCCTCCCTCCCCCAGTTTCTTTCTTTCTCATTCTTTCTCCCTCCCTTTCATTTTCTCTCTCTCTTTCTTTTTTCCTTGTTTAGTTAATATTTTTTCCATTTACTCTGTAATTTCACAGTTGTGAGTGGTCTCAAATTTTGTTCAAATTTCTCAGTATTATATTTAAACATGTTATGTAAAAATATGTGATATTGCATAAACAGATGCATTGTCCTTATATAAACTAAATCTTTACAGCTAGCGCTAATGACCCTGTTGATCAATACGCCAGTCCCCCAGTCCTTGGTTTCTCCTACATTCTGCTCCACTCCTCTCATTGCCTGGAAGTTATCAGACTAGTCATCATACTCCAGATTTTTTTGGCCCTTCACACATCTATATGCTCCAATAGAAAACATTTAGTATTTCTGTGTGTCTTTGTAAACATAAATGACATACCATACATATAATTCTGTGACTTTTTCAGAAGTATCTGGAGGATACTGCCATAAAATCTGTGTAACTATAAATCTACCTAATATTTTAGAGACATTTGTTTTTTCAATTATGAATAATGGTGTATGTTCCTCCTTTAACACAGGTGTGAATATTCACTGTGGACAAAATTAAGAAATAAAATTACTGGACTATTGAATATTCACATTTTTATTTCATTGAACACTGTCAAATTTGTTACAAACATGCTCTAAAATTTAAAATACCACCAGCTTTGTATGAAAGTACCCATCTTCCCACAATCCAATAAACCCTTTAATTTTATTTTTGAAAAAATTGCCAGTTTAATGAGAAATCTATCTACCCATATATCATCTATCTATCTGTATCTATTTGCAAACCTAATAACTAGTATCTTCTTGATTATTTCTCAGGATGAGCTTCTTTTCATACAGTCACTGACTATTTGTATTTTACCTTATGTGAGTTGTCTATACATATCCTTTCAGTATGGATTGTTATTTTGTGTGATTTCTAACAATTTAATTTTAAATCAAGATACTAATCCTTAGTCTGTAATATAAATGTTACACATTTTTTTGGTTTTCCAAATATCCATTGACTTTGTGTCATCTTATAGAAATTTAAACGTTTTAATTTAGCATGATCAAGATTTCCAATTTTTTGTCATATGCTTTATTTGCCTTGTTTAGAAACACTTCCTGTTCTCCATGAACGTAAATAATTGCTGTATGTTTTCTGGTAATATTTTTATTGTAGAATTTTTTACATTTAGTACATTAATGTACCTATCTTTTCTTGCATAATATAATGTAGGGGATCTAACATTATTCTTTTTATTTGAACTTACCTTGAATCTGAAATATAAAGTTTCCCCCGTGAAGATAAAACACCACTTAAATATATATTTATGTATTAATATAAATATGTTATCTTAATGTATTAAATATAATAAGATAAATATAGCACTTATTTTTTTATTTTTATTTTTTGCTGTATGCGGGCCTCTCACTGTTGTGGCCTCTCCCGTTGCGGAGCACAGGCTCCGGATGCGCAGGCTCAGTGGCCATGACTCACAGGCCCAGCCGCTCCGCGGCATGTGGGATCCTTCCGGACCGGGGCACGAACCCGAGTCCCCTGCATCGGCAGGCGGACTCTCAACCACTGCGCCACCAGGGAAGCCCAGCACTTATTTTTTGATGATTATTGCTGCTCTTCAAGCACATATTAAACATCAATTCATATATAATGTTGAACAGTGCATTCCAAGGAAAGTATGCAATATCATTGTCCTATAAATTTGTGACTAATGTATAGTAATATTCTTTGGGAAGTGTGAAAAGTTTGAATCCATGTTTGAATTATGTCTTGCCTGCCTTGTAGATCCACGTAAAATGAACTACTATGGTGCAGCTTGATTCTTTTTTTCCTTTGCTTTGAGCTGACTCATCCTGTATATGTCCTAGAACTAATAATTCTATGGGAGTTGAAAGAAGCTGGAATAAAGAGCAGCTGATTTTCAAGATTTAGCTTCCTGTTTGATAACCTTATCAGTATACTACCAGATGTTACAGTAATCATTTTCTCCGCTGAAGCAGCTGCGATTTTTATGTGGAATACCTAATTGGTCATCATGAGGGCTATGTTACTGCCAACTTCAGGGGAAGTCATTGAAATTGGATTAAAGTAAGAACTGGATTATTGCTACATGGGGCCCTAGGAAGCTTTGAGCACTTTTAATTGACTTGGAGCCAACAAAGAAGAAAATCAGCTAGACAAGTCCAAATTTGTGTCTGCTCTTTATACTTAGGGCTATAAGAACAGAAAAGCCTAGCGAGTGTTCAAATTTAAAAATAAATTATTATTTTAAAATGTTTCCCAAGCTTGCATTAAAATGATGGTTTAAATTAACCTAAAGGATAATGAAATTTATGTAACGATAACTAAAATATTAAAATAATCGAGAGGAAGGGAAAATAAGCTGACCTATTTTTCATGCATATTCTGTCAAACCATATTCTAGGCATTTTGAGGCACAGTATTTTATATCAATATTATGTTCAGAGGAATGAAATAGAATAAAATAGAAGACTGCTTGATTATGCTATGCAGCATCTTCCCCCAAACTTCCCCCAATTTTTCTGGCATGCTTTATAAGAATCAGTTGCAGCATAAATAGATTTTCTGTCCTACAGATCTGTCCTACAAATCCATTTTGTCGATTTTTTCTTATATAGATGTAAACATCTGGTGTCTCTAACATTATGCTACATTTCTGGTTTTCCAAAATGCATTCACTCTGTAGAAACGAGTAAATGGCGTAATGAGATAAACTAAGTTTTAGAAGGTCTTTTAAATTATTTATGCACAAAATTCATGGCTGTGCATTCTCTTTGTAAATAGAGTTCACATTTCACACTCTGTGCCAGGTTTGGAGAAGCAGACCTAAAAAAGAAAAGGGAGATTTTCTTTTAATAAAACACTAATCTTTTCTCAGCATTGAAAAAAAATCCTATATAAGTGTCCTGCAATATTCCCAGTTACCACAATATCAACTATGGCTTAGGTTGAATGACAGATAACAGACATGAAATTTCGATAGAAGACAAAATAACTTCATCTTTACTTATACATACATGGAAAAGTGATCACATTTTTCTGCTTCAGTGATGGGTAGAATCATCTGATCAAATCAGTTTAAAGATTCACCTAAGAGCGCTTGTTAAAGGTATTTATTTGGACATCATGATTTTGTTTTATTGATTACATTGCTTGTAAATATGTCATTTATATGACCTTAAGAATAAAAAAAATAAATAATTAAGAAATTTGGTATATGTTTTCATTTTTTCCCCGATTCTAAAGAGAATATTTTTGGGGAAAAGCCATTTCTACTCTAGTGACTTTTGAACAGGTATCGGTGAAATTGATTAGCAGTGAGGAATTTCCCAAGAGTTAATAGCCAGAGCAGAACATCTCCTCTCCATCTTCTTGTATTCTCTTTCAAATAATGAAGTCACCATTCTCACAGCCTAGTGGGTTCAGAAACTTGTATGTTACCATAGTGACTTTCCCCACTCCTTCATCTGTCCGCCCAGTCAGGAACTGCATCCTGTCATCCTGTTACCCCTGTAAAGTCTCTCTATAATTTTTAAATCTAAAGTATTACAGTAGAATCCTAAGCCACTGATGTCTCCAGTAGCCTCCATCTTCTAATCCAGCCTTATTTTTAAGGCACAGGTCACCCCTTGCTGGTTTATATGTACTTAAAAGCATTGCCGCTACAAGATGGTCTCTACCTCATAAAGGTACAAACACTATTTAAACTTTATTCGAATTGTTTTAAATATTTTCCCAATCTAGCTTCCTTTACATAGTTTTCTTTATTCTTCTGTGCATCCAATGTTGCATTCACATTTGGACTATATGTTTCCTAAACAGATCATCTATTTTAAAACTGCCTGATTTTGTTTATTCTCTTCTTTCAGCTTACAATTCCCTTCTATCCTATCTCAACCTTTCAAAACTCTAGTTATTTTCCACTGAATTATTTCAAGTGCCACATGGACAGGGACACCCCCAACACATACACACACAGTTAATATCAATCTTTATTTTTACTGCTCTCATAGTTGAGAATTGTGGTATCGTGGAAAGGGAAATACATTTTGAGATAGATACTTTTCAGTTTTAACCCTTGGATTTTCTACTTATTAGCTATAAACATAGCTGATCCTAAATGAATATTTGCTGAGTACTTATATGATTGATGATAAATAAAACTGAACCACTTAATTATGAAGACCTGCGTAAATGTAACAAAAGATTAGTACCTTAATTTATAAAGAATAATAACAAATATAAAATAAAAACTTTAGGAAACCCAAAAGAAAAATGAAGAGATCATACACAAGAGAAAAACTGCCCATAAGAAAAATTAATTTTAGCGGTGAAAGCAACATTTGAATCAATGATACAGCATATTTTATCTACTACATCAACTGCTGGGACTATGGTATTTAAAGCTGAGGTTGGCAAGGCTGAGAGCAGCGAGCAGTCTCACACACTGCTAGCAGGTTACGTAAATTGGTACAACTTCTTTGGAAATTTATTTGGGAAGATGGATAGAGTCTTATAAAGGAACATTTTCTTTGTTGCAGTAGTCGCACTTCAAAATTCAGTCTTTGGAATCTCCATAAGTATTGTCAGGTATTTACACAAAACGTGTTCAATGTAGTTCTCAATTAAAGGAAACTTTAACAATGATTATTTCCTGGTGTTAGAATTATAAATTTGAAATCTTCAAACTTTTAATGCATTTTCTATAATTGATTAGATTTTACATTCAAAAAATAAATATAAATTAAAAGATGATTGAGGGATTTCTGTATCCCTTATTTTTACTTAAAGGAACAATAAAATAATACAATGATGAAAGTATAGAAAAAAAGAGTAAGAGAGGCCAAACCCATAATCAGCACAGTGAAGTCCATTTAACATGGGAAATAGGGAAAATAATTACTAATTCAACATAAAATTTTTACTTTAAAAGACTTTCCCCAGAAGTACATATATTCAGTTACTTTGTATGAAAGTTAAGGTTATACTTTGTATGTACAATGAATTTGTATATGGTACACATGATACAAGGTTTTTCTTTATTAGGTCTGAATATGTCTAAAATATTCCAATAATGTTTAGTTGGCAATTAAATTATATTTCTAGTATTTCCATTTTCTTTAGACACAGGCTTTTTGCAGTCACATATGCTGTATCAGAGCATGATTTAAATAAAAATAGCACAATACTGAATAGTATATTCCATTTCTACCTGGTTATAAGTCCCAGGGAATATCTTTTGCTAACATTATTGTTGTTTTAGTAAATGAATCTGGATATAAAATTTCCTTTCCAGTGATGTAATTTCAATGGACAGTTTAATAGAATTAATGCCCTTCACATTAGCAAATCAGGCTGCTTAAATAGTTGCTGAATACTGAACATAGGTCTTCCTGAATAACAGGATTTGTAAAGACATACAGCTCTATAAATTCACCTTGTATTTTATCAAAATTGCTTGCTCTCTCCTTTTCTACAAAATATATTTAGATATCATCATGCCTCTCAGTGGAGTTGAAACAATACATAGAGCCCCAAAATAGTGTTGATTTCCATGATGACAGGAAAGATTGAGTGAAAATGTTAGGAATATTCATAAAACATTTAATACCTCACATTTATGGAAGCAGAAGTCCATTTACTATAATGGCCATCTGTAAAAGTAGGTTCAGTTCAGAATACATGTTTGGCTAGGTCTACAATTAGTGGTTTTGGTAATGATTAATTTATATGTGGTTATTTTTAAAATGTTTTTTCAGAAGACACTGGAATCAAAGCTCACATATTAATTAGTTTCAAGAAAGCTCTGGAATGGTCCAGTCAATGCAGTGCATCTCTGACGATTAAAATATTCAGGTGCCACCATGTGTTACATGTTTCAGCAGAGCAGTAAAGCAGAGACATAAACAATTAAAAAAGAAAAAGAAAAGAAAAAAAAAAAAAGTCAGGGTAGGATGCGGAAAGGAGCCATTCTCAGCCCTTTCAAGGAGTAGGATCTTTTATTTTGGGTTCCAAAGGATATATCCTCACTGTGATCCAGATAAAATCATCCCCTTTTGAAGAGTCTGCAGGGAATGAAATTATCTGCTCAATATTGTTGGCCTCCTTTCCATTATCTAGGTTTCAGAGTGAGGAATAGCACATGCTTCTGTAGAGATGATAGAGTAAAACACTAGTAAGATAAATTAGGAATACTCAATTTCAACAGTTTCTGGAATGTAGTAGAAATTAATAAAATACATATTAAAGGATAAAGAAAATTGTTACTACAAACTTTTCTTATCCAGTAAAATAAAATTTGTCTTTGATTCTTAAATACTGGCAAGCCAATTCAAACTCAGGCTATTCTTCTCTTTTCTTATTATATCATAAAGTTTCTAAAAGAGATCTATACCTTTGATCTAATAATATAACCATACTCATGGTTTTAGGTGACAACTATCGTTAAATTTGCTCTAGAAGCTTCATTAATTTATTGTATCATTTAAATAGACATTCCCAGAAATTCAGTACAGAGATAGTTGCAAACTGGTTTCTGAAGTATTGACAGATAAATTATCTCAATTTTAATATTTTAATATTTTAATCTCCCTAATCTGTCCACATATATGGACTGAAATGGACATTTTATACCAGACATTTAAACAAATAAATGAGGCCTGTGCACTGGATTAGTAAACAAAGAAGAAAGATGCCCCAATACCTGTCCCTCCTATGTTCCTACCCCTAAATCCAGTGCAGGATAATGTGTGGTGATGGTGGCATGCACCTGTGTGCATTGACTGGGAATGCAAATTTAGACGATTCATTGACCACAATGGTAAGAATAGAGTTGTGTGTTGTGGGTTATTATTACTTATTCATTCAGAAATATTTACCTAATGCTTACCATGAGTCAGGCTTCATTCAAGGAGGAAGTATATACCAGTTGAAATGTTTTCTCTCTATAACAGGAAATCAGTCCTTTTAGGGGAGCTGCAGCCTCCCCTTTTCATCTGTTATCCATCAGAAATGGGCTTTTCTCATATTCTTTTCCTTCCAGGCTGTTTTGTCACCAACAAAGGCTTAATTTGATCTAAAATTCTTTCAAAGGAGAGTGTGACTTTGACATTCTTGTCCCATCTTATTTGGGAGAACAGGTTTTCTGACATTTGGGAATAAAATCATCTTTTAGGAAAAAATATGATCAGGAAAAAATTATCCCTGAATCATTTAGTTTCATGAAGCATGTTAAATCTAAACATCCTCAATATTTAAATTTGAACATGTTCATTTTATCAGTTCTACAGCATACAGAACTTAGTTACAGAAATGCTAATCCATACATTTGTAAGAATAAATTTAACAACTAAAATTCACTATTTGTTTACCATTCAATTTTTCTTCAGACTGAGATGATTTATTCAGCAGTGTGTTCAAATTTTGCTTCTGTTAGTTCATCACTGGGAAAATAAATAAATACTCCGAGGTAAGCAGGGACCCAATTTCTTCTGTTGGAGAAAGGAGTGACAAACATGGAAAGTGTGAGGGCTGGAAAATACACTAATGCTTAGTCAAAATTGGAGATTAGCGCCACAGACAGGTCATTTAATTCATCCACCCATCCATCCATTTATTAGTTTATTTATGTTTCTTTTTTGTTCTTAATGTTTTCAAGTCAGAGGCTTGTAAACTTTCTGATTCCTTAGAAATGACTTAGGATTAAATCCATTTATTTATCTAATATTTAACAAAAGTTTAATGATTACAGTATACCGTGTGGCAGGCTCTGCTCTAGGTGCTGGGATACAGCAAGGAACAAAATGAGCAAAGAACCCTGCCTTCGTTTATCTTATATTTTAGTGCTGGAGTCAATAAAAATAATTTTATTAAATTCATATCGTGATAAGTTCTAAGGAGAATAAAAATAGGACTGATGATGTGATGTGTCAGGAGGTGAAGAGATTTCAGGTGGGGTGACTACTGAAAGCTTCACTGAGAAGGTAACTTTTTAAAATTAATTTTTATTGGAGTGTAGTTAATTTACAATGTTGTGTTTCTGTTGTACATCAAAGTGAATCAGTTATACATATACACACATCCACTCTCTTTTAGATTCTTTTCCCCTATAGGCCATTACAGAGTATTGAGTAGCATTCCCTGTGCTTTACAGTAGGTTCTTACCTATTTTATATATAGTAGTTTATATATGTCAATCCCTATTTCCCATTTTATCCCTCCGCCCCCTTTCCTCCTTGGTAATCATACATCTGTGACTTTATTGCTGTTTTGTAAAGAAGTTCATTTGTACCACTTCTTAGATTCCACATATAAGTGATATCATATGATATTTGTCTTATAATGTCATTTGCAGGGCATGGATGCACCTAGGATTGTCATACTGAGTGAAGTAAGTCAGACAGAGAACGTAACTTTTGAGAAAGACCTTAAGAATCTAATGATCGTCTCTAATAAAGCATATACTTAAGTGCTGTAACACTGAATTTTCTCACCAATTCCTGCAAGAATCCAGAAAGATAGGACTAACTCCCTCTCACAGAAGAGGAAACTGAGGCTTAAAGAGACTTGCGTATCCTCTTGTAAGACCTATAGCTAGGTTGCAAATATTCCGTACTCCATAGCCCCTACTCTATCCCTCTTTGCAAGAAGCATTTGCTTTCTCTCTGTACTGTGCATTAAAGCGCTTGCCAAGCAAGGTAATAGACACGGCTATATTTCCAGTAGCTAGTACTGTCTTCTTAACTGCCTCTTTGGATGAAGTTTTAACAGCTTCTGAGCTTTCCAAGGCCACACAGCTGCATTATAATCATTGTTCTATCTCTAGAGGAAGTCTTGAAGCAGGCATCCTTAAAGCTGCTGATATACTGCCTGTTTGGAAACGGTTGGATTGGATTATCTCAATGCAGTTTCAGGCAGAGCATTTGTCCTTCAATTCTTATTCACGTATGGTGAACTCTTTCAGAGATTCAACAGCTTTCCAGATATTGCCATAGAGACTTCATTATTCTTCCTTAGAAGACAACTGTGACACATAGAGTTTCAAATATTTTTATGGATGTAGGCAAGCCTACAACATATACTCTAGGAACTTAAAAATTCTCCAAGCTTCCCCCAGTAATAACCTTAACTTACACTATGATTTAAATTTGTCATTAATTCCATGTTTTCTCACCACATTATTTTAAAATAGTAATGGGTTATAAACCAACATAAATGATGCATCTTAGAAGTGATATAATGTTTATTCTGGGCACTCTGATAAGTTGTAAATTTGCCTTTATTTTTTTCTTATACATTTTTTCCTTCACAGTTTTTTAAATATGATTTTGTTATTTAAATGCTCTCATTAACTGTATTAACATAAGAACTGTTTATGGCACAGGGAAATTTCATTTTTGGAATGCTCTATAGTGTCCCCCCTTCCACCAAATCCTAATAGTGTGGATATGTGTCTCCTTCCTGCTTCTCTCTCCAGACATGTGAAATCTAGTTTATAAAATAGTTCTTATCCTCTCAACAGCTAGAAATATCATATGTAAACATCATAAACTATTCTTATACTCTTCTCTTCAGAACTGATGAGCAAAATACCCAGTTTCTATGCTCTTTTAGCATTAACATACTAGTAAAAGCACGAATTGATTTCCATTAAATGACAGGCTATAATTTAAAAATATTTTAAATGAATATTAATTTGTTATTACAACCACAGTTATCAATAGGCTAAATTTCAGGGGTTTCCTTTTAAAAAGAACAAAAAAAAACAATTTTTATTAGCAAAACTTTAAATCTAATTTTCATGGATAGTATGATAGCAGCTAGATTTCTTTAGTTGTAGCATCAATGCATTTTCTTTATTTTTCTTCCTTAATATATTCATGGATTGTTTTTTCCTTTAACATTCACATTGCTTTAACCACTACTGCTTTGCTAGATTTCTTCTCATCACCCTCTCTCCACATACTAGAAAATGTATTATTCTTATCAAGAGAAGCCTGTATCTAAATCTGTCTGCACATTCTCAATATGAATGCTTTTATGACAAATTATTCAAATGGTTATATTCATAATTCTGCGGGTTATCATTTCAAAACTTGAAATGAAAATGAATGTGCCTGCTGGTATTCTTTTTAGTGACCCTCATTTCAAAGAAATACTATGAAAAATCTTCCATGTCTTTTCATCTTCCAAACATGTAATAAAATTTGCTTATCAAAGAGAATTAGAAATTGAAAGGTCCTGATTGTTCAGAGTTCTTATTAGTCATAGTCATTAGTCATTAATGTTGCTACACAGGATTTAGAGTTAGATAAGTTTTCTCTGATTTGAAAATGAACTACTAGACCATGCTGAGGTGTTAAGTGTGCTGAAGTATAAACTTCTATGAGTGTTTGCCTTTTTATAGGAGTTTTCTGAAAATCCAACATCTAACCCAAACTAGTTCTTAACTGTCAAATGTGGCAAACTAATAGGAGTACTATTGTATGAGGAAATGTTAATGTTTCTTTCTTTTTCTGTCTAAATCCAATTACTCTTTGGGCAGTTCAAATCCCTGTTGGCGTTTCTGTTTTCCCATTGGGCAGAATAAGTGAACAACAATCTAGTTCTAGATCATCTAGTGCAAGCACCTTTATTCGGCCCATAAAATATTCCATAAATTGCACCTTCCCCAGAATTATCAGAAAACAATCTGGATCATATTAATGAACTACACTTACCAAATCAAAATGACAACTCACCAAACCAAAATGAGTAATTCCGAACTCTAATGCATGGTGTGTTTTGTTTACCTACACTATCTCCATCATTCTCCCATAGTATTCCAAGATCATTCCATACTGAACTATCAGTCCTCATATTTCTGAATGATACTCTAATGATTGATCTCCTAAGATATTTTCTGGGAGTCTGATATAATGACCACATTCTCCATGTTCACCTGGCTGGTGCCTGTTCACACTTCAGAACTCAGCATTAAAGGGTATCACCTTAAAAAGTTTTTCTGCCTTCACAAGTTGTAGTCTTCCGTGCTTATCTATGTATAGTATATACTCTGTTTTTAATATCACACTTTTAAAAGAATAGAATGTTTGTTTTTCCTGCAAAATGAAAAACTATGATAAAGTTTTAAAAATGCATCATTCTTCTCTATATACCTAGAAAGGAGCTTAGACCTTGACCTGAGTGCTCAGTGAGAGAAAGAGAAATATATTTGATTTTTGATTTAATGTTCTTTACACCATGTCTTGTATGTGTCCAAATGTCCCCAGCAAGCAGTCACAAACCTCATTCTAACCTCTGAACTTTTAACTTTCTGAATTCAATGCCCTGTTCTCTATTGCTTATGCTAAGAAGTCTGAGGTGATTTTCTGTAATTCTCTTCCATAAGGGGTGTTAGAGAATGCTAATCAAGCAAGAGGAAGCAGTTGTGATGTATGTTCACAATAATAAATAACTCCCATTTGAGTCATGAGTTTTACTGATAGCAGTTATCTAATTTTCCTGTCATTTTTTTCAGATGAGGAACAGATGGTTTTTAGTGTCATGAAAATAAGAACTGATGGAATTTAGTATTAAAATTTTTAATGAGTTTCATACAAAAGCCCCAGTAGTGTACTTCCGTGGAGTTTGTTTGTTTGTTGCAAGCTTCACAAAGCAAGTCAGCCCCTGCAACCACGTGATGCCTCTGGCAGAGTGGTAGAGATGTAATTGATTTCCTTTAAGATGTTTTGGACTTCACTATAAACATAAAGCTACTAAAATATTGCATATGCTTACCTGTGGGAAGAAATGTTAAATGTTTTTCCCTTGCGTGTGCAAATTTGCAAAATCACCTTCATTACATGATTCGGCAACATGGACTTTAATAAGTATACTTAGCCTCAGTGCTTGTGGAGTTTTTACAGAGGCATAATCTGTTTGACGGATGCTACGTACAAAGACTGTGGTTTACATTCCCTTAAATGGTTTTTCCTTCTAATCAGTAGTTAATTTTTGGCAAAGTATCTCCCCATATAATCTAGACCATTTATATATTTGAAAGATTCTTTAATCAGTTTCATTTTTGGCAAATCATTTCACCATATATTTCAGATTGTATATTTGAGAGACACTTCAAATTTTGGCTCACTTTATCTGTAAAGTCTTTAAACTGGGTTATAACGGGAAGACTACAAGTACAAAGAGCCATATAAAACATGACTTTCTACATGTCAATATTTGAACGAAACCATTCAAAAAGATGCATACTTTACCTATAGAGCTGTACTTTCCGTCGAATCAGATAATTACTGCTTATCTTGTCTGAATCCAACCAAATGCAGGCTACAGATACATCATTTGTTAAATATCTAGTCTTTTCCAGCCCATGAGAAAGCTTATTCCAGGGTTGATGTGCTGTGTGTAGAGTTAAATCACCTGCATGCATCATGCCAGCCTTAATTCAACCCTGTCCCTCACCTCTCCACACTACAGTTTATCCATCTGTAAAATTAGAACCATTGTACTCTCAAATTTTATTTGCTCTTTTAAAACATATATATTTAATGTATTGTAAATGAGGCAAGATAAAACATCTCTTTTAAATATGAGGTCAGGTAACAATAGAATCATTTGGCATGTCACTAGAGTCTCACACATAACTGATTTAGTACAGGTAACGTGGTGTCAGAATGCCCTGCTTGAGTCCTGCAGATCTTGGCTCCTAGTATAAAAAAAAGAAGTTAACTGAAAATTGTAGGAGAAAATGTAATATTTCTTTACTCCTTTAATCTAAAATAGAATAAACCTTAGAAAATAAAAATTCCAAAATACCTTTGATTTCAAACTTACAGAATTCATATTAAAAATGTAATCATTATGCTGAAATGTATATGTGTATGTGTAGTATTACTCTGTAATGCAGACTAACAAAAATGTATTTATATATGTTTACTGGTAATTTAAATAATAAATGATAATTTTGAATTATAAAATCATTTATCTTCTACTTTAGAAATATGCTGATTTTCTGAAATTTTCTTAGAAAAAATCTTGTCTAAATCAGATTTTCTTTCATTTTAATATTTTTTAAGAGAGTGATGTTGATGAGTTGATACTGATAATGACAGTGAGGAAGATTATTAAGAATTGATGTTTGGGGCTTCCCTGGTGGCACAGTGGTTGGGAGTCCGCCTGCCAATGCAGGGGACACGGGTTCACGCCCCGGTCTGGGAGGATCCCACATGCCGTGGAGCGGCTGGGCCCGTGCGCCACAACTACTAAGCTTGTGCTCTAGAGCCCACAAGCCTCAACTACTAAGCCCGCATGCCTAGAGCCCGTTCTCCGCAGCGGGAGAGGCCACCGCAGTGAGAAGCCTGCGCACCATGACTAGAGAAAGCCCACGCGCAGCAAGTGAGACCCAATGCAGCCATAAATAAAAAAAAAAAAAAATTGATGTTTGTTAGAAATACATTAGATTTCAGGCAATATCCAAAATGTTCACGTGTTACCTCGTTTAATGCAAACAATAACTCCGTAAGACAGATGCTAATACTAACGCAATTTTAAAATCATGATACTCAAGTACTGAAGTTAAGCTTTTTGCCAAAGGTCAGCTTATAGGTTATTGTGGAGTTAGAATCTGTACCCTAGCTGCTGACTCTGAGGAGTTTCACCAAGGTCTCTGTTTTTTTTAATTCAATAGTTATTATATAAATATTCACACAAAAAGATTCCCAACATCGTTAGTTATCAGGAAAATACAAATCAAAACCACAAAGAGATATGACTTCACACCCACTACAATGGCTATAATAAAACAGACAATAACAAATCATTTGTAAAGATGTTGCAAAGTCAGAGTCCTGATACATTGCTGATGATAATGGATAATGGTAGTTTCTTTGGAAAACTGGCAGTTCCACAAAATGTTAATAGTTACCATATTACTGAGTTATCCTTCCCATAGATATATACTCAAGAGAAATGAAAAGATGCATCCACACAAAAACTGGTACACAAATATTCAGAGCAGCATTCTTCTTAATAGCCAAAAAGTAGAAACAACTTAACAACCATCAATCAATGAAGGGATAAATAAAATGTGGTCTAGCCCTTCAATGGAATATGTATTACTCAATAATAAAAAGAGATGAAATACTGATACATGCTATAACATAGATGAAATTTTAAAACATTATGCTAACTGAAAATAGCCAGTCACAAAAGGCCACATTTTGTGTATATGATTCCATTGCATATGAAATATCCAGAATATGCACATTTATAGTGACAGAAAGTAGGTGACTGGTTGTTTAGAGCTTCAGGGAGGGAGGAATTGAGAGTGATTATTAATGGGTACAGTGTTCCTTTTGGGAGAGGATGTAAATGTTCTAAAATTAGGTTATAGCGATAGTTACACAACCCTGTGAATATACTTAAAAAGCACTGAGTCGTACAGTTTGAATGGGTGGATCTTATAATATGTAAATTATATCTCAATGAAAATTTTAAAGAGAAGTAAGTTGTGAAACACAGAACTTGAAAAGAGGAAGTGGATAGAAAAAAACAATATATTGTAAAAATTCCTAATTTTGTTTAATTTTTTTCTTTTTCAAATTTAAGAAAATATAACACTAAACACAAATATAAAAATTGAAATTTCATCTCTGAATACTTATTTCTTTGAAAGGAAGGTTAATGTCAAGATAATTACCAAACATGAATAGTTGTGAGCTTTTCCTCCCTAGCTGCTAAGTAGTAATGATCAATAAGTTTATTCTTTTGGGTGAAAATACTCCTTCTCCAAGGATTGAGTTTTTTTAATTTTATAATGAAAATTGGCCCAACATTAATACAGAAGTAAATCACAGAATACTTTAACTTGATATTTATGTCTCATTGCACATAACCCTATAGTTACTACAAGGTACTTGTGTAAGTAAAAATTGCTACGTACTATTTTAAGATACCAGTATTTTAGCTAAAGATTATTGAACAACAGTCACTGTAGAAATCACCCCCAAAATTTCATGTAAGACAAATTGAATTCATTTTTATATCAGCCTGTAAATTTAAGTGGTTTAAACACCTTAATATTATAAAATTAAAAATTAAAATCAGCAATGTAAGCAAATATGATATCCACAGTAAATATTTCCAAAAAGAAAATTATGCATTAAAATTTTAAAATAAACTTTTTGATAACCAGTCTCTTCTTAGCCTTCCTCTAAAAAAGTCTGACATTTTGAATTTTCACAAATATTTTTGTGATGAAAAATGATTCAGTTTATCATATAAGATCAAAACTCTTGCAGACAAATTTTTTGGAATCCTGATCTATTTATTTTTCAGTTTAAAATATAAATTAAGGTAAACTAAAATAAGTTAACTTGAAATGTCAAAATGTATCCACTTCTACCAAGTTTACCTAGAGTTAACTTGAGTTGCTGCTAAGGACAAAGACAATGAATGTAATAATGATTTTTGTTGCTCTTTTCCCACACCCTTTTAATTGCATAATAATGTACATTTTAATGGAATCTTTTAAGTTGCAGTGTAAATACATAAATAATATAATTTTTAGTTTCTAAGTCAATTCCTTTGTCTTTAGTTATTATTTTCAGTTAATTCTGAAGTGGTTCATATTCTTTCTCTCTTTCTCCATTAAAGCTCTAAAACACGGTTTCTCTTAGGAGGAGCTCACTGCCAGGTATAGCATGTGTATTTAGAATGATGCTAATACAAATGTCAGCATTATTCCAGGTATATTTAAGCCTTCAAATCAATTCTAAACCATTGGTTTTTATTTTTTTTAAAGGAAATTACAGCATTTGAAAAATCTCATCCATTTTACAATCACTTATCACATTTTTTTTGTCCCTTCTATTATCACCCCTCTGTAGTCTTGATTATATCTATTATACTTCCCTTCTAGGGGAAAGACAGCAAACTACTGAAAAGAGTACTTCCATTAAAAAACAGAGAAGCATTACATTAAAAACACAGTTATGAGAGAGAACAGCTGCATTTTCATTATTATTCTAATTTATTCTCCCTTTATTCACTCCAAGCCTAAGTGTCAAGCATGGGCTGTTTTTTCCATATGTATGTTACAGCATGTTCATCATATTGCTAACTTAGTCCTAGTTCAGAATTAAGTCAACCAGAAGAAAAAAATCTGCCCTGAAGGATTGGTGTAATTTAAATGGCACAATTTGTTCTCATCTATGTATTTCTTAGGTTTTCATAATACTAGGGTATATCAGCAGTTTTTGAAATCGACATTATTAAGTCACTATTATAAAGGAAATATTAAGTAGAGCTATACAAGCATACCTGTTTTATTGTACTTGGGTTTATTGCACTTCACAGATACTGCATTTTTTACAAACTGAAGGTTTGTGGCCACGCTGTGTTGTCAGATGATAGCAGTTTTTAGTTAAGTACTTTTTAATTAAATTATGTACTTTCTAATTAAATTATGTACTTTTTTAGACATAATGCTGCACACTTAATAGACTACAGTATACTGTAAACATAACTTTTATATGCACCAGGACACCAAAAAATTTGTGTGACTCTATTATATTTTCTTTTTTGCGATGGTCTGGAACTGAGCCCATAATATCTCCCACATATTCCTGTAATCATAGTGAAAAAGAAGAGAAGTTTATAATGACTTTATGAAGGAAAAACATATTGAAAATAATTCTAGGAAATATGTTGAATTGAAAATAATTCTAGACAGTATGTTGAATTCAGTGCATAGTTTAAATCAGATAAACAAATATTTATCAGGAATTAATAGATGACATTATGTGTTCTTAGAATTATGATGTATTTAATATAGTAAGGACATTTATGACTTTGAGATCTAAGAAGAATTCAAAATAGTAAAAATAATAAAATGGCAATGTTATTTATAATATAAGTGATTAGCATCTTTAATCCTTAAAAATGAAGTAATAATTTATTTGTCTGAAGCACTTTACCTATTATGATATTATTTACATGTTCATCTCATTTCTTAAAAAAAAAATAATTATAGGAAAAGAGAAAGGGACTATTCAGAATTTGAAATCTCTCATCTTCAGTTGTGTTCACAATACCCAGTGAACTGAAAGAAGCAGTTAACAGAAATAGAAAAGGCTTTTTATTTTTCTTAATTTAAAACTATATCCAATGGGGAGAGGGCGTGGAAGAGGGATGGATTGAGAGTTTGGGATTAGTGGATGTAAACTATTATATATATATATATATATTGAATCACTTTGCTGTACACCAGAAAGAGTAACACAGCATTGTATATCAACTATGCTTCAATAAAGTAAATTAAAAAAAATTTTTTTTTAATCTATTTTAGACCCCCCCCCCAGAAAAAAAAAAACTACATCTATTTAATTCACATCTTCCAATCTCAAAGTGGTCAACTCTTTTATACTTCTTATATAAACTCTCCTTGATATACTGTAGCTTCAATTTAACTTTCTGATGTGAAACCCATTTCTGTTCTGTCAGGTCTAAAATTAGGAGGGCAGGACTTACAGGAAATAAGTCAGTGTTCAGATTTCTTCCTGGTGCCAAATCAAAGTTCTCCCACAAACCTGCCATGATGTTTACCCCAACTGTTTGTGGTAGTCATTACTGAATTTCACTAAATATTTGTTCTCCTCTCTCAGTGCATTGCTATACCTCTTGATTCTCTTGTGACTGAGTTGGACCTTGAATAGGTGCATTAATTGCTGATATGCTTTGTATGTAGGGTCCTCTTCTTTTGTTTTCTTGCAACTAACACAGTTAGAGATGGTGTCTGCTCTCAGCCTTGGTCTTAGAGTGAAGACAAGTGTAGCAGAGAACTTACCCAATCAACGATGGATGTAGAATGGGTGAAACATAAATCTTCTTTCTTTTCCCTTTTTTGGTTATGAACTAATAAAATTTGAGGTTTTTTGCAATTTCAGCAAACCTATGTTACAGAAACTAATGAACAACTATTAGGGTCATATTTTGGATTATTGTTTCAAGAGTTTTCCAGCTAAACCAACTCAAAATCACACTGGGAAAAATTAATTAAATTTACTAGTTTTGAACTAGCAGCAAGAATGAAATCACAAACTTTTACAAACTCAGTAGGAACTATAAAAGTTATTCTAGCCAAATTATGCATTTAAAGCCTTAATGGCCTTTAAACATAAACGTAAACATTATCCAGACTAATCTTATTTCACTCACAGATCAGAAATCTTATTTTCACTGATGCCACTTCTTCCAATGTAGACAGCTTTCACTGGTATAAAAGGAATTTCCTTAAATAAATCCAAATCTTTCTAGAAGCTTCTATTCTCTTTTTCCTGTTATATTTCTTTTACCTATAAAGAACAAATGCAACCCTACTTGGTTATATAAAACTCTCCAGGTGTCAAGTATTTGAAGAGAACCAAATAACTTTAAATGCCTTTTTTGTAACTCTGTGCTGAATCCATTCCATTTTCTCTACCCGTTTTCAAATGCATGCTAAGTGTAATACAGCAGCAAAGTCCTATTTCTTCTTGAATTCTTGAAAGCATTTTTTCACTAATATAGCCTAATTTGCATATATTATTTTGGTAACTACTTAAAAAATAAGCCATCTTAAATTGCTAACTTTAACTGTGCTTGTCTTCTAATATCCCTAATTCTTTTATTAAAAAAAAAAAAGTTATCCAATTTAAGCCATACCTCCCCGACTCCTTATCCTTAGGAAATTTGTGTTTGATTCTAAGGTACATATCCAAATTAAATATTATATTTTAAAATTTGATCTGCAATTCCATATTCTTATTGAAATATTGAACCATGATTCTGTCAGAGATTCTGTAAGCAATATGTTACCACTACAAGCATTACCTGTTTTTCAAATTTGTTAAGCATGCATTCTGAACTTACATTAATGTCTGATAAAAATGTAGAACAGAACAGATCAGGACCTTTGACAAATGCCTTCCAGGGTGATCCCAATTGATCTATGAAGATTCATTAATCCTGAATGTTATTATTAATCCACATAAATATTCTGGTCTTCACCATATTTTGTGGCATTTGGTTCCCTAAATCCCCAAAGGAATTTTGTCACAAAAGATTTCAAAGGAATAGAAATAGACTTAGTGAATTTGCCCGGGTAAATTGAGGATTAAAAGAACAAGTGTCCTGCATAGGGGCTTGTTTAAGGTGGTCAGAACAGCACTGGTGGTATCTGAGACATAGGAGATGTTAAGAATCATTTCTTGCTTGTGTATACAAATTAACTGGTGAAAAGTCAGAGAAAAGTGAGATGTATAAAAGGAGATAAAGGAGCAAAAGAATGTGTGGAAAGCACCCAAAACCAGCAACAGGGAGTCAGCAAAATTACTTCGCAGATAAGAGGTGCCAGTTCACATTGTTTAATGAATGGATGGATGAATGAAGCAAATGTTCTTTGATTCTTTTATAAAGACTAGAAAGTTTTCTTCAGTGGAAATTTTTAGTCATCCAGGTAAGGTATAAGGTAGCTCTTTGGATATACAGGTCTCAGTACCACCTGAAAATTTTATACCTGAAAATTAAGGTAAAATATTATCAGCTTTGCATTGTCTCCCTATTGGAAAATGAACATTTTTGTAACATTCTTTATTGGCTTGTACCTGACTATTTTAAGATTATTCTGTTCTACCTGTCTGAAGAAATTGTTATACTTAAAAATTTTTTGAAGTATTCTACTAAAAATATTTACTGAAAGATCAATGTAAATGTGGATCAGATTTCTGAAGAAGTACCAACTCATCCAATCCAAAATAGTCAAAAAAATTATAATAAAAATCCTCCATAATTCTATTGCAAAATTAACACATTTGAATTCCACACTCTACTCCCCCATAACAATATAGATTTTATTTTCTTTCATTCCATAGTGACTTTATGACCTTGTCCTTTACAAATGTTTTATTTTTTTATCACAACATTTGTAACAAAATGAAATTGTTATACCAGGAAAAAAAAAGTTATCAGCATAAATCCTGAGGGACTTGTACCCATGGATGTACTTTGAAATAAGGATAAAAAAATAATGCAAAATCATAAGCTATTCAAGCCAGTTAAAGTCACTATTTATTTTTAAGGAAACCTTACATTTAAAATATATTAGTTTTCTTTCCTTGTCACTTTGTCATTGACTAAGTATAATATCAGGATGGACACAATGGAGGTAAATGGAAATTTCAAGGGAAAAATTGCCTTTCTTGAAGAGTATGCTTCCCTCATAAATGGTTCCCTCAATTTATGAAAATAAAAATGTTTATTATTTTCTTGGAAAGTTCTTATTATGGTGAAAATTGCTGAAGTCATAATGTTTGCCATAAAAGCCTTTTCATCTGAGATGCTAAATGGAATATTGAAGCAAAAGCCTTGTGGAAAAATCCTAGAGGAGTCATGTAACGTTTACCATCTGCTCATTCTTTGTGATCTGAGGCCATGCAATTTTCTGCAGAAAGAAGAAATGGAAACTTAATACATCTTATATACCTAACAGAGCTGCTCTCTAAATGAACCTAAGATATATAGCTGAGTGTATTTAAATTTTAAAATTGATTGAGTGAGACTTGTAGCTGAAAATTCATTCTGTTCTTGATTTACCAATTTTTCACCTTATGCCTTGCAGCAAATTGTAAATATTTAATTTTAAATTCAACTCAGCTTATTGGTGGAGGACAGGGGTGGGAGGGAAGGGCATTAAAAGTGAGAGAGACAATGGCATTTTATGGCCAGTAGATTTAATATAAGTAGGACTCTCAACATTATAGGGGAAAAAAAAGGGCTATCAACAATACTCATTTAAGAAAGACTTTTCATATTAATGAGGAAGTGAATTATGACTGAAGTGTAAAATCTAATAGGTGAAACAGGAAAAATGACTTGCTTTTGTTTAAATACATTCTAAAATTGGTTTTCTCCCTGTATGAACCTTCACATATATTCAAAGTAAGGTCCCTGACTGTACATGAAAGACACGCAGGTCAGTACAGGTCTTTACTCCTCTGTTGCATCCTCTTCTGAGTCATTATGCCTGACACTAGAAGACATGTTACTTAGCCAGTTCCACAAACCAGAGACCATCTTAGCGGAAGGTGAAAGCTGATGCAATCATTTATTTCTTTCAATATTTGATAATGGACTAATGAAAATGAGAATTTCCACTTATTAGAATTCCTGTGTCTTCCAAAGCCAATGATTCCATACTGAACAAAACAAATTGAAAGCCTTTGTTCCAAAAAAAAAAAGAGAGAGAGAGAAAGGAAGGAAAGAAAGCAGAAAGAAAGAGAGAGCAACCACTGTTTAAAATTAGTGAAAATCAACATCAACAGTAAAACTTGTAGAGAGAACTACTGAAGTGATTGAGAGAAGTTTCAGCTTTTAAGATATCAACCTTTAAACTGTAAATTTTGTCTTCTTGGAAAAGAATACCTGCCTTCAAATCATTTTCTTTGTATAAGGAATATGTAATTCGATCCACTTTACTTTTTCCCATATGTAAAGAACCTATCTTTCTGATTGACTCTGGAACACACTTAGAATTTTGAGAAAATAATCTTTTTCAAGTCCAGAAGATTTATGGAGTTTCTACTGACACAAAGCATCCCACTGGGAAATGGAGTGAACTATAAAAATGGAGGTGACTAGGAATAAATAGAAGAGAAAAGTTGAAACTAAATCATGCTACTTGAAGGCATGTGCCTTTAGGAGTCAAACCATATGAGAAGAGCATGTATTAATTCCAGATAAGTTTCCACAGTGGCAGCTGTAAAAAGCAGTGAATTAGCTGCCAAATCTTTTATTGTTTCTCAAGCAATTTTATTTCTAGTATGTCAGAAACTAATTTTGTGGAGAGAATCATCTCTATTTTCAATGATTTTGACCAGTAAAACAAGCAATAAACCTGTGAAACTGAGGCATCATTTCACCTATCCAGAAACCTCTTATGTACTTATTAGAGCCAAGATGTTTGTGTGATTTTAATTCTCAGTCAGAGGACCTAAAACTTACCCTCTGCAATCTCCTGAGATAGAAGGGGTAGCATTTTCCTTCTAATAGAAGTCTCTTCCCTTCAAAGGGTCAGCTACTGACAGAGTCCAGGGCAACTGCAATGCTGATGGGTCATTTATAACGTTGACCATCAGAACATAAAGTCCCATATCTTTCCCATGGGTAGCATAATTCTAATTAGTCTTCTCCTATGGGATCTGTGGTTTACTTTGTTGTCTAGTGTATGTCAGGGGTAGGCACCATTTCTATTTCTGTACCTGCACCTCATTGTCATAGAGGCAGAGAGAGAGCTAGATAGGGTTGGGATTATTAATCACAAAGTTACTGAAGTGCTACAGTTGCCAGCATGACCACGACCTCTTTTTCATAATGCTCTAACTAATCATGTAATGACGTTGTATATGAAATACACTGAGTATATCAAGTATATGTCAGCAGAGGCAGGACAGGAAACACTGGGTCATTTTCAAAAAGACTAATGCCTGAGTGAGAGTTTACACTGTGTTTGATGCTGAGAGTCATGAGTGTAGCAGGTTGGGAGAAGAGTTGAACTTTGCTCAGGATGTAAGTTGGGAGGAGGAACCAAATGAGTGCCTTACAAAAATGACAGTTTGAGTTTACTTTGAGGATGTTAACAAGGGATATACCTATCAACTCAGAAACAAAAGTTCAAATCTGGTCTCTGTCTGGCTCAGAGAGGGTCATAAATTAGAGGCTTGAAACATGCAGATTAGAAAGAATGAAACTAACTCTTAGGAATGTTGTAAAACTGTCTAGATTCCCATGAAAGAATAAGGGTATATCTAGTTCAAAGTGTGCTGCTTCAAACACTGATATTGCACAAATGGTTATTCCAGCAATACTTGGAAGGTTAATATCATTTGAAAAGATATTAGCCATAAGGAATGTTGAGAGTTAAATGTGTAATTATTTCAGTGATCCACATCTTGCTAATACCCCAGATAGGTTTTGCATAAGGTGACTGCTGCTGCAGTATTAAGTTTCCCATTCCAAATCTTGCTCTAGCTATTTCAAGTACTTAAGGATGGATGAGAAATAAATGTACATGAAAATGGTCCCTTACAAGAATCCCTTAATGGAGAAAATCAGACTTTTTATGATAAAAGTTATCTAAAAATACATCAAATATATATCAATTAAATATATATATCAATTAAAAATACATCAAATATATATTAATTAAAAATTATTTTATATGACTAACCTCTAGTAGTAGAGTTTAACAAGAGCTATTTCTATTATTATAAAAATAATACATAGTCATTATAAAAATAGAAAGTAAAAATTATAAAGGAGGGGAAAATAAAAAATAATTCTTCCACCAGAGGAAACCACTAGGTATACATTAGCATATTTTATTGTAGTAGTTTCCTTGTGTGTTTTATAGTTTTAAAGAGAAACACTGTGATGGTTACATAATGGGATATACAACAAATGGAATGAGATCTATATATGGCAATATGGATAATTCTCAGGAACATGTTCTTGACATTAAAAAACAAAACAAGTTGCAGAACATCACATATTATAGTATGATATCATTATGATACCATTTATATAGATTTTTAAAAACCTATAAGAATAATATATAACATATTTACATATGCATGGTATACATACATATATAGTGTGTGCATATAAAATAATATAATACAATATAAATTACTAGGTCTTTTATAATTTCTTTATAAATTGATTTTACACAGATTGATTGCTTATCTTTTTTACTATATATCTTTTAAAAGACTACTGATCATTCATTTGCATTTTAGTTTTTGGTATCTAGCACTTGCATGTCTCTGAACTTTCTTGCCAACTAAGGATAGCATATGTTGGGAAAAATGAGGTGAAAGCAGAATTCTATTGAGGAGTCCTAAAGTAAATTCACAGAGTCAATATAATTTTCAAAATCATATTAACTTTTTAATATGATTTTCAGATCATATTAAAAAGTCAATATGATTTTCACTCTCCTTTGCCTGGTACTACCAAACCACTGTTAAATCCCAACACCTCAGTGTTAGTTTAACTATTCAAAAATAACAATAATATATATATTTACTTGTTGACTGTACCACAGAGAAGATAGAAATAAAAGATGGGATGGTTTGAGGTGTAAGGCTGTATTCTCAAATGAAATTAGATGCTTGTTAGGGAATGTTCTTTTTCTTATCCTTTTAATTCCCTTCATTTGAATATTATTTCTTTTTTGTGCTTCCTTTTAAAAATTTTTCTTCTTTCAGCTTTTATTTTCCTCCTTTTACCCTTTACTATCTTTTTAGATGTCCAAGAGTTTGGAGGAACAAAAAAAGTTAAGAATGATCTGGGGCAGTGGGATGAAAAACTGAAGTATACCCTTTTAACTTGAAGCTTGAAAATAGCTGTAAATGTTAAAGTATTAAATAATAGAAACAAAAGAAAAGAATAAATATAAGACCAATAACTTTGTTAGAAATAAATCACAGATATGATAAATGGGACTGAAAAATTCAAGGAAATTGTCAGAAAATTATACCTTTTGTGTGTGTGAATGATTACTAGGATCATTGTGTATATTCACTGGTTCTTTCAAAAAGAAATGAAAGCCATTTGAAAGGTATAGGGACTTATCTTCTAATACAAAGAACTACTCAGGTCTTTCCATGTGAAATGATGACATTCACCCATTTTCTCTGCTCTTTTATTTTTTTCAAAGTACCTGGAAGAAAAAAATTAAACTTAAAGAAAAAAAGACTTTGTGTAGACTTGTCAGGTGTAACTTTATCGAAGGAGGCAGCTTTGCACGTTGCTATTAAAAAGAGTTTGTCAAATGTTAGGAAAACAGTTGAATCCTGAAACAAAGGGAAAGTTTTTTTTTCTGTTTGTTTTTTTTTTTGCTTGTTTGTTTGGTTTTCTACATGAATCATCCTGATTAGTATAATATTCAAGCAAAATATAATAATGCTAAGTTTCTTAATTTAGTTGAAAAACTGAAATATTTCCAACCAGGTTACCTGCCTGTTTGTTCTCTTTCAAAAATTAGTCCTCAAATTTAGTAGTGAATCAAAATTAGACAAGCAGTTCATAAGCACTTTTTGTGTGCCTATAATACTCTGACTGTTGGGTTCCATGACACACACACAAAGTTCTTTGGAAGGGAAACTAAAAGCAAAATATGAATGCCTTTCCAAATGTGTCTACATTGTATGTGCTCTCTGATGAACTATATATAATGTTAGCAAGTTACAAAATTTTAGAACTCGTTGTATACTGTCAACTGAAAAAATGCACAATCTAAAATTTTGAGTTAAGTTTTATTTGGGGACCTTACTGAGAACTGTAGCCTGGGAGAGAGCCTCTCAGATAGCTCAGAGGAACTGCTCTAAAGACCAAAGATGTAAAGGAGTAGTCAGGATATGAGGGAGTTTTCGCTGAAAAAGCAAAAACAAAAACATGTAATCAAACATCAAAAGATTACTGCTAATCACAAACACCAGACATCTTAAGTTAATGATTTGACTGCTTTTCTATAAATGGGAAGATGCAAGAGTCTGGACTCATTGAAATTATTCCTTAGAGATGCACCTTAACTATTCTGGGCCAGTATCTACAGCATAGACTGCTTCCTGTTTTTCTTCAAACTGAATTCCCCTCAGGGGGCACCATGGCAGGGGCTGGGCTGGGGGAAGGTGGGCAGACAGCTGCAGTGGCTGATAACTTGACGGCAGGCAACATTCCCTTTCCACAGTACTTAGCAACAAGTGTAGTACATCTGGAACAATGCTTGTGGAAAGAAAACTCTTCAATTTCCCTCATAACTAAACTAGCACATTGTTTTGTTATTGCAATTTTTCCTAAAGCAAACATCTGAGAAAAATAAATTTTGCTAAAAGGCAAGGCATTTAAAACACAGGGAGTATCAAAGAGTTGATTTTCTTATTACATTTCCAATCCAACTCGGCAAGTTTACCCTAGGTTTCTATTAAAGACGTATGGTTTTAAGAATATACTTCTTTATATCTGAACAATAATAAACATTGTTTAATAATCAATAATAATCAAACATTTTTGTGCACAAACCTACTGCTTTCTAGAGGCTTAGACTACTATGTCTTATATAAAAACTATGTTTTTTTTTTCCCAGATACATAACTAGACTATATTTCCCATTGGATATATCATATGTTTGTGCTATAACTAAATAAACAATATTAGAAGTGATGGGAGGCATGGCCCACATAAATCCTCCGTGGGTAATCTTCCATACTCTCTGTTTCTGCTGGTTGATTAGAGAGGATCCACAAGCACCCAAATGGTTGAACTTGAAGTTCTGAATGACCACACAGAATATTCCTCAACCAGAAACACTTACATTGGACTGTAGTGTGAACTAGAAATAAATATATGTTGTAAATACAATAAATGTTGTATTTAGCTACTGAGAATTCAGGTTTTATCTATTATATTAACTAGTGTTACTTACCTTACATCCTCATATGCCTTTTTGATCACTGGGCAACATCATTTATCTCAAACACTCTCATCAAAATTTGGGCAGTGTCTTTTTTTTTCTCTAAATTCTGTTTATTCTACAGTTTTGGTTTAATATCTTTATTTCTATCCAAGATGTCTACTGCACCATATTTGTTCAAGTCATCTTCATACATGTTATTTTTTAGATTATCAAGCAACTTCTAGTTTAGCTCTAGTTAAGCCCTTTTATCTCTGCTGCAATATTCCCACCTATCCACTCTTTACTCTGAAGTCAGAGTAATCTTCCTATTACAGAAAACATCTCAAATAACTCCCTTGCTTAAATATATCAAAGGTTCTTAGTTTCCTTGAATATAAATGCCATATGCCTAAGCATGTAATATAAAGCCTTTTGCTATCTGGATCCTGATTACTTTTCCCATCTCAATTTTTGCCTTCTTAAAAACTAGTTCCTAAACAGAATATATTACCCACTCTTTAGCTTGCACATGTCCAGAGTATCCTTAGGATGCAGTCAAGATATTTCCTTGAGTTTTCAGACTCCTCATAAATTTAGGCTAAATAGCCTTTGGAAGAACCCCATCGAATGGGGTGCTTACCATTGTCTTAGCCTCGTAGCTTGCTTTAATCTCCCATTAATCTATAAACTTCAGGGACTACATTTTCCATTATCATATCTCTAATACTTAGCATAATACTTGGGATAAAACTGATATATAGTGATTTTTTAAAGAGTAAATTTAATTAAGATAGAATGTACTATAGTATACAAGCATAATTGATTGAACAACTAAATATAACTCAAAATGTAGTGAATTAGACACTAGAATCTGTTCATAGTAGTAATATGATGAGAAGAATTCTAAGCAAACTTGGGTTCCAATCTTGACTCTAGTACTTTTCAGGAATGTTACAATATTCTAAGCTACAGTTTCTTAGCAAAGCAGAGCTAATAATACCAAAATTATTCCCTGTTCCTAGAATGAGTATTAAATATGTAAATATGTGTGACAGATGATTAATTGAAGGTAAATATCAACACTGCTTATGTGTACTCAATAACTAAAACTTATGAGATTTGAATATAGGCAAATAAATGAAGTATAGAAATGTACCTAAAAAATAAAAATAAAAAAAAAAAAATAAAAAATAAAAAAAAATAAAAAAAAATAAAAAAAAAAAGAAATGTACCTACACACACACACACACACACACACACACATATATAAAAGCCCTGGAATAGAAGGTAGGGTTCTCATACTCTGCTATCAGGTATGCAACAAATTAGACGTGTAACAATAAATATGACCCTTAAATCTTTGAGATCCCAATTTTACTATTATTGATAATATTTAATAATTTATATGTTAAATATGTGTTGAGCATACTATGTATCAGAAACTGTATTATGTTTTGGGGGGTAAAGTGGTGAATAAGATAGATAAACTCCTGACATTTAAAGGTCTTGGACCCTCTTGGGGGATACAGATAAGTAAACATAACATTGAAGTAAATGTAACGTATGACAAAAGTGCCATGGAGAGCAAGCACATGGAAAAAGTAGGACTGTATGACTCCTTTGTTCTTACCTTTTTTTAATTTTAAGAAACTAAAGAAGTTGTTCTTTATGCTAGGGCTGCTTTCTAAATGTCTTTTTTTGTAACTCGCCAACAATTATTTCACTGACATCCTAGTAATGGTTCATTTCTTGTTTTATATCTTCATAGCCGTCCCTTCCCTCACACAATGTAATTTATGTGATTTGCCAGATATAGAACCTGGCAAATGAAAATCAAACCAAAGAAAAATCACAATTGTGAGATGAGCCATCTGATGGCAGCATTTTACAAGAATGACTCGTAACATCCTACTACCAACAGCCTAAAAATGTCCTCGTTCCTATTCTTCTAATGGCCTGGTTGTTCAAGTTTCTCCATAACTTTGTGACTTATATTTTATTTATTGAAATTTACTTACTGTTTAATGTGTTTCTGGCTGTTTAATTTATAATGAGACTGTTTCTTTGCTTAGAGTCAAATAACTTTAATGAATATAAAAATATGCACCTAAAGTGGGTTGTTGCTAGAGATAGATGCTGAAACATAAAAGAGGCAGGGGTAAGATACTATGAATGGTAATAAGGATTCACCTGATCTCCACTTCCAATTCATAATTTGACAAATCTTGATATTTATTATGTAAGCAGCTCAAAACTGGTTTGTTGTTTTGTTTTAATTTTTTTTGCTTTGTTTCTTGGAAATCAAGGTTATAGATTTAATAGGGCCATAGCTTTAGGACATTTACTAGAAAGTCAGAATGTTGGTGGGTGTAACACTATTTTTCGTTAGTTATAATATAATCCCACAGTCTTTTATCTTCCCAAGCAAGCCTAGCTAAATTAGAAAGGAAATAATATACAGCTTTGTTAGAGTCTTTCTATCTGTGGCCAGCAGTACAAAACAGAGAAATCAGATAACCATGATCTTAAACTCAAAATTCTGAATTCATACTTCCATGTTAAATTTAGTAGGCAAAGAAAAGAGGAAGAAACCACAAGAGAAAAAAACCATGGAATTGGGGAGGAGCAAAAGAGAAGAAAGCACATTTCCAATGTACCTCCCATTCTTTACAGTCCCTGACTCAGAGGAAATAAGTACCTTTCTTGGAAGACACCATCTACTTGGATGCAACTTTGGGGAAAGAGATAGATAACGTTTTGATTTACAATACTCTTGGTCGACATTTACAACACTCTTGATCTCCAGGGTGTTGAGAGGAACACAAATATAAATAGAACGTGGGGACTGACCTCAAAGTATATCTAATCTATCAGAATAGGAGTTTGGAGGGAAATAACAGGTCAAAAAGTTTCCGGTAGACATAACAATAATGCTAGGTAAAATATGCATCTGTGTGCCATTAAAATAAATGCAAAGCATTTGGTATCTGAATACTGCTTTTACATGGGGAGAGAAAAGTCTATGTGAAGGAGCTAACAATTTATACAGCTCATGAGTTTGGCAACAATTTCCTGCATTAACACAGTAGACATTTAAATATTTAAGTATTTAAATATTTAACAAGGATTGCATTGTCCCCATCCAATAAAAACAGAGAATCAATGAATATCTATTCAATATTTTACTCCAGGTAAGAATACAATTTTTATAGTAATATGTTGTGTTACAAAGTGTTTAAAAATGCATGTGTATGTGTGTGTGTCTGTGTATCCTGTCAAGCAGGATAACGTGGAATGCAGTATTGATTGTTTTTTAGCTTATCCAGATGTAAAGGTTTTGTCATTTAGGTTTCTAAAGATATCCCCATTAGCATGGATACTATTCATAGCTTTTAACTCTATGATTTATTAGTGGTAAAATTGCAGAGTATTTCCCATTTTCTTTATTGTCATCATCATTATCTTCGTAATCATTATCACAGCAGCAGTAACATACATTTTTGTGTTCGTTATGTTTTTGTTATCCTGCTTTTCCTCAAAGTTGCAAACGAGTATGAATTACATCCTGCCCTCAAGGGTTTTTAAGTTATATGCTAAGTTAAAGATACATAAAGATGATCTTTATACTGATACCAGGTACAAAGCTTTTTTCTCCTCAATGCCTAGCAATGTATCTGAGATATATAACGGGAGATCAAAAATATGTGTTGAATTATGGAAATAATTCTGTCTAGATAATAGAATATTATTCAACACTAAGAGAAATGAACTATTTAGCTATGAAAAGAAATGGATGCCTCTTAAAAGGACTCTTTTACTAAGTAAAAGAAGCCAATCTGAAAGAGCTACATACTGTTTGATTCCAACTATATGACAGTCTTGAAAAGGCAAAACTGAAGACAGTAAAAAGGTCAGCGGTTGCCAGTGGGTGGAGGGAGGAGAGGGATGAATAGGTGGAGCACAGAGCAGTGAAAATACTCTGTATATTATAATGATGGATACTTGTCCTAATATATTTGTTCAAACCCATAGAATGTACAACACCAAAAGTGACCCTTAATGTAAACTATGGATTTGGGGTCATTGTGATTTGTCAACGTGTTCATTAATTGTAAGAAATGTGCCACTCTGGTGGAGGATGTGGATAAAGGAAGCAGCTATGCAGGTGTAGGGTCAGGGAATATAGGAAAATCTCTGTACCTTTCTTGCAATTTCGCTGTGAACTAAAAACTGCTCTAAAATATATTCTCTTTAAAAAATCACAAATATTTGGGAGATCTTTAGTAAATAAACCTCAAAAACACTTTTGAATGAATGAATGAATACACGAGTGAATGACTAAAGGAATGATTCATTTCAAGCTATGTTGTCAAAGACCTTGACAGTCTATTCATGGAGTTTATTTGATAGAAATTCTGTCCATGGAAGCAAATCAATTGATATAAAAGAAAAATTAACTTGACAGCAATGTGGACAATGGAGTAGAGGAGGGTGAGCTTGGAGGCAAACAATCCAGTTAGGAGATTTGTGCAATGATCCATGAATTATTGTGTTTTTTCCAGCTACATAGCAAAGTTTGAGGCATGATGATTTAATTATCTTTGCTAGCAACAAGTTCAGTTAGAGGAAGATTCCATTCCTTTTCCTTTAAAATATTTGAGAAAAATTAATATAATTTGTGGCTTGCTTCCATCATATAAAGGGTATAATTTTATGTAAGTAGAATTAGATTCTAGTATGAAGTAAGCAGGGATGTTAATTTCTAAAGTAAGCAGGGATGTTAATTTCTAATTGTATATTTTCATAGTGTTTGTTCAATTATCTTTTTTTTTTTAACTTTAGGATATTAAAGTAAACTCTTGTTTAAACACAATTTTGTCCTAGCTTTAGTGAACACAAAGATAATGGCAGGGTAATTTGACAAATAGATTGGAGTTATAAAGCAATATAAAATCATTTTTAAGAATTGGGTGAGCCAAGTGTAATTGACTCTTGTATGTGATAGGTGTACTGACGAAGAATCCACCAGCAATCAAATACTCCATTCTTTTCTAAATTAATCTTAACGAGAAAGGAAAAATAATTTGCTTAGTGGAGAAACACTAGAATAGAAATTAGTTTACATGAGAGTAGAATGCTTTCAGTCTTTTGTTCTGAGGAAGCTTATTCAGGACACTGAATAGCTTTTCTCTAATTATGTTGAGTGTGTGTGTGCTTGTGTGTGTGTTATTTTTACGTGTATTCTTATAAAATTATCATGGTGGGAAGTTTATGTATGTCAAACTCGGTTTGCTTAGTGATTCTTATTCAACCATTTAAACTAATTCTGCAGAAAACCATGTTTACGTAGCATCTCTTTCCTCTATTGCAGAAGTATGTCTTCTCTCCCTTTCCCTCTTACTCTCCATATCCTGCTCACTTTCCTAGCAAACATACTTACAAAACACATGTACCTATACATTGCATTGTTAAATTTAAGAATGTGAAAATGAAAATGATCACCATTAGAAAGCACCATTTATTGAACAAACATGTTCAGAGTACTTATTCAATACTGTAGTGAAAAAATTTAAAAGACAAGCCGATTTGAGTTAGCAGTTTATTTGCTGGAATTTCACATGACATTTTTGACAAATGAGAGTGGAATAATCTCTTGCCAACAGGACATGGGCTCTATCTAGTGGTGTTTAGACCTGCTTGTACCAGTTCCCAAGATTTGATTGTGTACATCAGTTCCCATCCCTGCATGATGTCCTTTCTGTAGTCTGAAATCAGCTGTGGTGGGAGTATTTTCATTAAGGAAATCAGCAAACACTACAAATCAGGGCTTCTTCCCACCCCCATCCTGTTTTTAAACCTTTCCAGCACATCACTGATTTTCTTCTGGTTTTAATAACAATAATCCATTCACCTCTCTTATCCAGGCTGCTCTGAGATGAATGAATGAGTTTAGGATTGCACATTGTGACTGTCAAAAAGAGTTTTTCATGAGCACAGTCATCTATGTCAGTGTCCTCCAAACATTTTGACCATGTTTCTGTCAGTTAAAAAACAAAGTTGCGTACTCCCTAATATATGCAGATTTATTTAATTGCAAGTTGAAGGGTGTATATACCTCACTCTGTTAATAATTTACTACACAAAAAAAAGCAAAAACCATGTGTACAAGAATGTGTCAAAATAAAAAACATTTTAAATTAGTGATTCTATTTTTATGTATTGACTTTACAAAGCTTTTGACCTTTACTATTATAAGTAATTTAGTATTTTATAGAGAAATGCACTTGTATTTGTGCTATTATTTCTGAATATTCAGCTTTAACACACTGGGAAAGTAATTTGAAGGTTTTTAAGTTTAGTTTATTTTGATAATTGGTTGTATTAGCTGTGATACCTGAAAATGAGACTCCACAAATATATATAATATGCACAAGTACATGCAAATAGAAAAATATTGAGTAAACTTAAAAGTATTACTTTGTAAATCTGTGTGTATAAGTATGTAAAGACTTGTTAAAATTGAGAGGTTAAAATCCTATCCTCTTGAATATTGCTTTTATGAATTTATCTGAAAATTACAAATTGCTTCAAAGTCTCTCAAATGTTAATTTTGAAACATTTTAAATAGATTAGAATATATTTTCAATTTTTTTAGGGTATAGATTTAAACGTATTGTTTTAAGTCACACATTATTTTAGCTAACAAAATGGTAAAATGTTGGGACATATTGAAATAGTCATATCAAAAGCGTTTCTTATTAACAAATTTCTTTCATTTTCAAATAATGACCTTTAAATTGTATTTACATTTTCAAAATTTCTACCAAGTAATATACTACTAGTAAACATTTATCATCAAGAAAGATTCAATAAAAGTGGAAAACATATTTATTTTTTAAACTGCCACATTATTTTAGCTAACAAAATGGTAAAATGTTGGGAAATATTGAAATACTCATATCAAAAGCGTTTCTTATACAGAAATTTCTTTTATTTTCAAATAATGACCTTTAAATTGTATTTACATTTTCAAAAATTTCTACCAAGTAATATACTACTAATAGACATTTGTCATCAAAAAAGTTTCAATAAAAGTGGAAAACATTTGTTTTTTAAACTGCCACTAATTTTTACTCAATTATTTCAACCACTGTTCCAGAAGATAACCAGCCTACTTCTCTGTGGTTAAAAATATTTTCCCAGCTATTCTCTATGTCCTTATAATATTATAAAAGTCTACTATACGTTTTAAAGATCTCATTTTGTGAAATTAATGACCTATTGACAGGTATAATGTATGCATCTTTGACATCTACCTGTGTAGAGGAACAGTAGCCATTCGCTAAAAAATGTCGTGATATTAATGCATGGTATGATCTCTTTGTACCCTTAGCCTAGACCATTTAGCTTTTTCCCAAAATATTTTAAAAGTTTTATTTACTTTAAAAGACATTCATTTTCCAGTGCATTTTTCCATTAGCAGCTTACAAAAAGTACTTCTTGATGTATTAGTTTATGAAACAAAGTCTAGAAAATAAAATGAGACACATTAAAAATATCTGGACTGTCAGGTAGACCTCCCACAGTGCATAATTTTCCTAAAACTTGTTTCTTTAAATCATCAGTAATACACTCTAGCACCTGTCAAAAGTGCATACTGACAAAATAATGCATTTTTGTTTCTATTTTGTTTTCTGTATATTAGTCTAGCAAATTCTACTGTTCCAGTAAAACAAATGTTTCAGCAATGCTATAGGGCCTTTGCCATTTGTTATCCAGTGAGAAACATGAAAAAAAATTCATTATTTTTCTGCAATATTGCCATTGGGTTTTTGCAGTCACTAAAAGTGACTGTCCAATAAGATACAATGACCCTGCCATTTCTTTTAACAGGTAACATATTCTGAAATATTTATTATTATCCTTTATTACTAGTTTCTTTACAGGAAGATAAGTTAATTCTCCATTTTCTAAACATTGGTTAAGACTAGAGAACATGGACTTCCCTGGTGACGCAGTGGTTAAGAATCCACCTGCCAATGCAGGGGACATGGGTTTGATCCCTGATCTGGGAAGATCCCACGTGCCACGGAGCAACTAAGCCCGTGCACCACAACTACTGAGCCTGTGCTCTAGAGCCCGTGAGCCACAACTGCTGAGCCTGTGCACCACAACTACTGAGCTGTGAGCCACAACAAGAGAAGCCACCGCAATGAGAAGCCCACGCACCGCAACGAAGAGTAGCCCCCACCCACTGCAACTAGAGAAAGTCCACGCACAGCAACAAAGACCCAACGCAGCCAAAAATAAATAAATGAATTTATTTTTAAAAAAAGACTAGATAACATTATCTGTAAACAAACTTAACAGGATACATAGAAACTGTCTTACAATGCAGCATACAGAAAGTGAGGGAAGATGTCCCTCATAACTCCTCTGCCTATGGAAACGCACTACTTCCTTAAGGATATCCCACATACCAACAGCCCATGTGATTACCTAAGGAGACTACTTCTATTTTGACATTAAATATTACTAAAGTCTAAGTTCTATCTTTTTTTTTTTCTTTTTTGCGGTACGCGGGCCTCTCACTGTTGTGGCATCTGCCGCTGCGGAGCACAGGCTCCGGACGCGCAGGCTCAGCGGCCATGGCTCATGGGCCCAGCCGCTCCACGGCATGTGGGATCTTCCTGGACCGGGGCACGAACCCGTGTCCTCTGCATCGGCAGGCAGACTCTCAACCACTGCGCCACCAGGAAAGCCCTAAGTTGTATCTTAGTTTAGGTAAAAAAAAATAAATAGGAATGATAGGGAGGACCTTGAAGATGGCGGAAGAGTAAGACGCGGAGATCGCCTTCCTCCCCACGGATACACCAGAAATACATCCACACGTGGAACAACTCCTACAGAACTCCTACTGAAGGCTGGCAGAAGACCTCAGACCTCCCAAAAGGCAAGAAACTCCCCACGTAACTGGGTAGGGCAAAAGAAAAAACAGAGACAAAAGAATAAGGACGGCACCTGCACCAGTGGGAGGGAGCTGTGAAGGAGGAAAAGTTTCCACACACTAGGAAGCCCCTCCGCGGGCGGAGACTGCGGGAGGCAGAGGGGGGAGTTTCGGGACCGCGGAGTAGTGCACAGCGACGGGTGCGGAGGGCAAAGCGGGGAGATTCCTGCACAGACGATCGGTGCCGAGCAGCACTCACCAACCCGAGAGGCTTGCTGCTCACCCACCGGGGCGGGCGGGGCTGCGAGCTGAGGCTCGGGTTTTGGTTTTGGACGGAGCTCAGGGAGAGGACTGGGGTTGGCGGCTTGAACATAGCCTGAAGGGGTTAGTGCACCACGACTAGCCGGGAGGGAGTTCGGGGAAAAGCCTGCACCGGCCGAAGAGGCAAGAGACTTTTTCTTCCCTCTTTGTTTCCTGGTGCGCGAGGAGAGGGGTTTAAGAGCGCTGCTTAAAGGAACTCCAGAGACGGGCGCGAGCCGCGGCTAAAAGCGCGAACCCCAGAGACGGGCGCGAGCCGCGGCTGAGGGCGCGAGCCCCCGAGACGGGCGCGAGCCGCGGCTGAAAGCGCAAACCCCAGAGACGGGCGCGAGCCGCGGCTACAACCGCGGACCCCAGAGACGGGCGGGAGACGCTAAGGCTGCTGCTGCCGCCACCAAGGGGCCTGTGTGCGAGCACAGGTCACTCTCCACACCCCTCTTCCGCGGAGCCTGTGCAGCCCGCCACTGCCAGGTTCCCGGGATCCAGGGACAACTTCCCCGGGACAGCGCACGGCGGGCCTCAGGCTGGTGCAACGTCACGCCGGCCTCTGCCGCAACGTCACGCTGCCTCTGCCGCCGCAGGCTGGCCCCGCACGCAGTGCCCCTCCTTCCCCCATCCCCCAACCCCCGGCCTGAGTGAGCCGGAGGCCCCGAATCAGCGGCTCCTTTAACCCCGTCCTGTCTGAGCGAAAAAAACAGACGCCCTCCAGCGACCTACACGCAAGAGGCAGGGCCAAATCCAAAGCTGAGCTCCTGTGAGCTGTGAGAACAAAGAAGAGAAAGGGAAATCTCTCCCAGCAGCCACAGAAGCAGCGGATTAAAGCTCCACAATCAACTTGATATACCCTGCATCTGTGGAATACCTGAATAGACAAGGAATGATCCCAAATTGAAGAGGTGGAATTTAGGAGCGAGATCTATGATTTTTTTCCCTTTTCCTCTTTTTGTGAATGTGTACGTGTATGCTTCTGTGTGACATCTAGTCTGTATACTCTAGCTTCCACCATTTGTCCTAGGGCTATATCCGTCCATGACTTTTTTTTAAAAATTCTTTTTCTTAATAATTAAGTTTAATTGTAATAACTTTATTATACTTTACCTTCGTTCTTTCTTTCTTTCCTTCCTTCCCTCCCTCCTTTAGACAACGAATCACCCCAAATTGAGGAGGTGGTCTCAGGGAGCAGGATTTATGATTTTTCCCCCTTTACCTCTTTTTGTGAAGGTGTATGTGTATGCTTCTGTGTAAGATTTTCTCTGTATAGCTTTGCTTCCAACATTTGTCCTAAGGTTCTATCCGTCCCTTTTTTTTTTTCTTTTTCTAAATATTTTTTAATTCAATAACTATATTATACTTTATTTTATATTTACTGTATCATCTTTCTTTCTGTCTTTTTTTCCTTCTTTCCCTCCTTCCTTCCTTCCTCCCTCCCTCCCTCCCTCCCTCCTTTCTTTCCTTCTTTGCTTCTTTCTTCCTTCCTTCCTTTCCTCCTTTCCCTCTTTCTTTACTCATACTTCTACTAATTCTCCCTACTTTTTCTCCCTTTTATTCTGAGCTGTGTGGATGAAAGGCTCTTGGTGCTCCAGCCAGGAGTCAGGGCTCTGCCTCTGAGGTAGGAGAGCCAACTTCAGGACACTGGTCAACAAGAGACCTCCCAGCTCCACATAATATTAAACGGTGGAAATATCCCAGAGACCTCCATCTTAACACCAGCACCCAGCTTCACTCAACGACCAGCAAGCCATAGTGCTGGACAACCTATGCCAAACAACTAGCAAAACAGGAACACAACCCCACCCATTAGCAGAGAGGCTACCTAAAATCATAATAAGGCCACAGACACCCCAAAACACACGACCAGACGTGAACCTGCCCACTAGAGAGACAAGATCCAGCCTCATCCAGCACAACACAGGCACTAGTCCCCTCCACCAGGAAGCCTACACAACCCACTGAAACAACCTTAGCCACTGGAGACAGACATCAAAAACAACGGGAACTACGAACCTGCAGCCTGCAAAAAGGAGACCCCAAACACAGTAAGATAAGCAAAATGAGAAGACAGAAAAACACACAGCAGATGAAGGAGCAAGATAAAAACCCACCAGACCTAACAAATGAAGAGGAAATAGGCAATCTACCTGAAAAAGAATTCAGAATAATGATAGTAAGGATGATCCGAAATCTTGGAAGTAGAATGGACAAAATGCAAGAAACAGTTAACAAGGACCTACAAGAACTAAAGATGAAACAAGCAACGATGAACAATGCAATAAATGAAATTAAAATCACTCTAGATAGGATCAATAGCAGAATAACTGAGGCAGAAGAACGGATAAGTGACCTGGAAGATAAAGTAGTGGAAATAACTACTGCAGAGCAGAATAAAGAAAAAAGAATGAAAAGAACTGAGGACAGTCTCAGAGACCTCTGGGACAACATGAAACGCACCAACATTCGAATTATAGGGGTTCCAGAAGAAGAAGAAAGAAAGAAAGGGACTGAGAAAATATTTGAAGAGATTATAGTTGAAAACTTCCCTAATATGGGAAAGGAAATAGTTAATCAAGTCCAGGAAACACAGAGGGTCCCATACAGGATAAATACAAGGAGAAACACGCCAAGACACATATTAATCAAACTGTCAAAAATTAAATACAAAGAAAGCATATTAAAAGCAGCAAGGGAAAACCAACAAATAACACACAAGGGAATCCCCATAAGGTTAACAGCTGATCTCTCAGCAGAAACCCTACAAGCCAGAAGGGAGTGGCAGGACATACTGAAAGTGATGAAGGAGAATAGCCTGAAACCAAGACTACTCTACCCAGCAAGGATCTCATTCACATTTGATGGAGAAATTAAAACCTTTACAGACAAGCAAAAGCTGAGAGAGTTCAGCACCACCAAACCAGCTTTACAACAAATGCTAAAGGAACTTCTCTAGACACGAAACACAAGAGTAGGAAATGACCTATAGTAGCGAACCCAAAACAATATATAAAATGGAAATAGGAACATACATATCGATAATTACCTTAAATGTAAATGGACTAAATGCTCCCACCAAAAGACACAGATTGGCTGAATGGATACAAAAACAAGACCCTTATATATGCTGTCTACAAGAGACCCACTTCAGACCTAGAGACACATACAGACTGAAAGTAAGGGGATGGAAAAAGATATTCCATGCAAATGGAAACCAAAAGAAAGCTGGAGTAGCAATTCTCATATCAGACAAAATAGACTTTAAAATAAGGACTATTAAAAGGGACAAAGAAGGACACTACATAATGATCAAGGGATCGATCCAAGAAGAAGATATAACAATTGTAAATATTTATGCACCCAACATAGGAGCACCTCAATACATAAGGCAAATACTAACAACCATAAAAGGGGAGATCAACAGTAACACATTCATAGTAGGGGACTTTAACACCCCACTTTCACCCATGGACAGATCATCCAAAATGAAAATAAATAAGGAAACACAAGCTTTAAATGATACATTAAACAAGATGGACTTAATTGATATTTATAGGACACTCCATCCAAAAACAACAGAATACACATTTTTCTCAAGTGCTCATGGAACATTCTCCAGGATAGATCATATCTTGGGTCACAAATCAAGCCTTGGTAAATTTAAGAAAACTGAAATTGTATCAAGTATCTTTTCCGACCACAACGCCATGAGACTAGATATCAATTACAGGAAAAGATCTTTAAAAAATACAAACACATGGAGGCTAAACAATACACTACTTAATAATGAAGTGATCACTGAAGAAATCAAAGAGGAAATAAAAAAATACCTAGAAACAAATGACAATGGAGACACAACGACCCAAAACCTATGGGATGCAGCAAAAGCAGTTCTAAGGGGGAAGTTTATAGCAATACAAGCCCACCTTAAGAAGCAGGAAACATCTCGAATAAACAACCTAACCTTGCACCTCAAGCAATTAGAGAAAGAAGAACAAAAAAACCCCAAAGCTAGCAGAAGGAAAGAAATCATAAAAATCAGATCAGAAATAAATGAAAAAGAAATGAAGGAAACAATAGCAAAGATCAATAAAACTAAAAGCTGGTTCTTTGAGAAGATAAACAAAATAGATAAACCACTAGCCAGACTCATCAAGAAAAAAAGGGAGAAGACTCAAATCAATAGAATTAGAAATGAAAAAGGAGAAGTAACAACTGACACTGCAGAAATAAAAAAAATCATGAGAGATTACTACAAGCAACTCTATGCCAATAAAATGGACAATCTGGAAGAAATGGACAAATTCTTAGAAATGCACAACCTGCCAAGACTGAATCAGGAAGAAATAGAAAATATGAACAGACCAATCACAAGCACTGAAATTGAAACTGTGATTAAAAACCTTCCAACAAACAAAAGCCCAGGACCAGATGGCTTCACAGGTGAATTCTATCAAACGTTTAGAGAAGAGCTAACACCTATCCTTCTCAAACTCTTCCAAAATATAGCAGAGGGAGGAACACTCCCAAATTCCTTCTACGAAGCCACCATCACCTTGATACCAAAACCAGACAAGGATGTCACAAAGAAAGAAAACTACAGGCCAATATCACTGATGAACATAGATGCAAAAATCCTCAACAAAATACTAGCAAACAGAATCCAACAGCACATTAAAAGGATCATACACCATGATCAAGTGGGGTTTATTCCAGGAATGCAAGGATTCTTCAATATACGCAAATCTATCAATGTGATAAACCATATTAACAAATTGAAGGAGAAAAACCATATGATCATCTCAATAGATGCAGAGAAAGCTTTCGACAAAATTCAACACCCATTTATGATAAAAACCCTCCAGAAAGTAGGTATAGAGGGAACTTTCCTAAACATAATAAAAGCCATATATGACAAGCCCACAGCAAACATCATCCTCAATGGTGAAAAACTGGAAGCATTTCCACTAAGATCAGGAACAAGACAAGGTTGCCCACTCTCACCACTCTTATTCAACATAGTTTTGGAAGTTTTAGCCACAGCAATCAGAGAAGAAAAGGAAACAAAAGGAATCCAAATCGGAAAAGAAGAAGTAAAGCTGTCACTGTTTGCAGATGACATGATACTATACATAGAGAATCCTAAAGATGCTACCAGAAAACTACTAGAGCTAATCAATGAATTTGGTAAAGTAGCAGGATACAAAATTAATGCACAGAAATCTCTGGCATTCCTATATACTAATGATGAAAAATCTGAAAGTGAAATCAAGAAAACACTCCCATTTACCATTGCAACAAAAAGAATAAAATATCTAGGAATAAACCTACCTAAGGATACGAAAGACCTGTATGCAGAAAATTATAAGACACTGATGAAAGAAATTAAAGATGATACAAATAGATGGAGAGATATACCATGTTCTTGGATGGGAAGAATCAACATTGTGAAAATGACTCTACTACCCAAAGCAATCTACAGATTCAATGCAATCCCTATCAAACTACCACTGGCATTTTTCACAGAACTAGAACAAAAAATTTCGCAATTTGTATGGAAACACAAAAGACCCCGAATAGCCAAAGCAATCTTTAGAACGAAAAAAGGAGCTGGAGGAATCAGGCTCCCTGACTTCAGACTATATTACAAAGCAACAGTAATCAAGACAGTATGGTACTGGCACAAAAACAGAAAGATAGATCAGTGGAACAGGATAGAAAGCCCAGAGATAAACCCACGCACATATGGACACCTTATCTTTGATAAAGGAGGCAGGAATGTACAGTGGAGAAAGGACAGCCTCTTCAATAAATGGTGCTGGGAAAACTGGACAGGTACATGTAAAAGTATGAGATTAGATCACTCCCTAACACCATACACAAAAATAAGCTCAAAATGGATTAAAGACCTAAATGTAAGGCCAGAAACTATCAAACTCTTAGAAGAAAACATAGGAAGAACACTCTATGACATAAATCACAGCAAGATCCTTTCTGACCCACCTCCTAGAGTAATGGAAATAAAAACAAAAATAAACAAATGGGACCTAATGAAACTTCAAAGCTTTTGCACAGCAAAGGAAACCATAACCAAGACCAAAAGACAACCCTCAGAATGGGAGAAAACATTTGCAAATGAAGCAACTGACAAAGGATTAATCTCCAAAATTTACAAGCAGCTCATGCAGCTCAATAACAAAAAAACAAACAACCCCATCCAAAAATGGGCAGAAGACCTAAATAGACATTTCTCCAAAGAAGATATACAGACTGCCAACAAACACATGAAAGAATGCTCAACATCATTAATCATTAGAGAAATGCAAATCAAAACTACAGTGAGATATCATCTCACACCAGTCAGAATGGCCATCATCAAAAAATCTAGAAACAATAAATGCTGGAGAGGGTGTGGAGAAAAGGGGACACTCTTGCACTGCTGGTGGGAATGTGAATTGGTTCAGCCACTGTGGAGAACAGTATGGAGGTTCCTTAAAAAACTACAAATAGAATTACCATATGACCCAGCAATCCCACTACTTGGAATATACCCTGAGAAAACCAAAATTCAAAGAGAGTCATGTACCAAAATGTTCATTGCAGCTCTATTTACAATAGCCAGGACATGGAAACAACCTAAGCGCCCATCATCGGATGAATGGATAAAGAAGATGTGGCACATATACACAATGGAATATTACTCAGCCTTAAAAAGAAATGAAATTGAGCTATTTGTAATGAGATGGATAGACCTAGAATCTGTCATACAGAGTGAAGTAAGTCAGAAAGAAAAAGACAAATACCGTATGCTAACACATATATATGGAATTTAAGGGAAAAAAATGTCATGAAGAACCTAGGGGTAAGATAGGAATAAAGACGCAGACCTACTGGAGAACGGACTTAAGGATATGGGGAGGGGGAAGGGTGAGTTTTGACAGGGCGAGAGAGAGTCATGGACATATACACACTAACAAACGTAGTAAGGTAGATAGCTGGGGGGAAGCAGCCGCAAGGCACAGGGATATTAGCTCGGTGCTTTGTGACAGCCTGGAAGGGTGGGATGGGGAGAGTGGGAGGGAGGGAGACGCAAGAGTGAAGACATATGGGAACATATGTATATGTATAGCTGATTCACTTTGTTGTAAATCAGAAACTAACACACCATTGTAAAGCAATTATACCCCAATAAAGATGTTTAAAAAAAAAAAAAAAAACTAATGATAAATGGAAATAAGAGGAAATGATTATTGAAAGAAAGTTAGCCTATAAATGGATAATAGAAAAAAGAAAGGCTAAATTTATATTGGTAACTTGTGAGTGGGTAAAAATAAAAGAATATTAACTCTTAACTGTATTTACAGATTTCCCTAAGAGTGAAGTAAAAAAAAAAATAAATAAATAAAAAAATAAATAGAAGGCTTAATATTTACCCTCTATACCACAATGATTCATTTTGTGCCTTGAAAACAACTCTTCTGTGTAATTGAATGAATTGACTGGTAATTCAGTGACTCTCACATGTCATGTACGTAAGAAATAGCCTGGGATACTTTAAAATGCATATCCTCAAGTCCTACTAGAGTAGGCGTACTGAATCAGAACTATTGGGAGGTGGGCAGGTGTTAAAACCAGATAGCCTAAATTTGGAAAAAATCACCAGGTGGCTCTTTATAAATACTCCTTAAATTACACATTGATACATATTGACATGGAGTAAGAAAAGTTAAATCAACAGAGTCAAGCATATGAGGACATATGACTCATAAAAAGCTTAGGGTCAAATAGAGATAGGTTGTTTTCCCAACATATATTTGCAACATGCTATTCTGAGGGATGTTATAGGTAGACAATATAAATAGCTCCAAGAATGTTTTGTGTAAAATCAGGGAGATAATGTATAGTGCCCAGCATTGCATATTACCTTATGGATGAAAAGAATCATTAGAAATAAAAATGCTATTTTATAGATAGCTATTTTATAGATGCGGAAGCAGCCGCATAGCACAGGGAGATCAGCTTGGTGCTTTGTGACCACCTAGAGGGGTGGGATAGGGAGGGTGGGAGGGAGGGAGATGCAAGAGGGAAGAGATATGGGAACATATGTATATGTATAAGTGATTCACTTTGTTGTAAAGCAGAAACTAACACACCATTGTAAAGCAATTATACTCCAATAAAGATGTTAAAACAAATGCTATCTTAACAGAACCATTAATACTTTTTTTTTTTACTTTTTTAGCAGTATGTGTCTGTATATTTGCCATGCCACATTTTTAGTTCAATTTTAAGAAGTCTGTTTTTTTCTCTCCCTTTTAATGTTATATCCATTAGTAATAGTGAAGTTTTTACAGTATTTTTTAACTGGTTGTGCTAGCAGATAGCAAATTTAATTCAATTTAGATTACTGTAAGATAATTAGTCTTGGGATATGGAGACTGGGACATTGATCAGTTCTGCAGCACTAATGAGGAAAAATGATAACAGAAGCTATTGTGGAAAAATAATTGTCAACATCAGACCCAACACACACCTTCAGAAAAGTTAAAGAGTCACAGAGGATAAGAGATAGGATATATTTCTGAGATGAGATTGGACATGCAGCAACATGATTACATTGAACATTTAGGCAGATGACAAGATAACAGGGCTCCCCAAAGACCAGGTGAGAGGTCAAAAAGTGAAGTGGATTAGGAGTTACTACTAAAAAAGATGACTACTGTTAAAAAACAAGAATAAAAATCTGTCTTGCCATGACATCACAATTGGCTCAACCCTTAAGGCAGACATCTGATCTTAAGAAATAAAAAGTTAAAGACTCTGAACTAAGGCAAAGTGAATTCAGTGTTCTTAAAAGACTAAATTATCACACCTTTGGAAATTAGATACTGTATATTCAAATTCTTTAACTTTGAATTAAGCTTTAACCTATGTACGTTTTCAGTTTTTATTTTCTTCTTTATTTCCAGTAACAAAGTGTATGGCATATAGTTATGAAAATATGCAGTGATATAAAACACGTTAAATAACATACAAATCTATATTATGAACAAAATCTTCTAGAAAATGTTAGGCAGAAGAATTTTGATATAGCTAAAGGAATCAGCCTAGTTTACTATCCAGAACTTTAGGAGAATAGTGACACTTATTTTTGAAAGAACACTAATTTCATAACTCTTAAAATCTCCGCTAGGAAAAGATATGACTGAGCAATAGTCTTGTGTTCTCAGATTCCAGTAGTATGATGTCAAGGAAAATGGAATTCATGGTAAACCTAATTTGACAGTGCTAAGTAGAATAGTTTATATTGTCAACAGAAATATTCTACAATGAAAATATCAATTCAAAAGTTTAAATGTGGCTTACAATACAGCTTCCAAAAATAGATCTAATATCTCCTTCCTATAAAAAATGGAAAAATACAAAGGGAATATTACTGATCTTAGACTTATCCCTTAGAAGTTTTATAAATTTGAACTTCATCTTTCTGTTCAACACTAAAAATAATAGCTATAATGTAGCAATTTAGCTTAATTTTACCTTCCAATTCTTTACAGATTCCAAGTAATAAAAATTCTCAGAAAGCAATGTCATCATCTCTTGTTTTATCTCCTATATTCTGTCTCAATCAAGACACTAGGAGTTTACTCTTAGACAGTTTACTCTGAGCTCTCTCTCAACCTAGATTAATCATAAAATTAGGTTAAGATTAGCTTTAGAAGTAGAATTAGGAATAAAGTTGGAATTGACCAACCTTTCGTACATTTATTAGTTAATTGTTATTCTTTAATAAAATGTCCATTTATTTGCAAATATTTTCTTCTTTGCTTCTCTATTTTTGTTTCCTTTATTTTTGTTTCAATTTCCATTTGTAGGGACATTGACATATTGTGGATAAGATCTTTTAACTGTAGCATATGTTGCAAATATTTTCTCCCCAGTCTGTCACTTGTTATTTTTGTGACATCTTTTATCATACAAATATCAAATTTGTCAGTCTTTTTTGTGTTGTTTTGTGGGTTTTTTTGTTTTTGGTTTTGGTTTTTTTTTGCGGTTCGCAGGCCTCTCACTGTTGTGGCCTCTCCCGTCGCGGATCACAGGCTTCGGACGCGCAGGCTCAGCGGCCATGGCCCACGGGCCCAGCCACTCCGCGGTACATGGGATCCACCCAGACCGGGGCACGAACCCGTGCCCCCTGCATCGGCAGGCGGACCCTCAACCACTGCGCCACCAGGGAAGCCCTGTTTTGTGGTTTTGTATCCAAAAGAAATCAAGTTATTATGTTCTCCAATGTTCAAATCATTTTAATCTCTTGAACGGAACACAAATTTTATCAAAATTTTATATCATTTTTATCTCATTCTATGCTTTTTGCCTTATCTTTTTTGGTCCTATTGCCCTTATGAACAATTATCATTAGTGGTATTACTGAGGTGGAAGTGGCCAGATGTCTATAAAAGCCCTCTTCTTTGCTGCCTGAGTCCATGGCTAATGGCTACCATATTGGATAGCCCCATTCTATAACCTTACCCATTTTTCTCTTCCTTAACCATAAACCTACTGAGAGTAAGTGTTTGTTTACTTAACTAGTTTAGTGTGTGTGTGTATTATTTTCCTATTACTGCTGTAACAAATCACCACAAATTAGTGCCTTAAAATAACACAAATTTATTTTCTTATAGTTGTGGGCAGAACTATGAAATAGGTCTCTCTGGGCTAAAGTCAGGTTGTCAGTAGGGCTGTATTCCTTCTGGAGACTTGAGGGAAGATTCTACTTCATGCCTTTTCAAGCTTTTAGAGACTATCTTTATTCCTTGATTTATGATCCCTTTCCATTTTCAAAACCAGGGATCTTATCACTTCAACTTCACATCTCCACATATTCTTTTCTGCCTCTGACTTTCCCTCCTACCTCTTTCACTTATAAGGGTCCCTGTGATTACACTGGGACTATCCAGATAATCCAGAATAATCTCTCCAGTTCAAGATTCTTAACTTTATTTTGTCAAAGTCTCTTTTGCTATTTAAGGTAATATATTCAGTTTCCTGGGATTGGGACAGAACATGTTTGGGGGTCCATTTTTCTGCCTGTCATAGTATGTAACATAGTATGTAAACCTTCAAGTTCAAAAACTGTCTTACACCTTCAAGTTCAAAAACTGTCTTCTCATTTATTGCTAAATGTACAGCACATAAAGCAGTGTTTTTAATAGAAGTACTTCCATGCTTTTCAAAATTTTTGAGTAGTTTTAAGCCAGAATGCAAACTCCAAAAATTCATAAGGAGAGAAATTTTCACAGAAGTATATGACGTAAAATTAAAGCAAATAAGTTAAGACTGCCTATTCTTTCCCCACAAATAACTTTCTGTAAAATAAAGTGTCCTACAAAAAAAACTAAAATGCAAATTACAAAGTGGGAAGAATACTTATGACATAAAATGTACAAAGGGTTTTTTTTTCATGAATACATGAAAGATCTCTGCAAACAGTAAGAGATAATGATGCTCAATCTCAGTAGAGGTCAGGGAGATACATATTAAAAAATATTTATATAAAAATATCCTGTAATCTAGTGTATGGGGACTGTTTAATGTAATTCATTCACACAACTTCGTGGAAGTCAAATATGTACCGCAGTTGGAAGAAATATATTTTCTGGAGATTAAAAATACTTCCACGTTTAAATATTGTAAAGACATACAAATGACCACAAAGAATCATGTACAAGCATGTTTTGAAACATCATTTGAAATAGCAATATTTGGTAGAGAATATAATTATATAATTACACAGCAATAAGGAAATGGTTATATTAATCTGGTTATACCCATACAACTCTGAAAATAAGGAGATACAACTCCTTATATATTAACACAGAAACACCTCCTAGAGTTCCCCTTTGCCTAGTTGTATTGGCAAAGTAACTGGCACCAAGGTGATAGTCCCTTTAGTTCTTTAGATTTTATGGCTGCTCACCCGCAAAGATGATGCCGGAAACGGGCATCAGGATAAGGAACCCAAAAGAAAGTGGTTGTTCAAAGGCCTGTCTTGGGGGAAACCTGTACCTCCTAAACTAAATCAACAATGAATACTTTTATGATTCTTAGTCAAGCAAATTTTTACAATTATTTATCTAGCATACTATTTCACAAATAACAGACATATTCAGAAATAAATAAAATAAATGAAATAAATTTATGAAATAAAATATATGAAAATCCAGATATATTTGAAAAAAATAGCATTTCCCATAAATGAATATTAAAGCTGCTGAATTCATAATGTATAGAATGTATTATTCATTGAAAATGAAATTTAATTTATCAGTAAAAGTTTAAGAAATATAACTTGTTAAATATTTGAGTTTATTTATTGAGTACAACAAGGGAAGTTGCATTTTAAAAGCCAACTCTCTTCTCCCCCATATTTGTGGGGAACTTATTCAAAAATTCTTCTATTAATCCATGTTTTTAAAGAGGAAGCAGAGAATATTGGGAGAATATTGGCAATCAAATGAGTTTTGAGCATTAAAGCCGATCATGCAGTGCAGTCTACCAAGACTAACCTCATTTCCTTTGCAGTAGGAATCAAAATAACTCAGATGAGAAAGGGGACTTGCATCAGGGCAGTATTTTAGTCTTTTGGTCATATATAACTGTATGTGACTTGATTTGCCAAAATGTTAAAGGTTATTTGTGGATTTAAATGATAATTTGGAGTAGACTTTGTGTTGATGTGCCCTCACCCTCTGCTATAAGCTGTTGATTGTTTACCATATGCATCATTTCCTATTTCTGACAGCCTTATTTCATCAGCAGGTCTTCAACCAAGTTATTCAAAGGTCTGCATTCAGAATATTTTTGAATTCAGTTTCTCCTAAATAGTTGTTTTCAGCAAACTGAACTTCTGGTCTTTTATGTTTTGCATCTGTCTCTTACTCCCCTCCTGAGATATCTTTTCATCTCAGTCTTAGTCTTCCCATGCCTGGGTGGCATTGTCTTTGATAAAAGTGTTATTTCTTTATTTTTTTTTCTTGTGAATCTAACTCTATTTTTGTAGCATTTGTTGTAGAAAACCAGACACTTCAATCATCTCTGGTCAGCCCTCCGGTCAGTCTTGCATTTCTACATCTCATTTCCCCCCCATTCTCTCTCTCTCTCTCTCTCTCTCTCTTCCTCCCCGTCTCTTAAAAGAGGGATGAATGCGTAGTAAATCAGTATTTGCATGTGAGAAATATTCGTTTCGTTTTGCAGTTTCACTACTTCAACAATCTTATTATGCTGTTGGTTTTCTTATTTTACTATTTATTTGGTGGTTGTTCTTTTCGTTTATATTTTTCTTAGCATCCCTGTCCTCTCCCAATTCACTGAAATTTAAATTTATTTTATCATTTTTTTCTAGCTGGTGCCTCTTATCTGTGTAATCCTAGGGCCATACCAAAATGCATTAATATTTGGAAAAATAATTTGTCTTTTATCTTTGTCATAAAAAATTTATTGTTTTTTAAATTTCCATGCTTGCAATAAATAGCACATCACTGTATTTTCTAAATACCATGTGTAATATGAATAAAAGATAATTCCTCATTGCATTTAAGTATTTTGACATGATTATTAAACTTACTATCAAAAATATTTTAGGATTTCTGAAATGTTTTCCATAGACACATAATATTAGTGTGTGGTCTATAAAATATTATCATAGGATATATCATTTTAAAATTATTTTCTTTTCATAGTGATATCATGTAAAAACTTTAATATTCTTTAAAACTATATTTATAATACTCATTAGTGAAGTGATGCTATTCTTATATTCTATAATACATTTAGGGTCAAAGAGCTCTAGGCACTATGCCAGAAAATTCATAGACAGATCTAACTTAATCATTAGAATAACCCTATAGCATGATCTTAGAATCTGATATTTCTTTTCCTTTTTTAATTTAACTTGTGAAACTGAATCATAGAGAGATTAGTTAAGATATTTCTTCAAAGACCCACATAGAGTTAATGTCATAACTCAGATCTTGGTGCCCAGAAATTTTTTTTTATGATTTCTTTTTATTATTGCTCCTGTAAAATTACTTCCAATTTCTTATCAGTGAAGCCCTGTTATTTACAGTGAAGGTCACAATTTCTGATCCCTGCAGTTGTCAATTTCCCACTTATTCTTTTCATGCCATTCTTATTTCAACCCTTACCCTTAGAGGAAAACTCAAATGTAACCTCAAAAAAAAATTCCATTTTCTTCTGTGTTTAGTTCTACTTTTACTGCCTTCAGTGTAGACATAATTGTCATCTTTTCTCCTCAAGCTTATATTATTACCTGTTGTTCTTCCATCTTACTATAACTTGCAGTACTCATTTTTTTAAAAAATTTCATTTGATTGATATGTTTTTAAGTCAACTTTTTTGGGAACTAGTTTTTAGAAAACAAAACACACTCATTTTTAGTGTATAGTTGAATGCACACAGACAAATGCACACACTGGTATAATGATCATCACAATCAAAGTATTGATTATTTTGGCCATTTATACAAGTACCCACATGACTCCATACAGTCAATCCCTCCCCAGCTCTGGCTCTAGGCAAATATTGATCTACTTTCTGACACTATAGTTGATTTTTGTCTTTTCTAGTGTTTCTTATAGATTGAACAACAGAGCATGTACTCTTTTTTGCCCATGGCTTCCGCTGCTCATCAGTGTTTTTACCAATGCATCCATGTCAAATGTGTCAACAGTTTGCTTCTTTTCCCTGCTCAGTCATAGTCTATTGTATGAATAGGCCATGCTTTACTTATCTGTTCTCCAGTTAATGCACATACAGATGATTGCTAGTTTGTTATCATGAATAAAGCTATTATGAACACTTACCTGCATATCTTTATATGGATATATGTTTTCATCTTTCTTCAATAAAATCCTAGAAGTAGAATTGCTATTTCATATGATAAGCTTAGGGTTAATTCTATTAAAATCTGCCAAAACATTTTCCAAAGTGGTTGTCAAAATCAATGTTCTCTTAAGTAATATATGAGAGTTCCAGTTCCCCAACTCACCAACACTTGGTTTTGTTCATTTCTTTTAATTTAAATTTTTCTAGAATGTGTGTAGCATCATCTCATTGTGATTTTGATTTTGATTTCTCTAATGACTAACAGTGTTTAACACATTTCATGTGCTTGTTGCGCATTTGTATGTCTTCATTTTTGTGTCTGCTTAAATTTTTCAACCCTTTTTATCATGTTGTTTACATTTCTTCTTTGATTCTAATATAATAAAATACTAGTTTTCAACAGAGTGTAGTTGTTTGTCAGTAGTTTATGAACTACAGAAATGGAACAAGAAAATCAGCAGTAAATGATTTTTCATCTGTGCTTTCCTCAAATTTCCTAGCACATTGAAGGTAATATCTTTTCACTCTATTATCTCAACTAGGTTTTCAAAAATTATCTAATATAGTAAATATCTTCAGTGAGTAGCAGAGGGTTCAAGAATTACACAAAACTGTTTTGAAGCCTTGATGATGCTACTTACTGATACTCTTTAGCTATTACTGAATCTGTCTAGAAATTAATAACTTTTTTTTCAAAAAGTGAGTCCAAACACTTAGGTTGTTTTGAGGATTCAATGTGATTGTGATCTGTATGGGGAAGGGGGTCAGGGAGATGTTCATTTCTGATACATAAGTACTCAATAATTTTAATTTCCATTCCTTCATCCTTTGCTAGTGAAAGTCTAAAGTAAATAATAAAGCTAAGTCATATAAACCCAATTTAAATCACAGGTAGAATGAAGAAATAAAAGAAGTAATTGAATGTGTAATTTATTAATTTTAAAAAATTACAAGAAATAGTTAATCCTTTAGCCATTTCATTTAGTAGTATTAGATGATAATATTTTAAGATACAGAAAGTCAAAGAAAATTCCAAGTCAGTTAAGATTTTAATCACATTTGATAAGCAAACCATAAGTGAACATACTAAATGTACTTCAATGGTGAATGGATAAACAAACTGTGTTATAAACATAGAATGGAATATAAACATAGAATGGAATTCTATGGAATGTTTATTCCATAGAATGGAATAAACATAGAATGGAAAACATAGAATGGAACGAGGAATAAACCATTGACATAAGCAACAATTTGGATAGAACTCAAAGGTATTATTATGCTGAATGAAATATGTTGATCTCAGTGGGTTATACATGGCATAGTTCCATTTATGTGGCATAGTTCCATTTATGTGGAACTCTCGAAGTAACAAAAGAATAAATGAAGAATAGAGCTCATTAGGGCTTTGGGTTGGGAAAGCCTATGGCTATTCAGTAGTTACCTAAGGGAACTTGTTGGTGATGATGGAACAACTGTATTCTGAATGTGATCATGGTTACTTAAATCTGAACAAGTAATAAATTTTTATAGTACTAAACGTTAAAAGAGTGCATGCAAAAACTGGTGAAATCTGAACAAGACCTATACCTAAGTTAATAGTAGTTAATGGTCAATATGCTGGTTTTGACAAGGTTCTATGGCTATGTTAGATATTGTCTTTGGGGGGAAGCTAGGCAAAGGGTACATAAGAACTGTGTACTATTTAACTAACTTCTTGTGACTTAAACTAAGTTAAAAAGTTGGAATTAGCACAAAAAAAAAAGGTTTTAGCTCTAAAAGAAATGATACCAACTGTGAGAAGAGCCAGGCATCATCTGTACTTAGAAAAAAGAGAAATGTGGGCAAATTGTTGACCTACACGTGTTCAAAATAGGAAGGGTCTAAGCAGGGTGATGGTGGTAGGTGAGAAGCAGAAATCCTAGAGAAACTTGTTTTATACAATAGACAGTAGGGTCCTAATGTGGAGCCCGAAGTTCAGAGTCAGGATTCCATTCCCCACTGGTAGCCACAACAGCAAGGCAAAGTGTATTTTGGTGGGCTTTCAGGACAAACACTCAGAGTTGGGTAACAGCAGCATGCCATTTTCTGCAGCTAGGATCTTAACTATCCTACCTGGCAATGCATAGCCATCAGATTTACCACTATCTGTCTTCTAATTTCCCTCTACCTGGCACTAAGACTAGCCTCAGAGCCTGGATCACAAACCTGGGGGGAGAAAACAAGTGAATTACCAAGAGTCACATAGCTTGTAAGTTAGTTCACAGTTTACCAGGTGAACCATAAATAAATACATGCCCCGTAATTTAAGTTTGCGTGTAAATAACTCTGAAGAATCATAGCAAAATTGAGATCTCAATCAATAAGAGTATATAATGTGAGAAGCAAGAAGAACTACAATCCTGCAGCCTGTGGAACAAAAACCACATTCACAGAAAGATAGACAAGATGAAAAGGCAGAGGGCTATGTACCAGATGAAGGAACAAGATAAAACCCCAGAAAAACAACTAAATGAAGTGGAGATAGGCAACCTTCCAGAAAAAGAATTCAGAATAATGATAATGAAGATGATCCAGGACCTCGGAAAAAGAATGGAGGCAAAGATTGGGAAAATGAAAGAAATATTTTTAAAAGACCTAGAAGAATTAAAGAACAAACAAACAGAGATGAACAATACAATAACTGAAATGAAAACTACACTAGAAGGAATCAATAGCAGAATAACTGAGGCAAAAGAACAGATAAGTGACCTGGAAGACAGAATGGTGGAATTCACTGCTGAGGAACAGAATAAATAAAAAAGAATGAAAAGAAATGAAGACAGCCTAAGAGACCTCTGGGACAACATTAAACGCAACAACATTCGCATTATAGGGGTCCCAGAAGGAGAAGAGAGAGAGAAAGGACCAGAGAAAATATTTGAAGAGATTATAGTCAAAAACTTCTCTAAAATGGGAAAGGAAATAGCCACCCAAGTCCAGGAAGCACAGTGAGTACTGTACAGGATAACCCCAAGGAGGAACGTGCCGAGGCACATAATAATCAAATTGGCAAAAATTAAAGACAAAGAAAAATTATTGAAAGCAGCAAGGGAAAAATGACAAATAACATACAAGGGAACTCCAAGGAGGTTAACAGCTGATTTCTCAGCAGAAACCCTACAAGTCCGAAGGGAGTGTTATGATATACTTAAAGTGATGAAAGGGAAGAACATACAACCAAGATTACCCGGCAAGGATCTCATTCAGACTCGATGGAGAAATCAAAAGCTTTACAGACAAACAAAAGCTAAGAGAATTCAGCACCACCAAACCAGCTCTACAACAAATGCTAAAGGAACTTCTTTAAGTGGGAAACACAAGAGAAGTAAAGGACCTGCAAAAACAAACCAAAAACAATTAAGAAAATGGTCAGTGGAACATATGTCGATAATTACCTTAAACGTGAATGGATTAAATGGTCTAACCAAAAGACACAGGCTTGTTGAATGGATACAAAAACAAGACCCATATATATGCTGTCTACAAGAGACCCACTTCAGACCTAGGGACACATACAGACTGAAAGTGAGGGGATGGAAAAAGATATTCCATGCAAATGGAAATCAAAAGAAAGCTAGAGCAGCGATACTCATATCAGATAAAACAGACTTTAAAATAAAGAATGTTACAAAAGACAAGGAAGGACACTACATAATGATCAAGGGATCAATCCAAGAAGAAGATATAACAATTATAAATATATATGTACCCAACATAGGAGCACATCAATATATAAGGCAACTGCTAACAGCTATAAAAGAGGAAATCGACAGTGATACAAAAATAGTGGGGGACTTTAACACCACACTTACACTGGACAGATCATCCAAAATGAAAATAAATAAGGAAACAGAAGCTTTAAATGACACAATAGACCAGATAGATTTAATTGATACTTATAGGACATGCCATCCAAAAACAGCAGATTACACTTTCTTCTCAAGTGCGCATGGAATATTCTCCAGGATAGATCACATCTTGGGTCGCAAATCAAGCCTCAGTAAACTTAAGAAAATTGAAATCATATCAAGCATCTTTTCTGACCACAACGCTATGAGATTAGAAATGAATTACAGGGAAAAAACCATAAAATACACAAACACATGGAGGCTAAACAATACGTTACTAAATAACCAAGAGATCACTGAAGAAATCAAAGAGGAAATCAAAAAATACATAGAGACAAAAGAAAATGGAAACACTACAATCCAAAACCTAGGGGATGCAGCAAAAGCAGTTCTAGGAGGGAAGTTTATAGCTATACAAACTTACCTCAAGAAACAAGAAAAATCTCAAATAAACAACCTAACCTTACACCTAAAGGAACTAGAGAAAGAAGAGCAAACAAAACCCAAAGTTAGCAGAAGGAAAGAAATCATAAAAATCAGAGCAGAAATAAATGAAATAGAAATGAAGAAAACAATAGTAAAGATCAATAAAACTAAAAGCTGGTTCTTTGAGAAGATAAACAAAATTGATAAGCCATTAGCCAGACTCATCAAGAAAAAGAGGGAGAGGACTCAAATTAATAAAATTAGAAATGAAAAAGGAGAAGTTACAACAGACACAGCACAAATACAAAGCATCCTAAGAGACTATTCCAAGCAACTCTATGCCAATAAAATGGACAACCTGGAAGAAATGGACTAATTCTTAGAAGGTATAACCTTCCAGGACTGAACCAGGAAGAAATAGAAAATATGAACAGACCAATTACAAGTAATGAAATTGAAACTGATTAAAAATCTTCCAACAAACTAAAGTCCAGGACCAGATGGCTTCACAGGTGAATGCTATTAAACATTTAGAGAAGCGCTAACCCCCATCCTTCTCAAACTCTTCCAAAAATTTGCAGAGGAAGAAACACTCCCAAACTCATTCTATGAGGCCACCATCACCCTGACACCAAAACCAGACAAAGATACTACAAAAAAAGAAAATTACAGACCAATATCACTGATGAATATAGATGCAAAAATCCTCAACAAAATACTAGGAAACAGAATCCAACAACACACTGAAAGGATCATGCACCATGATCAAGTGGGATTTATCCCAGGGATGCAAGGATTCTTCAATATATGCAAATCAATCAATGTGATACACTATATTAACAAACTGAAGAATAAAAACCATATGATCACTTCAATAGATGCAGAAAAAGCTTTTGACAAAATTCAACACCCATTTATTAGAAAAACTCACAGAAAGTGGGCATAGAGGGAACCTACCTCAACATAATAAAGGCCATATGCGACAAACCCACAGCAAACATCATTCTCAATGGTGAAAAACTGAAAGCATTTCCTCTAAGATCAGGAACAAGACAAGGATATCCACTCTTACTACTATTATTCAACATAGTTTTGGAAGTCCTAGCCATGGCAATCAGAGAAAAAAAAGAAATATAAGGAATACAAATTGGAAAAGAAGAAGTAAAACTGTCACTGTTTGCAGATGACATGATACTATACATAGAGAATCCTAAAAAATGCCAGCAGAAAACTACTAGAGCTAATCAATGAATTTGGTAAAGTAGCAGGATACAAAATTAATGCACTGAAATCACTTGCATTCCTATACACTGATGAAAAATCTGAAAGAGAAATTAAGGAAACACTCCCATTTACCATTGCAACAAAAAGAATAAAATACCTAGGAGTAAACCTACCTAAGGAGACAAAAGACCTGTATGCATAAAACTATAAGACACTGATGAAAGAAATTAAAGATGATACCAACAGGTGGAGAGATATACCATGTTCTTGGATTGGAAGAATCAACATTGTGAAAATGAGTATACTACCCAAAGCAATCTACGGATTCAATGCAATCCCTATCAAATTACCAATGGCATTTTTTACGGAGCTAAAACAAAAAATCTTAAAATTTTGTATGGAGACACAAAAGACCCTGAATAGCCAAAGCAGTCTTGAGGGATAAAAACGGAGCTGGAGGAATCAGACTCCCTGACTTCAGACTATACTACAAAGCTACAGTAAACAAGACAATATGGTACTGGCACAAAAACAGAAACATAGATCAATGGAACAAGATAGAAAGCCCAGAGATGAACCCACGCAGTTATGGTCAACTAATCTATGACAGAGGAGACAAGGGTATACAATGGATAAAAGACAGTCTTTTCAATAAGTGTTGCTGGGAAAACTGGACAGCTACATGTAAAAGAATGAAATTAGAACACTCCCTAACACCATACAGAAAAACTAAACTCAAAATGGATTCGAGACCTAAATGTAAGACTGGACACTATAAAACTCTTAGAGGAAAACATAGGAAGAACACTCTTTGACATAAATCACAGCAAGATCTTTTTTGATCCATCTCCTAGAGTAATGAAAATAAAAACAAAAATAAACAAATGGGACCTAATGAAACTTCAAAGCTTTTGCACAGCAAAGAAAACCGTAAGCAAGACAACCCTCAGAATGGGAGAAAATGTTTGCAAATGAATCAATGGACAAAGGATTAATCTCCAAAATATGTAAACAGCTGATGCAGCTGAATATTAAAGAAACAAACAACCCTATCCAAAAATGGGCAGAAGACCTAAATAGACATTTCTCCAAAGAAGACATACGGATGGCCAAGAAGCACATGAAAAGCTGCGCAACTTCACTAATTATTAGAGAAATGCAAATCAAAACTACAATGAGGTATCACCTCACACCGGTTAGAATGGGCATCATCGGAAAATCTACAAACTAAAAATGCTGGAGAGGGTGTGGAGAAAAGGGAACCCTCTTCCACTGTTGGTGAGAATATATATCTCTCACTATGGAGAACAGTATGGAGGTTCCTTAAAAAACTAAAAATAGAATTACCATACGATACAGCAATCCCACTACTGGGCATATACCCAGAGAAAACCATAATTCAAAAAGGCACATGCACCCCAGTGTTCATTGCAGCACTATTTGCAATAGCCCGGTCATGGGAGCATCCTAAATGCCCATTGACAGACAAATGGATAAAGAAGATGAGGTACATATATACAATGGAATATTACTCAGCCATAAAAAGGAATGAAATTGAGTCATTTGTTGAGATGTGGGTGGATCTAAAGACTTTCATACAGAGTGAAGTAAGTCAGAAAGAGAAAAACAAATATTGTATATTAAAGCATGTATGTGGGGCTTCCCTGGTGGCGCAGTGGTTGAGAGTCCGCCTGCCGATGCAGGGGACACGGGTTCGTGCCCCGGTCTGGGAGGATCCCACATGCCGCGGAGCGGCTGGGCCCGTGAGCCATGGCCGCTGAGCCTGCGCGTCCGGAGCCTGTCCTCCGCAACGGGAGAGGCCACAACAGTGAGAGGCCCGCGTAACCCATAAAAAAAAAAAAAAAAAAAAAAAAAAAGCATGTATGTGGACCCTAGAGAAATGGTACAGATGAACTGGTTTGCAGGGCAGAAGTTGAGACACAGATGTAGAGAACAAACGTATGGGCACCAAGGAGGGAAAGCCACAGTGGTGGGGGTGGTGTTGTGCTGACTTGGGCGATTGGGATTAACATGTATCCACTGATGTGTATAAAATTGATGACTAATAATAACCTGCTGTATAAAAAAAAAAATAAAATTTAAAAATTAAAAAAATACTAATACAAAAAAGGAGTATATAATGTGCATTTTTGTAGTCAGTCATTCAGATGACTACATTTTCTATTGTCCACATTATTTTTGTACATTTGATTGAGGATTAGAATGAATGAACTATGCTTTATTCAATCACTTACCAATATTATTGTAATAATGTAATAATCTCTCCACAAATAATTCCATTCTATCTGTATGGTATGCTCTTCTTACACATGATATTATTTCTCTTTTGGTATAATGTAGTTGAAGGTAATGAGAAGAGAAACAATAACCAGCCTATCAATTTTTTAAAAAATAATTTTACTATCCCAGTTTCCTAAACCTATTGAATGAGATGTCACATCAAAGCTAAAGTACAATTAGCATACTGTACAATGGCAATTAACAGCATTTGCTTCAGAATAACAGAGTGACAATATCTCAGTAACCGCAGTAACACTCCTATGATGTCCCAACTCTAGTAAACATTTTTCAAAGATTATTCAACCTCATACAGACATGTTTAATTTAAAACCAACATATTTTACAAGGAAAATGACTCTCTGTGGTACTGTTTAGCCATTCAAACTACAAGTTATTAAAAAGATGAATTGAGATTGTAGCTACTAAGGATAAGGGAAGGTAATTGGAAGCAAGAAAGGCACATACATTTCTTTCTAGCTATCAGGGTTAAATCAGTAGAGAAATTTTAAATAGTCTCCATTTTGAGGAAGATAATAAGCTTTAAAAATACCTGAATCATCATTTTGCAATACTTGCAGCAAAACACCACGTTAAGCATCTTGCCTGTCATGGGCATCAAATCCTAGTTTCAATGTCATATGGACAACTACTGGCTACAGCAAAGATGGATTGCACATTCTTCCCTACAGGTTCAGTTGCCATTTTATTATTTCATATAATCACTGGGGTTCAAACACATTTAAATAGCCTGGAATGTAATTAAAGGGGTATAAATGACTTATGTGACATGCATGACCAGTTATTATTTTGCCGTGTTGTAAATACACTTGAGTAGTTTTCTCCTTATCAGTTTAGTTACATGTGTATTCGACCCATATTTCCAGAGTGTGAAGTTGGTGGCAAAGAAGTACTATCCCTTAGTCAACAACCCCAGAGAAACATTTGTGACACAATCTTCTCCACACTAGAAATCTCTCAGTGTCCTCTACACTCCTGTTACCCATAATGACTAATATCTTTGACTGAAAACCACCTCTATTGAAGTGATATATCTGGCTCCTCCACTAGACTGAGAATTCCTTCCCCACCTCCACCCAGCTTAATGAACTGTAAAATCCTCGCTTTCACTCACACAGGTTATCCCACATTGACTCAGAGTCCAGAGGATTTGCAAGATCCAAGTTCTAAGCAGGGTTCTTAGCTCTGTACCCTCACAGTTCTCTCTGACTTCACATCTCTCAGGTTCTAATCTCATCCTGTACTTTTCAAAATCTTCACAAGATCTTCGCGTGTTGCCTTTTAGCAGACCAAAATGATGCGCCAGAACTTGGGCATGAGAAAGGCTTTCTTTGTACTAAGCCAGCTTGCCTTTTGAATGCTAAATCTGGGACTCAAGCCTAGCAGTAATGATGTTAATCAAAAGAGTAATCAGTCAAAATTTGGGTTGCTCTGAAACTTGAATGTGGGCTGCTTCACATGTCATATAAAATTTACACTTGGCAACACAGTTTCATTCTTGATGGGAGCACACTGGGCAATGAGAAGAAGAGTATCTTCACTTATCCATTCATTCAACAAGTTTTGTTTCATTTCTGTATTTTTTTTTTTCAATTATATGCCTCGTTCTGGAAGTGTTGTGAGAATTCAGAGGAAAGATTATTGAATAAGTACTCAAGTGAGGCAGAGCAGAATTCCTAAGGGGATGGGATTGAAATTGCTCTTTGGATCATGTAGAGTTTAAACAGGCAGAGAGTAGAAGGGAAGGACTTGCAGTCCAAGAGAGTAAGAAAAACGTAAACTTAGGGGCAGAAATGAGTGACATATTCCTAGAATCACGAGGGGTTGAAGTCATAAGGCAAGCAGCATACCTATCCAATTACAAGGGAAGGTTTGGTGTGTTTTTTCTTTTCCTTTTTTCCTTTTTATATTCACACATTTCTCACGCCACTGCCTGCCCCCCAAATGCCCTGCCTCTCGGGATACATAATATCTGTTCCCTGTACCTATGAGCTTTTTATTTTTGAGAATTCCATGAAGGTTGAGACTGCATTTTACCTCTGTATTCCTGGATCCTAGTGCAGTGTATAATCCCATCAGGCCCAGAATAAATGTTTGTTGAATGAAAAATAAAAGATGTTTTTACAATTGTTTATGATACTCTAACTGTACTCCTCACACACTTTCCAGTCCATAAGAGATGTTACCCAATCTCATTGAGATAACTAAAATAATTGAGAGTGTTTTAGAACTTTTATTACAAAGTAACAGGACAATGTTTAAAGTTTATTTGATCTAATAATTTAAAATTTTGCCAATTGGATGTATATTTTGAAGAATTATTTTGCTAATTATTTACTTTTATTATTTTTTAAAAGTATAACTCCATGATACATTAGAAATACATTTGAAAGAATAAAACTCATCCTTCATCTCTAAGAATTTGAGAAAAATGGCTGCCTAATCCACATAAAGCTGTGTATGCCAGAAGTGTTGTAGTAATGTGCTAATTTAAATACCATATCACCAAAAGAATCTCTAGGGGTTGAATTTAGGAGAAAGGCTTTTAAAAATAACAAACACTAACAATCTCTAACTTCAACATTGTGAACAACCATCACATTAAGTGAAAAATAATATTTATTAAGCTGCAAATGCATGGTAGAACCGTTCCCCTCTCTCTGAGAAAACTGGACACATTTCTGCTGCATTTTGCTCCCAACATGGGCCTCCAGTTACTACTGAGTAACTGAAGTTGACATAGGAGATGGAATATATTTGTCATTTGACACCTGAGAATTCAAGTTGAGAAATACGTAGTGCAGAGTATTTCAACCTCAGTGCTATTTACCTGTGGGGTCAGAAGTCGCTGCTCTAAGGGCTGTCCTGTGGAATATAAAATGTTTAGCATCCAATAGTTGCCAGTAGCAACCTCCTTTGTCTTCTCCCCTCAATTGTTTACTAATGTAACAATTAAAATAGCCTCCAGACATTGACAAACTTCTCCAGTAGGCTAAAATCCCCCCAGCTGAGATTTATTGACTGATAGTAATTGGAGGCATTAAGTACTTCTGGCAAAGAGTGTTGGAACTACAATTTCTACAGTATACTTTGCTCAGTAGAAAATTCCCAGAACTGGAAAAGAGAGGGCTTGGATTGCAGCCAGTCAAAATTCACTATACGACTAAGGTTAAGCAATTTGAATTATGACATCTCTAGCCCTCATCTTTAATACAAGTATGTTAGAATTCTGAAATTTCATGTTTTCTGACTTTGTCAAAAACTAATGTCCTATTCATAAAGTATCTGTAAAATTTATATTCTAGTGCATTAAGCTGTCCTTGGACCAATAATATTCTGTAAAGAAATATGTCCTTCTTAAATGGTAGAACTTCCTATCTAATCTCTAATAAAATTTCACCTCAGGAGACCAGAAAAATAACCTAGATGTTGTTGACTTTATATCATATTATAGTAAATAAGAAGCAGGTTTATGGTTTGTAATAAAAAGCTATTATTTACATAGGCATTTAATCTAAATGATTATATCTTGTGCCAATTTTCTAAAAGATAGCAGCAACAACACTAATAGTATTCATTTTTGGAATGGACCTTATATGACTCCAGGATTTTCTAACCTGAAAAACATCTCAAGAACCCGTCTAGTTTATTCATTAAATCGAATTCACCAAAGATTGCAAATGATGCCAGAGACTATTTGGGGTTTCTGATCCATTAAGTTGCTTTCTACATTGTCGAAGCAAAATCAAATGATATTTATATAATATTTCCTTTACAGTTAAGAGAGGATTATTAAAACTTCAACTTTATCTGGAAAAGTATTTTTTTAAGTAATGAATATCCATAAATTATTCTAAAAATTATAATTTTTAACAATCAACTAATGTTTTCTTTGTGTCTACTGCTTGTGTATTTGTACATGAAGACCACATAATTTCGATTTGTAATAGGCTGAGCTAAGTTTTCTCTCCTCCACTGTAACCATGCACATTTAGAGCTTGAATGTTGGGAGGAGAGGTCAAATACACTTACCCTTGTTCACATCACACATGCACAACTATACACACAGAAACAGGGGTGCTTCTATTTGTAACCAGAATTAACAATGGTTTACCACCATCCCATTGATCCACTGATATATACAGTGGTACATGGGGTGGGGAAGAGGAGGTCCGTAAGAAGTACTTCACCACATAGGCTGAAGTTCTCTTCACAAACAAAATATACTCCGTAGTTGAAGCTTAGAGATCAGTGATGACTTTATCAAACCTAACATGGGTTGTCAGTGGCAGAGAATGAGAAAATAGCAATATATGTCAGAAAGGAAACAGTCTTACCCCAAAACAAGTTTAAATGTGTAGAGATTAGGATTTGTTTGTTTTGTTTGTTTGAGCACTCCCTAATAATAATAATAAATCAGCATCCTTTAACTCCTCACTGCCACCATTTCCCAGAGATCTTGTTTGCTAAATGTAGTCAGGAGCCTTGTGAACTGGGCTGTACAGAGTGGTCCTGCAGAGTCACTGTAATTTGTTAGTTTGATATAAATATGACATTTTTATCCACAAATTAAGAAGGCCTGGAAACATCAGGTTATCATGACTTGATCTTATTCAGCTCTAGATGTGAGAAAACTTTAGATATATCTCCCTATGTGTAGAGAGGAGTATTATTAATACCCTGTTCCTCTAATCCAGCCTGAATAAAGGAAAACATACTAAAGCTATAACATCCTTTAACTTTTAAAATATACATTCTACTAAGCTTTTACTAAATACCCATAAGAATACAAACACCAAGGAGTTGATAATGTTTCCCATAGTAGCCTCATTACCTAGCAGTTTTTCTTGACTATTTTTTTTTTGTGTGTGTTTGGCACATATAGTGAATGGTTCAGAAACACTGCTAACTCTGGCCACCTTGCCACCTATCAGACCAACTGCTGAGTTACCATCCAGCAACACTGTGCTTCCTTCACCCTGAAGTACAAAAGGGCATGTTGTAGCCCTTGTCTCTACTTAGACTAATGACTCCTAAGCCATAATTTTACACAGCATCTTATACTTCTAAGCGACTTCGTTAAATGCAGGCCATGCAGTCATATTTACAAATTCACTGTGCAAGCTCAATGTATTGGAGGAAAAGACAGACAATAGCCTCTGCCAGAAAGTGGAAGCACCTTGTAGCCAGGTGTTCCCAAGGTCTACATCCTGCCTCTCAACCTACTAGGTGTATAAGTTTATAAATGTGACTAGCCCCCTCTGAGCATCAGAATTCTCATCCATAAAATGAGATCAAGAAACATAACTTCCAGGGTTTTATGAAGATTAAATAAAATCTGTGTGTGAGAAACCACCCAGCATGCTCTGTGCTGCTTACCTGGTATTTTACCTGGCATTTAATAATGTTATCCTTGCACGTAAGCAAAGCCTGTCCTGAAGTAAGTGAATTTGGGGAGGTCTACAGTTAGAAAATAAAGTCTACAAAGTTAGTTACCAAACTTAAGAATGTTGCCAAATTTTGATAACAAATTCATTCAAATCAAGTCTTACTGAAAGGATTTATTTTATGCTAGCCCTCTGTAAATTGCTGTAAATTGCTATCCACTTCTTACACTGTGAGTTGCTATCCACTTTTTTACTTAATGTTCATAGCTATCATTGTGAAATAGTCATGATGATATGTTCCATTTTACAGATGGACTAAAAGTGTTGTATAGAAATTGAGTAAATTTCCTAAGGGCCACTCCAGTGGTAAGGAAAAACAAGCAAAACCAACCCTCTTCTCTAGTTTCTCCTTTGCAATTATCCTTCACACCAGGGCTTAAGATCAAAAAATATTTTTAAAAGTTTGTTTTACAAACAGAATTGGAATCAATAAAATATAAATAACCTGAATTGCAATTTGACCTGAGACCATGATTCCTGAAATTGATGATTTTGGAAGTTCTCACTTCCTGCCTCTTCCTGTACAGGCTACTTCCAGTCCTAACATGCTAACATCAATTCCAAAGACAAATAAAACCAGAAAATAATTTGAAACAGGCTTTCACTGATTGACTGCTGTTGCTGTGTTTAAGGCCACTGAAGGGAAGACCAGGACACATAAGCTTGGAAGTACATAATGTCTTGAGTGGCTCTAGGACTCTGAGGGTAGCAGAAACAATATATTGGGAATGAAGGAAATCAATAAAGAGTCAGACTGAATTATTATAAACTAAAACCAATAAACAGCACCTGGACTCCAAGACTACATGACAAAATAATCCAATAATTCACTGTAAAAGTAAAAATATGTATGTCAATGCTGGAGCATCTGTAATTTCCTCAGATTAGAGAGGTTAACAGCATAGGTACCATTATTAAATGTTGAACTCTGTGGAGATACCAATTTATTCCAGTCTCTTGTCACGTAAAATTTTATCATTATAACCTAGATATGTTCACTAACTTGACGATGCTTTAAAAATGTGTATTTTCCCATGCTGCTCTCTAATTTGCAAAAGAATTCAAGTTCAAGGGCACATTTCTAGGAGCAGCTTTATGTTAATGACCCCTTGGTTAAACCCTTTGAGACTATCTTATTATTTTTATGTTCAGGTTCTCTGGGGCTGTGAAAAGTGAATGCTGTTACTGGAACTTAATTTTGTTATTTTTCCTGCCGACATTTAGGAGACAGCTATACGAGCCGTTTCTGTTCATCCTCTGAACCACAATATAAAAATCCATATAGAAGCTTACTATGAGTGAAGCTGAGTATGCTTTCCAACTGTGGGCTTGGTCCATTTAGAATTAACTCCTCAGGTCAATGGGAGCAACACTTTATTTCGTAAGCTATTGTTTCTATGCAGAGAATGTACTAGAAAATATGAACCTAAGGAAGGGTTGGCCAAGTTGATATTTTGGTTCTAAATTTCTAACATTAAAAATAATACTTCCAAGTTAATGTTTAGTGTTTGTACACATTGTTGAAAATTTGCTTGTTATCTACCTGCTTATGTTGGCTTCCCTTCATCTGAAGAAGAAAATCGCATTAACTTGTATTATCTTGTGCAAATAGTTGTCTATTTCCCTCTCATTCAAAGGAAATATTAATCATGAATTTACTTCAGATAGCAAATCATTATTTTTAAATAAACATTTTATTTTAGAACACTTTTAGATTAAAAAATTGCAAAGACTGTATAAAGTTCCCATACACTCCACACCCAGTTTATCCTACTGTTAACACCTCATAGTAGTAGTATGGTACATTCATTATAATTAATGAACCAATATTGATATATTATTATTAACAAAATTACATATTTTATTCATACTTCCTTAATTTTTAACCGAATCGTTTTCTATTCCATGAACCTATTCAGGTTACCACATTACTTTTTTTTTTTTGCGGTACGCGGACCTCTCACCGTTGTGGCCTCTCCCGTTGCAGAGCACAGGCTCCGAACACGCAGGCTCAGCGGCCATGGCTCACGGGCCCAGCCGCTCCGCGGCATGTGGGATCTTCCCGGACCGGGGCACGAACCCGTGTCCCCTGCATCGGCAGGCGGACTCCCAACCACTGTGCCACCAGGGAAGCCCAACACATTACTTTTAATAGTCACATCTCCTTAGGCACCTGCTAACTGAGAAACTTTTCTCAAACTTTTCCTTGTTTCTGATGACCTTGACAGTTTTGAGAAGTATTGACCAAGTGTTTGGTAGAATGCCCCTCTATTGGGATTGGTCTTATACTTTTTCTCAGGGTTAGACTGGCGTGGGTTTCTGGGAAGAAGACCACAGATGTAAAGTGACATTTTCATTATATCATATTAAAATGACTTATCACCATTAATATTGATCTTGATCACCTGACTGAGGTAGTGTTGTCAGGTTTCTCATTGAAAAGATCCCGTTTTTCTTCTCTTATCATACTATAATCTTTGGAAGGAAGACAAGCCAAAAAGGACGTCAAGAGGTAAGACAAGGCTGGTTCAAAACTCCACTTGCACTACTCTATTTTAAGACTTACTTAAAACTGCATTAATAGAGGCAGTGTGGTATTGGTGAAAGAAGAGGTACATAGACCAATGGAACAGAATAGAGAATCCAGAAATAAATCCACACAAATATAGCCAACTGATCTTGGCAAAAAAGCAAAGGCAATTCAGTGGAGAGCGTTTTTTTCAACAAATGGTACAGGAACAATTGGATATCCATATGCAAAAAGATTTAGACACAGCCCTGAAAATTTTAGCTTAAAATAGATTATAGGGCTAAATATAAAACTCAATCTTTCAAATAAAACATTGGAGAAAAATTTGTGACATTGGATTTGGTGATAAATTTTGATATACAACACTAAAAGTATGAGCCATGAAAGAAAAGATGGATAAGTTGGACTTTATTAAAATTAAAAATTTTGGCAAAAAACCCCACAACCTATTAAAGGAATGAAAGGAGAAGCCACAGAGTGGAAGACATTATTTGAAGACAATATTTAATAAAGTATTGTGTCCAAAATATGCAAATAACACTTGAAACCCAACAGTAAGAAAACACACAAACCAATTAAAAGGGAGAATATCTAAACACTGTCAAAAATGATATACAGATGTCAAGGAAGCATTTGAAAAGGTGCTCAACCTTATTGGTCATTGATGAATTTCAAAGTAAGACAACAATGAGATATCACTACACACCTGTTAGAATAGCTGAAATATAAAACACTGACAACATCAAATGCTGTCGGGGAGATAGAGCAATAGGATTGCAAAATGGTGTAGCTGCTTTGGAAGACATTTTGACAGCTTTTTACAAGGCTAACCATAGTGTTAACCACATGATTTTAGTAATCATGTCCTACGTATTTACCCAACTGATTTGAAAACATTTCCACACAAAAACCTGCATGTGAATTTAATAGCAGCTTTATTCATAATCACCAAAGCTAGAAGCAACCAAAATGTTCATGAATAAGTGAACTGAAAAACTGTCGTGCAGCTGTACAATGAAATATTATTCATCAGTAAAAGGAAAGGAACTCTCCAGCCACAAAAAAAACATAGATGAACTTTAAATGTAACTGCTAAGTGAAAGAAGCCAGTCTGAAATGGCTACATATTATATGATTCCAACAATTCGATGATTTGGAAAATGCATCCCATTAGGTGAGACAAGAAGACTAGAGGGGGATGGAGTGTGAGGAATGCCCCTTCCCCACGTGGCATAAGCTCTGGTGAAGTGTCTTTCGTGGAAATGAAGCCTTTGTTATGGAGAAGTCTCTGGGTTTATTTCACAATGCTTACTTTTCCCCTTTCCCTGCCAGAGCCAATAGGGAGGATCTTTCTCAGATCTCACCAGGAGAACCCAGTGGGGTTTCTGGAGGTAAAACTCATTAACGTGTGGTGGCCTTTCCAAGACAGTGCCCCCTAAAAATATCACTTTTATGATAGTCTGCAGTCAGCCTCCAGAAATGCATCAAAATTACCATTTGTGTATTCTCACCAGTGGCTCTGTTCCAGGTCTGAATATCTTGCTGTGGTTCTCTAGATCAGCCTATCTTTTAGAATTTTGGGATTGTGGTCTACCTTGCCATCTAAGTTCTCCGATAGTTTCAAGAAAATTGTTGATTTTCTTCTTGTTTGGTTTTTTGCTGTTGTTGTAAGGACGGCAGTCATAACTTCCAAATTCTTTACATTTCAAAGCTAAACCCAGAAACTAATCATTATGATGTTTTGAAGTATGTAATGATGAATTGAAAGGGGGTATTAGTATAGATTAATACTGGAAGAAGAATATTCCAAAATAAGAAACGTTATTACAAAGACAATTTCTGTATTGTAAAGTGAGAGGGAACAAGGAGATGCTATTTTTAGGGGAGTTATTTTCGTCTTCTTCCATTTTATTGCTCATATGATACAATGGAGTCTCCAGAAATTGCAACGGATAATGAATAACTAATAAAGTATGAGGATTTCTTACTAAAATTTAGATGAGTTAAGGTGATTTGGATTATTTGAAGCTTTATGAATAATTATGAAAACACAATGCCCAGTTGAATATTTCTATTCATGAAAATCAATATTTTATGACAAATCTCTATTGTCCCAATCTAGGTGATTGTGAATAGACAGGTAATCAGCTTGCTCACAGATAAAGATCAAGGCAGTGCCACAGTGAGAACCAAGACCCACTCTGCTTCCTTTGACTTTGCTGTGATTCAAAGCAGTTAAAACATTATATTCTAAGGCAGAAACCTTTTTAAAAATAGTTTTTTGTTTTGCTTGTTTAAGTAAAGAATAGCAGATATTTGTGAAAATTATATATATGAATCCCCTGGTGGACTAGGCAACTGAGGACGACTATAATATTTCAACAAGCTTACCAAATAAAGATTTCAAAAGCAGTGTCTAAAATCATAGTTCTCAAACTGGGTACTTTGACACCCCAAGGTACTGCAATGAACTGTCAGAAATACCCTGGATATTTTAGGTTTTTGAGGATATCAATGATACTTGACATATCCTACACCATGTGAACTATTATCTCAAGGTAGCTTATTGGTTTATCATTAGATCATGCTATATAAGTTTTGATGTTGTCATATCTTTGCATAAGTGTGCTTATTTTAGTTTCAACTGTAAGACAAGTACAACCATCAGTGTAGAATAGGAAACGAGTAGTCTTTCCAGTCTAATGCTAAGGTTTAAGATGTGCGTTTCCCAAGCATACACATTTCATTAGTAAGAATTTGTACTTATTTCAAAATGAAATAAATATTTTTCTCCAATTTATGGATGTTCATGTTTCATATAACTACTGAGTTGTTGGATATAAGTACTTAGTTTAGATCTAACTACTTTAAAAAATGAAAATTCTTAGGTAAAAAATGAAAATTCTTAGGTATTCCTTTTGGTCTCAGGATAATATGAAATAATTAGTGAGACTCTAAGGATGCCAGAAACCAAAAAGTTTGAAAGCCTGTTGGCTAAAACATAAAGTGAAATGGAATTAAAAACAAAGGATCAAACAGGAGAGGCACACACACACACACACGCACACGCACACACACACACAAAATTGAGGAGAGTTTAGAATATAGTGTGTTATTTATAAATTTTAACAATGCAAGAGAGAATGAGGACAACATGTTGCAAAAGCAATTATTCTCATTATCTATGGGAAAATAACAGATTGGAAAGATGATGATATAAGGAAATCATTAATGATGCTTCATAATTCTACGTTTCTTTGATTTTTAAGGTGCAAATTAATTTTTTGTGACACACTGTAGTTTAAATTTTTGTTCCGTTAGATAATTGGGCTAGAGAACCTCTTTACTTCAACGTATAAAATTCTATAGATCAAACTCAGGCCCATAGTGTCAATGAACATGCAGTCTATATGGTTTCTGTATTTATTTGCATTCTCCTTATAGACATGTCTTTTGTTTTAGAAGCAGTCAGAAGTATTCATGTTATTTAGAAAGAGGGTTAATGTTTACTATCTTTTATTTGAAGCATTACTTTTATAATTGCAAACATTAGTAAGCTGACAGGTCTAATTACATCTCCAATTATGTGTCTAAGATGTTATTTAGGTTTTTAAAGCTTACTATAGTGGCTATTTTTAAATTAATACTCCTAAGATTGCTTCTAAAGAAATCACTATGGAAAAATTCTAACTTGGTTAGAAACATACAGTATAGTCTTCAGTTTTGCTTCTACATATGTGATGTATACTATTTTCTTTATTGTGATAAAATATGCATGACCTATTTTAACCATTTTTAAACGTGTATAATTCAGTGGCATTAAATACATTCTCATTGTTGTGCAACCATCACCATCTCTCTCCAGAACTCTTTTATTATCCCAAACTGAAACTGTACCCATTAAACCTTAACTGCCCATTCATCTTTCCAGAAGCCCCTGGCCACCACCATTCTACTTTCTGTCTCTCTGCATATGAGTATCCTATGTACCTCATATAGGTAGAATCATACAATATCTGTCTTTTAGTGTGTCGGGCTTACTTCACTTAGCATGTTTCTAGGTTCATCCATGGGGTAGCACGTATCAGAATTTCATTCCTTTTTAAGACTGAATAATACCCCATTATATGTATATATCACATTTTGTTTATCCAGTCATCTGTCAATGGACATTTGGATTGTTTCCACCTTTTGGCTTTTGTGAATAATGTTGCTAAGAACATTGGTGTACAAACATATTCATATTGTTTTATACTGTTTTCAGAATGAATAGAATATTAACTCATGGAAATGCTCACTAAATGTGACATTTTGTTTGTTGTTTTAAAAAATTGCTAGTTAAAAAACAGGGCCTTGGCACACCAGTTGTTCCTTCGAACATTTCTGACTGGAAATGATCCTACAATTACAAGTTACACTATCATGTGCCTTTACCTGATAGCACTTATTCTGGTTGTTCTTTAATATTTATTTGTATGATTATTCGATTAATAGAGTTTTCTCATTCCCTCACTATACTGTAATCTCTGTGAAGGCAGAAACTGTCTGGCTTTGCTCATTGTATTTTACATGTCAAACACAGTAACTGACATAAAATACAAACCTAGAAAGATACTAATCTCTATATACTCTCTAATGTATACATGGTATACCAACTGCAATATAGACCGTAAGAAGACATTCCTTCAGGATAGCTTTACACAGTCTTTTCCCAATTTCAGTTTGTACTTGATGCAAAATTACAGCTACTCCCATCATCTTAGCTCAGAGAGTAAAGCCAAACCTATCAGCACAGAGGGTCAAAACTGCTTAACAGCCTTCATTCTATGTCCTTTGATGACGAATCCCATCTTTTCCTTATAATATCTGGGATTTATTGAGCATCACAGTGAATGACATCAGTGAGAGAGAATAGCTGTTAAATGATCAACTAATAATTTCTGTTACGTCATATACTATTCTTTTAGAGAAATGAACATAAATTACTTGCACAATGAAAATATAAAAGCATTTTTAAAGATGCAGAATAAAGCAAGCAAATTTTCTTTCCTTTGTATGTATAGTGTAATAAAGAATTGTGTTTTTAACTTATTTTATCTTTAGCTGACTTCAATAATATTACGAGAAATATAAGTGGTGGTTGTGCTGTATGGTGCAAGTCTGGAGAGGGTAGTAGTTGACAATAGATAAAATGATGTGACCTGAATATTTCCCTTGGATATTTGCTCTTTGAAAGAATTAAGAGGGATAGTTAGTATTCAAGATTTCAATACAATCTTCATTTGTATTGAAAACTACATGCTGTGGAAACTTTTAGAATAGAACTTGAGAGCAAAGGACTTATTTAGATTATAATGAAATAAAGTTTTATTTAAGATAAAGTAAGATCCAAAATAAAGTAGTATTCAGGCATATTGTTTAAAAAAGATATATGCATGTCTAGGTTAAGGAAATAAATGAGACTTAGAATTGATTTTCAATTTAATTGAAGGGATTATGTATTTTGTTAATATGTTAATTACCCATTTCTTTGTGTCTATATACAAAACATTTTTGCCACTCTTATTCTCTCACCCACCAATGTAAACTATTTTAAGAAGCATGTACCACCTAGTCAAATGAGACCATCCTTGTTTCCCTGGAGCATCACATCAATATATGACCATCACCTTTCTGGAACCTGGAAACAGACGCCCTTATGGCTGAATATTACATATTATTGATAGCTTTAAAGGGTCCCAAATTCTCAAGTGCCTGAATCTTCCAAATTGTCTAATCCAAATTAAGTGAAGGACTTTAAAAGTCAACCCTTCAGTTGAAACGCCCCAGGGAGAAAAAATCAGAGTCCACGTTATAAAGGTTATAGTATTAAATCAATATTAGTCAACCACCTGATTAGTCAAAAACGGGCCAGTGTCTTAGTTGTCAGAGTAGCTGGCATTGTTTGACTTCCTAGTCCCTTGAGTACCTGAGATGCTGCTCAATAGGACAGGAAGGATCATGTAGCATTAACAATCCCACTTCACAATGAATATATAAGGGTCATAGAACCGTGTGAATCAAATTATATTGCAATAGCATCCAAAGCAAAGCCATTGTAAACATAAGTAGAATACTTCAATATATTTATCTAACATACAGATAATTATAAAGTATGTATAAGGTATATGGACCAAATAAAGACTAGATGCACACACACATTTGTGTTCCCTCATATTTTGCTAAAATTCTCCTTTGATTTTTGTTGTGACATAACTTTATCCCCATATTTCTTTCATTTTCAGTATAATGCATGATTATTTCTGAACAAATAAATGTGTGTTATCCAATGAATTGGATTGTTTTTGCTCCATGAGATTAATTTCAAGAGGCAAGATGATTTGGGTACCTGAAAGCAGAATGTCCACAATGAAATCCAGAAGGAAGCTGTCAATTGTCAGATTTTCAGTTTCAAATTCTTTTTAATTGAAGTTTCATAAACTTCATAAAATGCACAGATATCCAGTGTTCAATGAATTTTCACGATTGTATATAACGATGTATTTATCACCTCGATATATGTCTATGTATATATATATATATTTTTTTTCTTCCAGAAAAATCCCCTTTTGAATTTTTGCACTCAATCCACCCCGCCCCCCCACCTGCCACGTGCAGAGGCAACCACTTGAGATTTCTATAATCAAAGATTCATTTGTCTGTTCTTTGACTTTATACAAATTTATTTCTACAATATGTGCTTGTGTCCAAATTCTTTCATTTAGCATAATATCTGTGAGGTTCATCCACACTGTCATGTACTTCATGACTGACTCCCTTTTATTAACAAGTAGTATTCCATGGTATGAATATACCACAATGTGTTCATCAGATTTGTTGATGACTAGTTTAAATGGCTTGTGCTTTAAACATTCTGTCCAATAGATTTTTGTGTACTCTAGATTCATGATTATATTCTCCCAATTGCTTCAAGAAGTTTAGCAATGCTAGCATTTTAGATCTAGGATTCATCTCAAATTACTTTTTGTGTATGGAATTAGATAGTTTGGAATTTTATCCATTGAGATAAACAATTTTTTCCAGCACCGTTTATTAAAAAAGATATATTTTCCCACATTGACCAATTATGAATTGACCTATAATCAAATTCAGTATCACAATGTCTTGATTATTGTAACTTTAGTGTAATTCCTGTAGTCAGATATTTTAAGTATTCCAATTTTATTCATTACCAAGTTTTGCTATATGAGATACTTTGTATTTCTAAATAATTTTTAGAATTGTCTGTCAAATTCTAGAAAGCCTATTAGAATTTTCATTGCAGTGTATTGAATATATAAAATAATTTGGGTAGCATTAAGTCCTAACAATGTTCCTTTCTCCAAATCATTAACATAGTATATCTCTTTGTTTAGTTGTCTTCTTTAATTTTTGTTTTTAGTGTTCAGGATAAGTTTGGCACATTTTGCATTAGATTTATTCCTAAATATTTTTTATTCTTTTGAAATTACATTTTTTGTATTTTATAGCTATAACATAGAAATACAATTTATTTCTGTATTTTGACATATTTGACATTGCTAAGCTTATTAATTCTTAGGGGTATTTTGTAGGTTTTTTATAGTTTTCTATGTACATAATCATGTTGTCTATGAATAAAAAGTTTACTATGTTATTTTCAATCTCATGTACCCTTTGCTTTTTTAACTTATAATGTCTCAGGCCTCCAGTATTATATTGAATAAAACAATTGTGAGGAGATAACCTTGAATTATGTCAAATCTTAGGAGGAAAACATTCAATAATTCACCATTAAATATTATTAGAGCTGAAGGATTTTCATACCTTTAATCAGATTGGCTGTTTTCTCCTATTTCTTCCTATATCTAGTATGCTGAATTTTATGTGATACCACAGAAAAAGAAAATTACAGGCCAATATCAGTTTGAACAAAAATCCTCAACAAAATATTAGCAAAGCAAATTGAACAATCCGTTAAAAGGATCATACATTATGATTAAGTGGGATTTATCCCAGGGATTCAAGGATTTTTCAATATCTGCAAATCAATCAGTATGATACTACATATTAACAAATTAAAGGATAAAAACCCTACGATCATCTCAACAGATGTAGAATGTCATATAGTTGGAATCATACAGTATGTAGCTTTGCAGTTCGGCATGCTTCACTTAGTAAAGTGCATTTCTGGTTTCACCGTGTCTTCACATGGCACGATAGCGCTTTTCTTTTTAGTATTGAATAATATTCCACTGTTGGATGTACCACAGTCTGTTTATTCCTTCAAGTACTGAAGAACATCTTGGATGCTTTCATATTTTGGCAATTATAAATAAAGCTATTATAAATACTCATGTGCAGGTTTTTGTGTAGACATAAGTCTTCATTTCATTTGTGTAAATACCAAGGAGTGTGATTGCTAGATCGTATGGTAAGAGTATGTTTAGTTTTGTAAGAAATCACCAAATTCTCTTCCAAAGTGGCTGTACCATTTGCATTCCAACCATTAATGTAGGAGAGTTCCTATTGCTCCATATTTTTGCCAGCATTTTGTGTTGTCAGTGTTCTGAATTTTGGCTATTTTAACAGTGTAGTAGTCTTGTATCTCACTGTTTTTTAAAATCAAATAGATGTGTAGTCTTGTGTCTCACCATTTTTTTAAATCAAATAGCCCTTTATAGATCTAGACTGAGAGTTTCTCCTCTTTTTCTTTTCCTTCCTGCCACGTTCTTGCAATTATTCCAAAATCCACATGCACACTCTCAAATGACTACTATAGTAGAATAACCTGGGCCATGGAAAAACTTCTTGATTAAAATACAGAATTCGTTTCTTAGCAACTCCCCTCTCTTAAGTTATTTTACTCCTCTAATCCTTAGTGTCTTGATCTGTAAAGTGGGGATAGTAATAGAATCTACCTCATAAATTGGTTGTAATCTGTATAAAGTATTTAATGCAATAATAGGAAAAAGCAGGGCTCAAAAACGTTAGCTATTATTTGTATCACTACTACTAATATTTTGAAGCTGTATAATACTCCTATAATAAAAAACAAAAACAATGTCTTCCCTATAGTAGGCATATTGGTTACTTAGTGGATTGGTTTACAATAGTTCCTCGAATCAGGAACCATGTCTTATTCCTCTTCACAGATCCAATGTCCAACAGAGACTGTGGTAGCACTAAGTGAATGGTTGAATGGACAAACGTATAACCAGAGCTAAAATAGATACCAGATTTTCAAAGTTGATGCCAAACATAATTAAATAGTAAATCTAATTTAGGACATATGAAGTGTAAGCTGTAGCTGTTTCTTTTAAATTTTTAATACGATGAACATGTTCTGTGGGGAAATACTTTTATTGAGTAAAACATAGTTTCTGCTATCATAGAATTCATGTTATCATGAGAGTCATTACCGAAAGAGATATACAAAGCAGTAGGATTTTCCTTTCCAAACTGTGACTGTGTGTGTTAATTCTGTTGTCATATTAAAGTATAACAAAATAGAAAAAGTCACTATTTATTCTAAATAAAATACACAAGCTCTGGGAAAGAAAGAATCTTTAAGTTGTCTCCTACCTAATGTTTAAATTCATTCGTTCACCTTTCAGCAACCCTAGGCTAAGAATTTTTCTAACCCTCGGTGATTTCATAAAATACTGAAAGCTCACAGTCTAAGAGGAGAGACATAAGAGTCTAACAAATAATAAAAATACAGCATAATACAATCCATTATAAATTATGCACAAACGACTCTCCCATGTGTGCTGAACATTCTAGAAGAGACTTGAAATCATATCTTTGTTTGTGGGAAGAGCTGAATGCTTTTGTGTTTGATCAGATAAATATGGAGCATGGGCAGCTCCACAGTTATCTAATAATATTAATAATAATATTAATTATTATGGTGCATAATATTTAAAAACATAAATATCTGCAAAAGACACTGCACACAGATCATTTTAAAAATATGAAGTGGACAGAACCTTATAAAATGCATTTTTTCACAATCCGATCTTATTTTTGTTTTCTTCCTACTACTGTTTTTCTAATTTTTTTTATCACCTTCTATTTCAATTTTGTAGAGAATTTCTCCTTCCATCCTAATGAAGATAACTTGTGGTAGATAAAAAAAAATGGCCATAAATTCTTTGCTATTTCTTCCATTGATAAATAAAGACTACTTCACCTCTCCTTGGACCTAGTTGGCCTTGTAACTAGTCTTTACTGATAAAATACAGCAAAAGAGTTGCTTTGCAGTTTCTGAGGCAGTCAAGAAATTTGCAGGTTCTGCCTTCACAACATAGAATATTTTGCTTTAGAACCACCAGGCCACAAAAACCCCAAAGGAACTAGAGAAGAAGTCATTTGAAAGGAACAAAGGCATGCTGTCCAGCCCCCGCCAAGCCCCTGCCTATAACCAGTTAAAAACTGCTAGCCATGTGGTCAGGTATCTTGAATGTTTCAGCCCCAATCAAACCTCCAGTTGAGCACAGTCCCAGACATCATCATGTGGAATAGAAAGATATACAGCTAATCTGAGCCAACGTAAAAACACTAAGAGTTAGTAAACTCTTTTTTTTAAGCCACTAAGTTTTGGGCTAGTTTGTCACATAGCAAGAGACAGACAAAAGAGATGCCTATGGTTTTCTAAATTTTTCTTCTAGTTTTTACCATGGACTATTCTTATGGTCATGGTCTTCTCTGAATATTTCCCCACTGGCACCTACATGTGAGTGTGTGTGTAAATGCTGATATGTGCAGACATACACATAGTCTAATCCTTAAATAAGAGTCTATTATTCATGAAAACTAGCCCTTTCAGGTTGCAGTGTCTCGCTACAAGTTTCCCTATCTTTGTCTCTACTTTTTTGATGTTATGAAGTTAAAATAAATTTTTGAAAGTTAGTTTAGGGAGCATGGGTGTGCTGGGGTAGAAAAAAAGATGAACAAATACATTTTGAAATCACATCTTAAAAAAGTGTCGCACAGGGGGCTTCCCTGGTGGCGCAGTGGTTGGAAGTCCACCTGCCAATGCAGGGGACACGGGTTCGAGCCCTGGTCCGGGAAGATCCCACATGCCGTGGAGCAACTAAGCCCGTCCACCACAACTACCGAGCCTGTGCTCTAGAGCCCGCCGCAACTGAAGAGGGCCTGCGCGCAGCGGTGAGGACACAACACAGCCAAATATGAAAACGAATAAATAAATAAATTTATTTTTTTAAAAAAGTGTCACACAAACAAGAGTGTGATGCTCCTGAATCCTTCTGAGTTTTTCTGAGGGTAGAGAATGAGGGACTCCGAACTGAAGGGTGGAGAATGGGTGACCGGCAAATTATTTCTTTTGCATTCTATCAGTAGATGAGCCTGTTCTGTTTTGGTATGCCAAACAGGGGTGTGCCTCCATTTTTTACCATTGTTGAAAAGCCACATCAAAATTCCTTCCCCTCTAATCCACCATAACTTAATAGTAATTGTATCTTTATAGACACTTCAGTGTTAAGTCAGGGGCTACCATTCAGATAACCTTTTTAAAAGGGTTATGGAGTGGGAAAATAATTATACATATATATAAAATCATTATATATATATATATATATACATATATATATATATGTATAAAATTATATATTTGCCCCTGGTCCCTGGCACAGAGCTCCTAAAAGTCTTGTAATTGCCTAAGTGATAAGAGCGCTAGGAGCATCTTTTGTTCTAATATTTGACCTTTGTCCCTTCTTTTCTTCTAATGAGGTGACTCTGGCTGGGCTCCTGGGTAGCTTCAGGAAGGGGACTGGTCACCAGAAAAATCAAAATATGATTAGAAGCTTGGGACTTTCAGACCCACCGTGATCCTCTGGGAAGAGGAGAGAGGCTGGAGACTGAGTTAATGATTGATGATACCCACATGAAGAAACCTCCATAAAAATCCCAGAAGTATGGGGCTTGGAGAGTTTCCAGGTTGGTGAATATGTCCACGTGCCAGGAGGGTGGCACCCCAACTCCACGGGGCCAAAAGCTCCTGCTCTTTGGACCCTTTCAGGCTCACCCTATGTATCTCTTAACCTGGCTGTTCACCTGTATTCTTTATTTCATCTTTTATTACATAATAAACCTGTAAATGTAAGTAAGTATTTTCCTGAGTTCTGTGAGCTGTTCTATCAAATGATCAAACCTGAGGAAGGGAAGCTGGACTTGTGACTGGTATTTGAAGTGGGTTGAGGGCAGCTAACTCTGGTTAGTGTCAGAATTGAACTGAATTGTAGGACACCCAGCTGGTGTCACAGAGAATTGTTTGATGGGGAGGAAAAATCCACATATTTGGTGTCAGAAGTATTGTGAGTGTAGTAGCAGTATGAGAGTAAAGGAAAAGCAGTGAGCTTTCTCTATAGACAGGAATTTATAATAAACTTTTCTAAATCTAGCCATTAAATGTCAGACACAATTCCACTTAAACAGCTGGAAATCATTCAATTTTCAAATAAGCTGATGTCTGTATTTGCAGATGAATCACTTAGATTCATTCAGTGCTAACATTGATGTCAATACCTTTTAAGGAGAACTAGTAGAAATGTCAATATTTTCTCACTGAACTGATAAACAAGTGGAAAAATAAAATAATTTATAGAACAACAATGAAATATAATTTGGGAACATTTTACGGATACTGAGAAGTTCGGTGCTGACACTTAGATCAAAATACAGTCATTTTCTTGCTATGTTTGAGTAAAGGTTAGTGGATTTCATGATTATAATATTACTAAGTGATTTTCAAAAGCTGAGTATGGACTACGTAAGCATTGATTAGTTATGTCAAGCCTCAAATAGATTTTGCATATGTATGTGTGCTTGTGTGCGTTGTTTGTGAATATGAATGAAATGAGCATACAACAAAACAAGTGTATCAGAAGGGAAGCTTGTCATATATTTCATTATTTATAGAAAAAAATGTAGTTCTGAACTTGGATTATGCTGAGACAAAGTATATTCTATTTTCAAAATACTCTTGCATCTCTGTTTGTACTACAAAAGAAACTGCAGAGATGTACAGAGTACTTTCAGTCTAAGGTGATTTGACTAAAAATATTCTTATCCATATTTGAAAGTTCTTTGCTTAGTAAGGCTTTGAACTTCTTCTGGCTTTAACTTCTGGTGCTACTGAGCCAAGCACTTCACAATTGAAATGCACCATATCATTAGTACCAGATAGAATTTTCCAGAAAATTATTTTCTAATCACCAAACTCAAGGTTTAACATCTTCTCCAGGAAAAATTCTAAATCCACATGGTGAGAGGGTTCTCACCTCTTTCCAAGCCAGGAAGAAGCTGCCATGTGACAAATGTTTAGTGATATAGTTGTGTGTCATTAAACTATCACTGATATGCAATAGAGACCTTCAGTGACTTCTCCCCTCTCCATCCGCATGTTCTTTCCTAGTGTTCCCTCTTTCTACCACCATGTCAGTTATGTTTTGTTCAGGGGAGATATGACACCCAGTTTATTATTTCCTTCATCACATTTTCTTAGAATTTCATTATATGTAGGATCAATAACAGGCTTTATTTATAGGAGGAAGGAGATGGAATTTTAGCAGCTGTGTTCTGGAGGGATATAGAATTGTACCATTTTCTACCAGGGTATTGTGTGTGATTCCAATGTTAATCAGTTCTTTCCATTCCTAATTCAGATTCTACCTTTTAGACCTTTCTGACTTACAGTTCCCTGCATCCACCATTCTCTTCCTTTTGTCAGTGGCAAAGTATTGCCTGCCATCAGTAAACAAAGGGTGTTGCAGCCATCAAGCCATTACATTACAGCCCACCAATGGTGAGCCCTGAGGGAACTCAGGATAGAAAAAGATGCCCGCCATCTAGCAGTCAACTGCTGCAGCCACATACACTCTGCCGCAACAGTTCACCTGAGGAGATCAGGGTGAGAAAGCACAGGATTCTGGCCCCAGGGAGCTGAGGTGTCTATCAAAGGAATGATTTCAGTGAGCCCAGACTCTCGCATCCTCTCATACATAGAAAAGCACTAAATTCCTTAACTTGAGATGTCTGGTTTTCTTTAATTAACAGTAACCTTTTGAAGTTCTAACTACCTGGTCTTTGTTACAAAAATTCTTATATATCCCAGCTCTTCCCTTACCTCTTTGGAGCCGTCCCTCAGAGCTATCTGAGATACTGTCTCCCAGGCTTGAAGTCCTCAGAATGTCTGCTGAGTAACTCCCAACTTTCAGGTTGTGCTTTTCTTTTTTCAGTTGACACTATACAGATAAAGAGACACATTTAGGTATGGATTACAGCTTGATATCTACATGATAAATAAAATACTTTATTCATATAACTTCACAGAAAGGTGTATTTTCCTTTTTTATGAAAAAGTATATACCTAAAAGAAAAATAATGCTCATTTATGCCTACAATCAGGAAATATATTCTCAAAGATATTTTGTCACATTATAGTGAAAGACAAAATGAAATACAGTCTTGATATCACGCCCTATGATGGATTTAACAAATAATTCGATCTGAAATCATAGTGTTTGGTATTGGCCTTTCTAGTCAATGGCATGAAAGAGCATTGAAAGCCTGAAATATGTTATTTACTACATCTATTTGTCATCTTACATAATTTTTAATCTTCAAAATATGCAATATTTACTTTCTAAATGATGTGTTATTTCTCCACATTATTGTTTCCTGGTGATAGTTTGAAGCAAAATTACAAAGTCTGATAAAAGCAGAATGTTTTGCCAGAGGGTTTTGTGAGAGAGAAATCTTTCATTGGAAAGTCTGGCACTGCCCCAAGTAGCTCTTTCTAAGTTGATAAGCAGGGGGTCATGGAATATCAATATGTTTGAAGATAAAAGGACATCCTTTGCAAGTCAAATGAAGATAACCTATTTACAATTTCAGTTTTACTTCACCACAAATGATTTAGAGTTTTCTAAGTATAAAACAAGGGGAAAAAACTTCCGTCTAATCTTCAGTGTCAAACAATAAAAGGAGCATTATTTACAAGGAAGTCGTGTGTCTCAGATATCATTTGAAATATATTAAAATAAAAAGATAATAGCATTGATGTTAGCAGTTGTAAAAGAAATAGCCTTTTCTTTCTAAATCCAATTTTCTATAAGCTTCAAATATTTTGGTTTCACTAAACTATAGTTGGACTTACTGGAGAGTTGTTTTGTTTTATTTATCTTATTGCCTCCTTTTTGTGCAGTGCTTTCTACATTTATCCTTTTTTTATACGAACAATGTAAACTGTTTGACATATTTTCTTATAGCATACTCATGTCCAAAAAGTAGTCTTTTGCATTTTATAAGGGTGAGCTCCTGTAAGGAAACAATAATATGTATGCCAAGCAACATTTGATTTGTTACCCAATTTGTGGAAGGGGTTCTGTGTACAGCTGGGTAGGTCACGCATTAAGAAACAGGGTTTAGTGACAAGTACAGACATGGATAAAAAGGAATGACAGTGAGAATTAAATAATCATAAAAGCTTAATACTGAAAGTTCCTTAGAGGTACTTGCTTTATACAGAAATCTCTTTAAGAGCTTAGTAGGAAATGGCTCTTTGGCCTCTGCTTGAACATTTCACGTATAGGCATTTTGATGTTTGCATGCCAGTATTTTCCATACTTGAGTCACATTAATTGTTATGATTTCCCTTTTATTAAAGCAGTCCTTTAATATAAGGTGATATTAATCAACATCCGATACAAGTTGTATTAATGTATGTATCAATGCAAATCAAGTATATTATTCCATCTATTTTCACTGATTAATTTTTCAAGACAGATGCACCTAAACTTAATCTCCTATTGTATTATTACAGTAAAGTTAAAGAACATTTTTGGGAGAAATAAAAATTATTCCACCCCACCAAATTATTTTTATTCCTATGTATTTCCTTTTTTTTTTTTTTTTTTGTCTCTAAGGAAAAGAAAGTTCATTATTGAATTCTGCAGTTTTGTAACTTCTCCCACTTAGTCCTAAGCCTTTGGTATATAGACACAAAGAATATGCATATTCTTTTTCCACATGTCAAGCCTTTAAATATGTAGGTAACATAATTATATTCTTTGGTTGAGTTTCCCATATCCAGGTTAATGATATCAGGTGACAATTAGAGATTAGTTAATGTGGTTTCAGAGCCCTTCATGTTCCTGGGTGATCTCCTTTGTATATGCTCTGATTGACCAACTATAAAAGTATCATTCAAAGGGGAAATAGTGTCCAGATGTGGCCTGGAGACCAGACATAACTTGATGAGGGTATTACCTACATTATTGTTAATGCAACTTGCATCTGTCTTTATTTTGGTACCCATTCGACTCATGACTTCTTTTAAGCTTTCAGATAGCACCTTTTTCTTTTTTTTCACATGAACATCTGCCAATTTAGTTTTCCACCTATATTGAGGTGATAATCTTTTTATTGTGTATGCCTAATTTCAGAACTATACACTTATCTTTATAGTTTATCTTTTAGCTAGTATTTCATTTTACTTATTAATGTTAGGGAATCTTGATCTCTTCATTTTAATTGCATTTTCTAACTTTGTATCTCTACAATTTGAGTAGCATAACCTCTATGTGTTTTCATCCAAACAGTCAAATGTTTGTCTATACAGGGCTGAAGATGATGTAAAAAATGACATTTGCTAATGGTACTATACTAAATGGAGATAAACTTCATCAATCAGTATTATTCAGATGTCATCCATCTTACATATGTTTATGCAGTTGACACCACAAACTGTTTTAGGCACTACTGAATCAGCTTTTCTAGTAACAATAAGGGAAATAAAATTATTTTGTATGACCATTTTCTTGATGAAATCTATAATGTTTTAAGTAAACACTATTTTCTTTTTAATTACTAGGTTCTGGATTTAGAATTTTATTGAGAAGATTGACATATTGTAGTTCTTGTTAAGCAAGAAAATTGCTAACTCATGAGCGTTCACACAGGACTTTATTATGCAATAAGCAGATATTACACTCATTAACATGTCATTGCTATAGTAGTGAGGATTCTGCTTGTCTTCTACATATCCAAACAGCTTGAGAATGCTGTCTGGAAGGAGTGGGTCAGAGTTAACCTCCATGGATATGTCCTGGCCAGAGCCACCAGTCAGTATGGTGTAATAGCATCTCTTTTTTTTTCTTTTTGGAAAAAGATTAAAAAAACCTACAAAAAAATCTAATTAGAACTCTCCCTTTTTCTCCCAATTTGAGATACTCAAAGGACTTGTTTGTATGTTTCTTTTGTCTTTGTTTGTTTTCTTATTCTTAAAGAGACACATTAAAAAGATGCAATCCCTAGATACATAAAGAACGATCAGAAGTATTTTATGATACACACTATACACACTAAATAATTTATTATTTTATGAAATAATAAATTCGTCTATCTCCTTTTCTTGTTGACATATATATATATGTACACATATATATTTTTTCAACTTAAAAACACAGAACATTAGAGTTGTGAGTTTAAGTTTTATTCAAGGACTTACTGAGGACCATAGCCTGGGAAACAGCCACTCAGTAGCTCTGAGGAAACTGCTCCGAAGAGGTAGGGGAGCAGCTAGTATATATATGATTTTTGGCTAAGGACTATGTGCAGTCAAGAATACCTCTTGGTAAAAGATTACTGCTTGTCACAAAGAACATATGTGTCAAGTTAATGATCTTAGGACTTTTCTGTGAATGGGAAGATGCAAGAATCTGGGTTCATTAAAATTCTGCCGGAGACATACATCTAACTATTTAAGGGGCCTGCTTGTCCAAAGCACAGAGTGCTTCATCCTGTTATCATCTTAATTTCCTCTGAGTGCACTGTCAGTGATTATAGCAGGTTACAACTGAATTCTTGTAGAACTGGGTGGTGAGCAACACTCTTTATTCTTCTTTGTTTAATATGTCTATATATATTAAATATATATATATATCTT